>NC_143448.1:13014545-13327500 GCF_987193195.1 Phasianus colchicus
ATGCTTTTAAATATAAGCTTATGTAAACACTTGGGAGAATATGTGCACAGAATGTTTAAAGGAAAATAAAATAAGCTACACACTGTGTGCAATCTTAAAAAAAAAAAAAAAAAAAAAAAAGCTGGGGAAGAGGATAATCTTCCCCAGCAAATCCATAGTGAGTAGTATTTAGTCCAGCAAGGTGTTAGTTCTCTCCATATATATGCATATGGGAAATCATTTTCACTACACTTCCTAAGGTATATAATGCAAGAACCTGATGTGTGTAAAATCCTCCTTTAATGCTTTAAGGTAACCATTTATAGTTCTATTTGATGTTTAGGTAAGATGCTTGCTCTATCAAATATGGTGATTAGTCACTCTTGAATATAAGAGAGGGATTTCTGGCAGTAGAAACTTATTTGACTGTAAAACCTAGGAGGATGGAAAGAAATCCTTCATACAAAAAACGTCTCTATATAGTTACTCATACACCAGATACTAGAAAAAACCTCTAAGCTGTCAAGAACTACAATATGATAAAAGCAGAAATGATGAAAAGGAAATGGCACCTTGCAGCTGACCGAATAAAAGCATAAATTCCTCTTGGGACTTCTGCATATAAAAGATAGGTTTCACTACTTTTCTAAGAACACTGGATCACATTAACTTATTCAAATAGGAGGTCAGTTCATAGCGTTCAGGTTTAAAGCTGTCTCACACAGTCCTTGATAAGAAAAAATTGACAAATCACACTTCTGAATAAACTCATTTTAATCCTTTTCTTCCTTTTGAAGTAATAAAAATATCCCTGTCATGCAGTTGCCATTGCATTTAATGGCTGCCATTTAGTGAAATGGAAAAATGATATCTGAACATAATGCCTTCAAATATGGCTAATAGCATTTTACATGAGGAAAAAATACTTTTATTCTACATGAATATGGCTGTTACTCTGTGATTATTATTGAAAATGTAGCTGCTTTGCCTATTGCAGCAGAGTGATAAGAACAGATATGACTCTCTCCTGTCATTCATGTAAAAGAATAGCAATCTCTATTCTTAATGTTTAATGTAATTCTCAGGGCTCAACAAGTTCTTTACCAATTATCACTCTATATAATTTTTTGGTGTAGTCAGTAATATTGCAAGGTGTTGCATTCTCAAATGATCTCATTTCATGTATCTGTTGTCATAAATATGCTTTAAAACAAGAGTTTGTGCTGAAGTTGGCCAGTGGCACTGTTAAAGTGAGCTTTAATTAATGCTAAATTAATATGGGGTATATATGGAATTACAGGTGATATCCACATTAGTACCAAATGAGTTACTAGTAATTAATTTATTAATATTTAGAATTAACCTTGAATGAACTGGAAGTGAACTGCACAAATCCTCTGAATTGCCTGTGTGATCTGTAGCTCCTCAGAAATTGAGACCTGCTGTTCAAAAAGTTAAAAGACCACCTGTATGTTGAGCTGGCATTTGAAGGTTCCCATGTATCAGGCCTATTTCACATCTGCTTATAAGAAAAATCAAACAAATCACAGAGGCAATAAAAATGAGTTTTTGGAAGGCTGAGCGTGTCTGGCTCTCAGCTCTAGTGCTTACTCTGTGCATTACCGTTGTTAGAGTACTTAGAGAAATTAATTAATGGGATGCTTTCTTTTTGCTGGACACGCTTTGAGTTGTAGTGAAGACATAACTGAGAATCAGTCTGTTATGAAAGGCTCTGCACAAAAAACTCTCAACGCAACTTACATACTTGCATATTGCAGCCAGTTTCAGGAACACACTGCATGTACTGTGATGTTGTTGTAGGTTTTAACTGTGATTTGAAAATGGGGAGTAGTCAAGTTCTTAGGTGATCCTGCTGATTAAAACCACCAAGTGTATTTTGTATCTGAGGGTTAAAACTGTAAAGTCTAGATGGAGTAAAATGCTGCTTTCTAAGAATGCTGCTTTCTAAAATTAGGAATGACTTACACTGTCTGGTAACTAATGTTAGTATTTCTAAGTCATGCATGCAGTGCTTGCTTAGAGTGGCAGCTTTTAGTTTTGTTTCTATCTATCGTTATTCAGACCACTTGAGATGCACTGTTTATTACATATAATTTCAGTTTATAGCAAAAAGGACTTCAAATTTTTTCCTTCTCTATTTAGTGAGTATATGGAAGCCAAAGAATTCCAGATGGACAGAGGGTATAAACTTTAACCTTGTTTAAAATCTGAATAAACAGTTTGCATATTAAAATATTGGTGGTATGACAGTTAATAGATTAAGTCTCACGTAAACCTTTTCCTATTTATTATTTTTTTTCTACAATGTCACAAAGGTCAAAGACAAAACCTGAAGCTGTGTTGCTGCTTTCTAATGCAGTGTGTTTCTCCTGTGCCTGCAACTATGGGATAAAAGGATTTGCTTTTCATCTTAGGCCAAATTAAATTTTAATTGCCAGTGAGAAGACAAATGTCAAAAGAAAGTTTTCAAGCTGATATGCTGATCTGCTGTCACAGGATGTTTTATATCTGTTTTCAAGTAAAATTGATTGTTCAGTATGTGTGCATCACAGTAAGATGTTTTGAATTAAAACTAGAATCTTCTGTGGGGGTGGGGAAAGGGAAGAAAGCTGTTGATTCTAGAAAACAGTCTGAATGAAGATGTTCTGCCAGAAACTTTGTATAGCTTCTCAGATTTTTGATGTCTGATAATCTTTTAAGTACAGAAAATTGAACATAATATATAGATAGTTAAATAGCATATTGCAGAACGTACACAGGGAGACGTTATGTATTGAATATAAATCAGTGCATCTGACTGTCCTTAATTCTTAATGCTGCAGTACTAGTCCTAACCTTTTTTGCTGAAATACAGTTCCTGTGTTTCCTGTTTTTAAGCTATCTCTTAAAAACAAATTCAGATTCAAGAGTGAGTTTGAAGTATATTTAGATTTGCTAAATATCATTTAGTGACTATTTCATACTGGGAGCTGCTAGTTCAGTGTGATCACACTAAGAAAGCTCATTTGTACTGTAAAATGGTATTTAAAATGCTGATTATTGGAGCTAACTCTCCAGGAAGGAAGATGGTATAGATAACCTTGTGTCTCTTAAGACAGTGAGAGGCCAGAGCTGTGTACCACTGTTCATGAAGGAGACTTTTTTTTCTGTCTTTTGAGATTTATAGGGTTTTGTTAAAAGAAAATAACTCCATTCATCATTTCTACTGTCAAATAAAAGTGATGTTCCCATGAGAACTTGTTGCTGTACGTTTAGATAAAGGCAAGAGATGCAGGCTGTGTTATCGCTGGTACCGAGTGGGAGCTGGATACAAGCTCCTGTGTTACAGTGAGCCCACCAAGTTTATTCTGCAGCAAGGGAAAAGAGGCACCATTCACCACAGGCCTTAAGACAGTGTTGTACGTGCATCCAGATCCTACTGACATTAACTGTTGCATGGATTACGGATGCCTTGAAGTGCAGTGCTCTTTGGGCTCAGATCACTATAGCAGCTGGACTTTTGTGAATGGAAGAAAAACAGAGAATATTATTTTTAAGTCTGCAGGAAAGCAGACGTGAACATAATGATATTGTTTCATTCAATTATGATTCAAATATGGCATGTAATTGTAAAACTTATGGAACTATGAAAGTGGAAATTTATAATAATGCAGTCTTAATAAAATTAATTTAATCCATAAAGCAGATATTACACCAAGACAGACATCAAATTAAAACTCTCAGACACTAATTAGCTTTATAAGTCTCTTATGTGTAATTTATATGGCTGTCGTAATTAATTTAAATACTGATTTCAACCTGGTCATAATGCAGGAAATTCCATTCAATAGCAACCTAAATATTTTTTAAGTGTAATCTCATTTTGTAACTATGCTCAAATGTAAAGTAAAATGTCCGATTGACTTGCATGGCTGATGATATTAAGGTAGACTATAACAAAGAGGAAAGAACTTGAAATATTAAATGTTGAGTGCACTGTTAGCATTGTGTGGCCTGTGTGAAGAAGAAATGTAGTGAAGTTTGTGTTCTTTGCAGTAGAAATTACTATTTACCAGTTATCAGTAAGATGGCACCACTTGTGTTCTCTTCTACTGAAGCTTTGAATTGTAAAATGTACTGTCTCCTGCTATTTAACCAGTGCCTATGTGCCAAGAAGACATAAGCCATTGAAAATGAGGTATGGGGAGAATTGCAGTACTTGTGGACTGGCCAGATACTTGTGTAGAGATATTAGTGTAATCTTTATCTAACTACTAAGCAGCTTAAATCTCTTGCATTAAAAAAGAAAAAAACCTTGCAAAGCAGAAACAAGCAGCCAGAATTTATTTTCTGCTATTTTGAAGGGGGGGGAAAAAAAAAAAAAAGCACATAGAGGGGGGAGGGATGGAGAGAAAGAAAGGAATAATTGTTGAGCTTTCACTTTTCTGATTGATAATCCATAAATAGCTGTGTCAAATTTTCCAGCAGTTTTGGAAGTTTTTGGAAGTTTTGGTGCTTCTATCACCTTTAAAGTCTTACTAAGTCAGGATGTCTGAATAGTTATACTTCAGATTAATGATGCATGCCTGCATCTGGATATCTCATTTCTAACCAGATAGAAATAAGAACTAAATCTGTCTGGTCTGCCCTTACTGCAGCCTTTCTAAATATGTGAATTGTTGTAAAAAAGTGGGAAATTTCTTGTTTTCCCTTAAGTGAAAGAAGTGGGAAAACTGCTGTGTGCCTGAGTAAAGCATATAGCCTATATGTAAGTGTGTTTGATACTTCTCCAAACTTTTTCTTAAAACTGGAGATCATAGGCAAGAAGTTTAATTTTAAAGACAGTGTACAGCAGTGGATTAGGTAATTGTGTGAAAAAGCTTATACTAGGCATGCCAACACAGACAGCTATATAAGACTAATTATCACTTCTTTGGTGTACAATAGCTGTCATATTTTCCTACTGAATGTTCCAGTAAACATTGGAATGAGAAGGAAAGGAAAACAATAACAACTGCAGAACCATGCAAAAGAGCTGTTTTCTTTCTTGCTAGAAACACTAAAGAGCTTACATATGAGCAGTCATTCATCATGTAAATGAATGGAGTCGTTTGTTAAGCTCACATTTCAAGAATGTGAAAAGAAGTTTAACTATCTTCATTAAAGCTTATACAGGAAGTTTTTTAACTTCTTATTCTCACTGAGATTGCATAGGGTTTAGAAACCATTTGTTTATATTTTAGATCTATTCCAGCTGACTTGGCTGCCGATGAAATAATTGGAATAGTTGATTTGTGTGGATTTGCAGTGACTCAGAATCTGAAGTCAGGTGAAAGGTGATGGTAGTGTGAAGGTTTTTTTTTTATTTTAATTTTGTTTTGGAATCGGGATAACCTGAATGTGCCAAAAAAACCCAAACCTGTAACTGTGAGGAAAAGATGACACCTTAAACAGCTCTAAGCAGCTGAATAATATTAATGCTTAGTTATAGTGTGATATTTTCAAAAGTATTTGCAAATACTGGCGATCTCTTGTTAGTATATAATTTTCCTTTTACCTATATTTAATAGTAATAGTAATAACAAAAAGCTAAACAATGATAACCTCTAGAAAGGAATAGGTAAAGGGATTCCTCAATATATGTTAATGGAATCTCGTTCATTGATTTTTTTTTAAGAAACTTCAAATGTATTTCTTCTAATGCTGATAGGAAATGATGCAAACCAAAACCTATGCTCTGTTGTGATGAATGAGAAAAATAATTAATATTTTTATCTAATGTTTGATAAACTTTCTGATGTATAAAGGCCCTCTTCTGGCCAAGCCTGTGTGACACACTTTGTTCTCACCTGTAGTTATTTGAAAATGGACACAGGAAACCTTGAAACATCTTATCCAGCAAACAGCCATGCTATTTCTCTTATTTCCCTGATGTGACATGCATACTTCATGGCTGCTGTAAAAATACTTTCAAAGTCTGGTTTGAACTGTGTTTTCCTTCGCTTTAAGAAATCTGTTTTTGTTAGTCAGCTTGTCGTTTTGCCAAGTTCAGCACTGCAAGTCCCACACCTCATTCCAAATATTAAGAATCCTTCTCTAGAAGAAGCCTCTTGTCCTTTTTTCTTAAGGAAAAAGAAAAGAAAAAAGAAAAAAAGAGAAAACAAAATATTTTTTAAATTTTGTTGTCAAGACAAACTCAGAATTTGAGCATGGAAACAACCTGTTTGCAGCTAATAAGTCTGACCTGAGTAGTATAGAGCATCAATCAGTGCATGAGTTTAATATTTCCCTTTGAGTTATCCATGAGGAAGTTTGAACTATTTGCACTGTAAACAGAAACTCAGCATCAGCAAAATAAATGTTCATGAATTCAGTTTTCTTACTTCTTTACAGAATCTTAGTGAAGCAAATTCTAATTTGTTGAAAAAAAATATGATAGTTTGGCAAATATTGTAGATGTGGCAGGGAAGATGGACTTCAAACTAGCAAAGTATGGCTATGATATAATTACACCAGTGTGTGTTTGATAAGGCTCAACTTCACAGAACACTGCAAAATGTTAAGTTCAGTAAATGTGCTGGGAACAACTTTACCATAAATGTATGCGTACTCCTTGCTCTAATTTCTAGAATGCAAGGTGGGTGCTGAGTAACTTAATGGTGGGAGAGGTAATGGGGAGATAGTGAATTTGTAACTGTTGTGGTTCAGCAAGGAATGGAATAGAAAATACTGATACTAAACAAGCAAATAAATAGAGAATACCAGTTCTTTCTAATTATTTTCCATAGAATGATTTCACATTTCTGTGTTTTAGTCTTAAAACATTCAGAAAACTGTAGATTGTTCTTTCATCACTGGCATGACCTCTCAAGGCTATCCGGGTTACAAATCAATCATGGTCTAAAATACTGGAGGTAGCACACATCAAATTGCTTTGGTGTACTCCTGTGACTTCTTGGTTGCAGTGGAAGTGGCAGTCTGCATTGCTACATTTGTCATGATATATGTGAGAAGTACTGTGTAGGATCATTGAGGGTTACAATGCTTGTAAAGGGAGGGGAAAAAGAAGGAAGAAAATAATGAAACCCACCATCTAAAAGCTGCTAGATTGAAAAGGTTTTGAGTCTTCATAAAATAATATAACAAAAAATTTCAAGTGGGTGTTATGGATAATAGAATGAATGCAAGTGCAGTCCTTAGTGAGAGAATTAAAGAAAGAATACATTGACCTGTTACAGCCATAGTTAAGCTGCTGCTGCAGCACATACTTCAGGCATGCATTTGAATTTAAATAAAGAAAAATTGCTCATCAGTTTATTTAAGCATCTAGGTGATTAAATGTTCCGTCACTACCATTTCATATCTGTTATAGATAAATGTTAAAGTAAAGGAAAACATTAAAGCTTGGAAAACCTTACGATGTCAGATTTAGATACAGATCACGTGTGAGTCTGAAAGAATATTCATTCTGAGTCAATAGGTTAGTGACATGTAGCAAGGGCAGTGAATTTCACAGGATTTCAGCCTGTGTGGGTTGCTTGAACTTGCCTTTGGCTGTGCAGTAGCTGCCTTGAGCAGGTTTCTTCCAGAATTCTAGAAACTTGAGGTTTATAAATTCTCAGCTTGTCGATTAGGTCTCCACAAGACCAACTGAAATTAGATGTACCATTAAAGCATCAGTACCTATTTTGCACTAAACTACTTCAATGTCTTCTATGCTCTTATCTAACAAAGCTTTCAGCATATGATGTTAGTGTTAATCAGAAGCAATCAGGCAGAATTATCCAGAGCTGCTTTTCCTTCTTTAAGATTCCATAGCCAGAGCTCTTGAGAAATTGTCTCACAAAGTGTTTTCTGTTGAGAAACGTTTAACAGTTGAAAAATATTTTCACAGAACATTTTACAGATATTCATTGAAACTTCAGCTGTTGTGCAGGATCTACCTATGGATGTCTGTGATACATTTACCTGGCTATGGTAGAATTGAGACGATTCAGGTGTTCAAGATCAACAAGACTATTGAACTAGCAACGCAGATCCTTCCATGTTGAGGATCCATGGAGCTTACACATGGCTGTGTAATTATTGTATGTTGGAAAAGCAGCCAGCAGTGTCAAGGAGCGTGGCTGTGAGACCGCATGACTGAACCAAGGCATGTGAAAGGCAAACATAGTCATGCTTCTGTGTTTCAGTGATCAGCACAAAATCGGTGATGAAATTTGATTAAAAACATATTGACTCTCCTCAATAGTGGTTGAGATTTCCAGGAAGAGCAGCTTGTTTCTTCAGTGCAATTAAACCTTACTTTCTGGATTTCTGGTATCTGAAACACTTGGAGAGGAGTTTGCCTCACTTCAGTATAAGGAGATACTTCAAATCTGCTGTAGAGAATGCATGCATTTTCTTCAGCCAAATCTACCTCCTTGTAGCACTCCAGAAAGGCATTAGCAATATTGAGAATCCATTAAAGAAGTGCTCAGGAATAGAAAATAATTTCATGTTGCCTCAGGTTGAAACATCTGGTTAAAATGTGAATTGCATTTCTGTTGTCTTACAGCTTTCAGTAGCAGTACGTGCGGAAGGTGAAACAGTTTGGTACAGTTCTTCTAAAATTCATTTAAATTCCACGGTTTCACAGAAGTTCTGAGTCCTTAGCTTCCCTCTGCAGTGTAATGCATTGCCTGGAAGCTTTTATTTTGAAAGCTTCATTTGCAGTTGCCTTTGGCTGTGTGCATGACCTGTAACACTTCTCTCCTTGTCTGTTCTGTCAAGATCTGGGTATGTCTGGCTTGCTATAGCATTGTCTTCTGTCACTCACTGATCTCATGCCTTCTCATGTTCATTTTGTTGAGCACACAGTGGTACTTTGATTATTTCATCAGAAGGCTTTATTAATGTTTTCTGCAAAGTTCCTTCTGTTAAAAGAAAATAGCATATTTCTGAGAATGGGACTTGGGACTGATGATTAAAGTGGTCCGTGAGTCATGACTGATTGTCTGTCTGTCTGCCATGTAACACAAGTAGGTAACTTTTAGCTGTGTTCTCTTCAGAGAATTCCAGTTAGAAAAGTTCAAGCAATTAACTATACTTGCTGTTTCCCTTCTTTATCTCTTCATTATAAATATACTACAAAAATATACTAAAAAAAAAAAAAAAAAGAAGAAGAAATTAAATGATTTAAAACTTTAGGCTTGGCTTTAGACTACTCAGTCTAAAATGTTTTTGAAGAGAGTGTTTTAAAAAGCAAGAGTAGATTTGTTCTTAGAGGCATGCTATGGCAATGTTTCCACCTTTCAACTGAGCACCCTTAATTTTCCAAAGCAAGTCTGAAGTGTTTGAACCCAAAATTTGGTATCTCATTTCTATTCTTTTTTTGATTTTTTTTCCAATGTTCCTTAACCATAGGTCTAAAAATAAAATGACACTAGCTTTTTTCCTAGATTGGGATACAAATATGAATATATTCTAATGAAGACCTGAATCTTTCTTCATTTGAATAAAAGCGTGTGAACTTGATGAATGGTATTGAAGTTGCTGTGAGGGTGTGCATAGCACCAGGGTGTCTTTTAACACAGGTTGTTCCATTAAAGGCTGCCATAATCTATTTCTGTTCTCCTACATGAAATATGCAGAAACTAATAGCTAGCAAAAGGTAATGCCATTCACAAAGTTAATTCAACCTGTATTTATACACCATATTTAGATACCAACAATAATACACAGTGAACTCTAGATGTTTCTCAAATTTGGCTTGGGATTTTAGGCTGAAAGTATCTTCTTTGAATATTGTCAATATTTCTGTCAAATGATTTTTTTTTAATGAATTGTTGTCTTACCCTTAACAGGCTCAGAGTATCAGAGTATGATAATTTAAAGTTCTAGAATACTGTGCTCCATTCCTTGGCAAATGCTTAAGAAATTAAAGGAAGACAGCACAGGAAACATCACTGTTAAGAATACAAAAGCAGGTACAAGAGATTTCAGTTACATTTACAAGGCATCTCCTGCTGCTCTACCTTGCATGGATTTTTGGGTGCGTGTGGTTTTTATTCTGTTTACAGTGTTTAAGTACTTTCTTTTCTAAAAAAGTTTGCTTTTAATCTTACTTTATTGGCCTTACAGATCTCCATCTGGTCTCCAGTAATATTAAGGCTGATGCTTTAATATCAGCTCCTGATTCTACATTGCTTCTCCTCTTTTCAATTCTTTGACCTTCTGGCTTTATTTTAATGAATAGCTGGTGGTATGTGTGAATACCATGGATTTCCAAACAAAGACACTGTTGCCATCTGGGAGTATTTTGCTCATATCGTGAAGACAGGTTCAATTTTACTATATATTTCTTTTCTACTAGCAGTGTTTTTGTTGGCATTAATTTGGAAAAACAACAACAAATAAACCAATCATGTAGTTTAAGTAAAAATCGAGAATTAATCAGTAGATGGTGCTATAATCTTAGTTTTAGCTTGTTAGCACAACAGTTTCCTTTGGAAGAAAGCTACTATATGATTTTTATACCTTCGAAAAGGAAACATATATATAAAATGCAATCAACATGATGCTATAATTTTGTTTGACATTTAAAATATTTTGATTTGGTATTTATTTGGAAGACTATACTATATATAGATATAGTTATTAATGAGAAATCTACTGGACAAGCAACAAGTGTGTGATGCGGTTCTGAAAAAAAATAAAGACTTAACTGTGCCTACTGTGGCTTTTTTCACTGCTGTGCACTGAGTTTGCTCTGCTTCAAAATAGCACATCTCCTGAAGGTTCCCTGTTGTGTTGTGAGGAAGAAATCTGTTGTTTCTTTTGAGGCTGCACTGCAGCCTGAGCAATCTCTGCATGCTCAACTTTTTCTCCTTACCAATCCTTTTTTTTTCTTTTTCTGGGGGTGAGAAGAGAGAATTTCCTGGAAGTGTGACCTAAGTCATTTACCTCTTCAGAAAACAGGAGTTGCAAATATAGGCTCTTACAAAGATAATCATATAGGGATGGAAGGGTCTTTCTCTTCCATCACTCTGTGGTGTGTGTGGTGTGGCATATATAAAACATAAAATTATATAATGTACATATACATGCTTATGATATCACACGCATATGAGGCTGGAAGTATAGGTAGTGGTGATGACTGAGTTATCACATGAAGATAGATTCACATTAAGGAAAGTAAGCAAAAGCCAGTAACTGCAATAACAAGCAGTTACTGCTAGAGCTTTGCTTTAGCAGAAGTCTTATCTTGTATAATCCACAGTTTTCAGCATAAAAGGTAAATAAGGTAGTGTATTTGTCGTCAGTGAATGAGAACTGTGTACTAAAAAATGAATATTCCTGAAGTCTTTCTGCACTACAAAGGTTAAAGCATCTTTTGTTTCAACTTGAGACTAAGTGGGAGATGAGAGTCTGAGCGCTTGCTGTAAACAGTATGAATTTTTTGCTTTGTACTGAGCTTGGGAGGAGAGTTTGTCGTTACAGTACAAGGGCTGGATAGCTTGCATACATTTCTTTGCTTTTGGTCTCTATCACCTTTGCATGAATCCTGCATTACAGTTTAAGTGTGCACACTTAAATACAGGTGCTATACTTAAATACAGGTACAAGACTTGAAAAAAAGTATATTACTCCTGTATTGATAGCAGATAGCATTACAGAGATCAAAAGTAAGCCTTACTCTTGCCTTGTCTTGCATTTCTTTTGTTAGCTCTGTTGTGGTACATTGGTGCTGGTGATGAGTTCTTTGTTTTTGTTTGCTTTAATTGTGCCAGTTCAGTTCTGGCAACGCTATTTTAGAGTAAGATGGTAAGTTTCAGAGTAATAGTAAATATACATTCAGTTTCATATATCCTGGACAATGAGACCAAAAGATACAAGTAGTCTGTAGTGGCATAACGTGGGGATTTGAGAAAAATTGTTATGATAGAGTTGCTGATCACTCTTTTTTTTTTTTATTTTTATAACAAATTTGTTGTAGAATCTCAAAAACTGTGTCAAAAAAAAGAAAGTAACAGCAAAACAAAATCAAACAGAAAATGCTACTACCATTGAAATGCTTGTTTCTTACAAGAAACATTGGATAAATCAGCAGATAAACCATTTTTTTTTTCTGGTGTATATCAGAAATTTCATTTGAAGAATATACATGTATGGAACTACTTTAACGAAAGGGCCATATTTTGCAGTGTAGCACCTTTGCACAGTAGCTACATACAGTAGCTGTGTGCTTCAATACAAAAGAATGCTGTTTAGAGGTCATTTCTTGTGAGAGTGATACTGTGACAGCAGTCTTGATTTGTGCTCTGTTGTCGGGGGCACGTTTCCAGGGAAAATGCTCATGTGTATTTTTTCAATGCAATATGTTCTGATAGTTTTGAGTAAGTCTTTCCTTCAGGAGAGAGGCAAAGCTGTACTTGTTAATTCAGAGGTCTTTTTGAGAGTTACTGAGAAAATCTAAGAATAAACTTTTATTAGGAAAAATGTCTCAAGTGCTGACGTGTTGTAGCAGTTTCTAGCATGCTAGAATGTGTTACGGTGTTTAGATTTTTGTGCTAACGTGAGAATAGATGCAATGCTAGAAAATTTTAACTGTGGGGGGGCTTGACTCTGCTCTAAATGGCTGGTGAAGATCTTAAACATCTTATATGCGGTCTCATCTGCACCACTTAAATGATGAAAAGACTTCTGAGGTCCCAAAAGCTTGTATGCATTATGGAATACAAGACTTCTTCCAAGTCTTCAGTGCTTGGAAGACTTTTGAAGCAGAATGTTCTATGAACAAGCATGTGATTTAGTCTAATTTTTGCAGAGAAAACAGAGGCTATATATGCAATAAATAGAAGTCATAATCTGTAATGTTAACAGTATAAAACTTCATACTTTGTTTTATTTTATCTTGTTGAATAGTTGTAGTTTCTTTTATGAGAGTTGCAAATTGCTCCCAAGCAAAGATACATAGCAATAACACACAAGTACATTGTATTGTTAGGATGTGGCTCATTATAGCCTCATCTTATCATATAAACCACCAGCTCAGGGATACATTAATGCACTTAGAATGTGCCTTATGGGCCTGCACAAGAAACAGATTAATGCTTGTGAAATCATATTTTAATTTTTAAATATTCTTTCAAGATGAAAAGAATCCTCTTAGTGCCATGGGTAAGCAATATTTTAAATCTCTGTGATTGTAATGTGGTTATTAATTTAATGTATTATTCTCATACAAAAACACTTATTACCATGGGTCTGGTTTAAAGTGATGGTATTGCAAAAGCTAAGCAGTTCTTTTTTTGAGCAAATATAGTAACGTGGTCATTCAAAACCCAGCAATTCGTTTGTTTTACTTGGTTGTAACAGCATGCATTTCTGATGCACTGGAAGGCACTTAGCTGTTGTCAGTGTAACTGTATTTTAAATCATCAAAAATGTCAGTAGATGAGTGAAGAGTGCTGAATATTGTCTACTTTGATTTCAGTAAGGATTTTAACACTGTTTTTTTTTTTTTGTTTTTTTTTTAAGATCATCTTAGAGAAGCTTATGAAATGTGGGCTGGATGAACTGATGGTAGGGTAGGTTAAAAAGTACCAGTCCTAGAAGGAGGTGATAGGATAGAATAGAGTACTACAGTTGGATTGGGCTTTCCAAGATCTGCTCCAACTCCCTCACTGCAGTAGGGCCAACCAAATGTAAAAACATGTTGTTGACGGTGCTAAACAAATGTACCTTGAATGCTGACAGGCTTGGGGCATCAACCACCTCACTAAGAAGCTTCTTTCAGCATTTGACCAACCTTGTGGTGAAAAAACTGTCCCTTCTGTCCACACTGAACTTATCCTGGCTCATCGTGGTGCTGTTCCCCCACGTTCTGCCCTGGGTTTCCAGGAAGGAGAGACCAGTTCTCCCTCTCTGCTTTCCTTCCTCAGGAAGCTCATGGTTCATGAAGAACAAAAAATGGGCCATATTCCCTGATAGTTTTAGCACCCTCTAATTGTCTTGTGAATAATTTGATGCAAGGTGACAGACTTCAGGAAGCTGAAGTAATTAATAATTGACATACGAGACCTTAAAAAGCACAGAAGTACTACTGGATCAGCGTAAATACTATGGAAAAAAAATCAGATTAGAATAAACAGAGCCTCAATTCCCCCTTTTCTCATTCTCCCAGTGCAGCATTAAAGTACACGAATGTAACACTCTTGAGATAAATGTTTTCTCCGCTTGCTTTTACTTGTCTAGTTCTGGTATAATTTTACTATAGAAGAAGCTTAATGTTAGCTATGAAAATATTATGTGAAAAGAATAAGAGAGTGGGTTACCTGTTCTTGTTGTTCTGAAAAACTGAAAGCTTTTTATTTTAATGAGTGCTGCAATCCTTTAAAAGTATGACAATCTTCAGCAATTTACATTTATTTTCCTAAATTATGGGGGCATTTAAAGCTGTTCAGTCTTACTACACAGAAAAGGCCTCTTTATATATACACGCATTGTCTGTGATGGGTAGAGGTATAACCATAGTAATTACACATGTTAGGTTTGTAAGAGTATCCGTATATAACACAGTGCTGTCAGTTGTTAGTATTGTGGCTGTTTGAACTTGAAGATGAATTTTGTTCTGGAATTTGTTCACAGTTTTTTTAGATATTTGGCTTACATTTTACTTTAATTAGAACTATGTTCTCAAGTCATATCAAGAAAGCCCAAAAGATAAATGATGATTTATTCTTTTAACTTCCTTGTTTTAATATGGTAGTGTTGTTATTCTCCCTCTTGCCATTTTGAAGCATTAGAAGATGCTAACTCTTCCAGATTGCAAGACTTGAAGACATTTGAGAGAAAAGTTTTCTCTCTTCTACACTGAAATTAAACAGGTGCTATTACATATAGTATATTTTCTAACAGCTTTCTGCCTTGAGTAGAAGTTGATTGTCAGAACCCCCATTTAGAGGTAAAATCCTAATCACAGAAAAGAGACTTAGTTGTAACAATTTGGAAGGTCAGCGCCAAGAGCAGAAATCATTCTTGAGTTTCACAGTAGTGCTGTGGATACAAACAAGATTATGTAGACCTTAGAGATGGCATATGCTGGTCAAGCTGCTCCTTTCTTTTTGTACCATTCTTCTCCATTCCCTTCTGTGTTTTCCTTGACAGCACACCAAAACCTTTAAATTTTCTTTATATCCTTTTGCAGTCTTTTTATGTTCCCATATTCTTTTGGGATGTGTGAATTCTGTCTTCGATATGTGCATATTGGTTCATATTTTTGGGTGTCACATACTGTAAAGCAGTAAGGGTACAACCTGAGCAGGGATGATAAAAATGATAGATGTGTGACAACTGACAAAAGCAAGTGAATCTGATAGGACTATAAGTTAGAAGATGTAGCCCAGTGCACTCTATTAAAAAATCATCAAAAACAAACAAACAAACAAACAAAACAGCAAATAAACAAACCAAAAAACCCACATCTTTTATCAGGTTCTGAGAAAATGCTCTGGATTGTGCTCTATTGGAGACAAAGTTGCAGTCTTCATAGTTTACTGTTACGATGATCTGAACGCGTTACATTGAGAATTCAGTAGTTTGTTGGTTGATTTGAGCAGTGCTTATTCATTTGCCACACGATAAACTCAGCCTGCTTCATTGTAAAACAGGAACCTGTAGGCTCCTGCTCAGCACCTGTGATTACACCAAGTATATAACACTGCCCTTATCTCAAAATACAGCAAGTAGTTCTCCTGTGAATATCCTTCTTTCTTGACAGTAGAGGTGCTGAACAGAATTGTTTTCTTTGGAGAAAATCTTGTAAGAACTCAGACAAAATAGTAACCTTTGCACAGACAGGACTGTATGATGTGCTGGCACCCTGACTGGGATTCTCAGCACTTGAAGGAATGCAAGAACATCTAAAGTATCATCTCCTTCCTCATAGTGACAGTTCCAATAAATGGTGTTCTAATTGACACTTTACAATGTTTGAATGAATTTCTTAAAGGGATCACATCAAGCAAGCACGTTCTGGAGCAGAGGGAGTGTGTGCTCTATAAGAACCACACTGTGCATGATTTACTTAATCTCATTTCTAAATTAACATCTAAGATGTGTAGTTTAGCAATGTACCTGAAACTATTGTCACTGCAGCGTGTGGATCATCTTACTTAACCGCAGCCATTTCAGTCATCTGCTCTAAGATGAAGTTATTTTGAAATAGTGGAGCACTCCAGGTGTTCCCTGAGGTGACACATCCCATGGTACATTACTTAGACTTAGGTATTTATACGCTGATAAGAACACAGAATAAGGCTTCTGTATTGGTTATTTGGAGGCTTATTTTAAACAATGTAAGTCTGTAATTAAATACTTAAATAATTAATGGGCTAAAACTGCATGTATATGAAAAATAACTGATCAGTGTAGTAATAGGCACACTCAGATGCTTTGGTGTAGAGGAAGGACAGGAAATGAAATAGCTTCTGGATTTGTTCTGTATCTCTCTTGCTGGCAAGTTTTTATGAATCTGGGGGTAGAATTTTGTATGTGTGAGACTCTTACACAATGGGAATTTGAAACAGATTTTTAAAATGGATATTAAAAATATTGTTTTCATAGTAGTGAATAATCCTTTTTTTCCCCATTTCTGTGATAATGTGTTGCAGTGAGGTGGGAAAAAATGTACTTTAGAAACCTAACTGTTGTTTCTGGCTGCATTGTTGAAATCTTGTTTTGTACCATATCTGAAAAGTTATAGGAGTTTCCAGAGCGCCTTCTGAACTGCTGCCTTTTTGGATGGATTAACTGATTCAAACAAAAGAACAGCTCTCATGTAATATTTGAAAGTTAAGGTACTTTTGGCTAGACTAACTAGTTATCTCTTAAAAAATGAGCAGTCAGTGATTTAAGTTCACCTCTGTGCTTTTTGTTAAGGTCACATAAATGTAGAAATATCTAAATCCCACCAGATAGTGTTGTTCAAATGTTCTTCTGAAGTGGAGAATGGGAAAACTTGCAGCGATAGGGCTTCTGTCCTACTCCTTCAGAACAAAGAAATGGAGATAGATGGTGGGATTTCTCCATGCATGTGATTATCTATTTTAAATCTTCAAATCATTACATTAGGAATTGCCTGGGGTACTGAACTGTAACAATTGACAAAGTACTTAAAAGATTAAAGTTCTGAAATGTGGTCTTAATGAAATGCCCAATTTTAGTCACTGATGTGTAGTCTGAATTTTGGAGCTGGAAAGCACTTAGAACTTGATGTGTGTTAATTAGCCAAACAATCTGGAAATGGGCAGCAAAAAAATTTGTTCAGATGTCACCTTATAGTATTTTGTTGCCAGAGCCCATTTTCTAGAGACTTCTGAGTTCCTGTCTTAGCTGCTGATTGCTTTCAGAATTGAGACCATTCAGAGAAGCTCTCAGTTCCTTCTTGATTAGGCTTCCCTGTTGGTGAAAAACAGCATTTTGATTATTAGGAAGTTTGAAAATCTTTTGTCATGTGAGAATGGAATTCTAATAAATGCACTGAATTGTGGAGAAATGCATATAAATTGCGAGTGTTAGCAAATGCTTAATCAGTTCTTTGAATGTCACGAGAACGTGAGGAAAAGGAATGTCAAGGTCTTTAAAATGTTTTTGATAGTACTGCAGCAGTACTCAAATATTTTTAATAACTGTTAAGTTACGTTAGTATGTAAAAATGTCTTTTGCCTGCCAGTGTTATTGACCTCTCTTTCTTAGGAAAGGGAAGTCTGTGAAGAAACCAATCTGGATATCTCCAAAGCAAGAGTATTTCTGAAATACATATTCCACATTTCTAGTGTTGACTTTTCATATTCAAGTGCTTTATTGTTGTATTTGTAAGAATTTATAAAGCCTGAAACTCTGCCTTAAAGTTGGTATTCAAAATGAGTGAGGAGTAGCATTTCTGCATCTTCTGTATTCTATGTTTTGCCCTCACTTAGAACCTTGGAAGTTCCATTCAAACATGCAGAAAACAGTATTAACAAAGTGAAAAACAGAAAAAAAACTAGATATTGTCAAAAAGCAGATGCTCTTGAAGTATGCACGTGACTTATATATATAGAAACAGAACCTGGAAAATGGGAAAGTCTACTATCTATTTATTCTACTACAGAATAGCATGTGTAAGAGGGAAATAAAGTAGAATCAATCAAGATCAGCTCTACTGCATGAGCTTAAATTAAAATTCTATTAAGAAATGTCCTTTTAAAATTTTTGATGCAAATATGTAGTTTCTGTAAAACATAATTCCCTCAAAACTCTGTTCAGAGGGCTTGAGCTATTCTTTGTTTTCATTTTAGACTAATGTAAGAGCAGGAACTGTAGTAGATATGGTCCCTGAATCGTTTCTGTACATGTTTTTTATGTTATATTACATTGGTATTTCTTATTACTCCGATATTATTTCATTATTATTATTATAACTCTTATTTCATGTTTTTCTTAATATTAACAAATTTTTATGTTTGGTGAATCCTGGATCAAATTTGTAATGTACTTAGTAAGCATTGATCAGGGTGAAAAATAATTAAGGAATAACTTGATGGATTTTGCACATAGGACTTACTTTAATGTGTCCTGGTGTCGGCTAGAGTAAGTTCAAAGTGATGGTGATGGTTAGCAGAGATGCTGCTGTTGTGGCTTTTTTCTCTTTCATCATGCTGCCCTGTGAGGGGCTGAAGGAAGCTGGCTCTTGTGCAAGCTCAGAGCTGCCTGAAGTTTCTGTGGGTGCTAGGCATCCAGCTGGACATGCAGGCAGTTTGTGCACCCTTCATCTCAGACCTAAAAAGTGAAAATAATACATTTTTAGCTTCAGCCTGCCTCTGTTCCTTATTTCATCTATTTTACAGACACAGTTGTAAAGAATTTTACTACAGAAAAGTAGTATACATGTAAGCAATGTGTTCTTTGAAGTAAATGTATATTTAGGACAGTTAACTTGAAGTAAAAATAACTGATGCAACATACAATACCTTTTATGTAAGATGCTGGTAGGACAGACATACAGATTTGCAAATATTTTTCTACTCTTTTTATTATATATCCCCAATGATTACTATCTCTTAAAAGTTTTACTACTTTCCTTGAATGTTTGCTTTATCTTCTCAGGCAGCTTAATATGTTGCAGTAGATTTTTTTAATTATTGTGGTACCATACATCTATATCAGAATATATAAAAATGTCACATTTAGCATGTGAACAAGTTTTATGGCAGAAATTTAAGCACCAAACAAGTAAAACTAACGTAATTGCTAAAGTTACAGCAAATTTTTTCCAGCTTTCTTCAGTGGGTTTTTTTGTCATCAGATAATGAAGATGGAAGTAGAATAGTTTAAGAGATAAGTTACACTAGGTAACAAGATTCAAGTTTCCAGCCTGACTGTTCTTCATAGCCCACCATATAATCAGCATAGTTTGTTTTCTTTTAGAGCTGACTGTATTGCCTGTGTGAATATTGGACTATTGGAGCTTTGATGGAAAAAAAAATTTTCACCAATTTTTCTTTAGGTTGCGGTAATTCATTTTTAGTCCAGAGCTATTATCTCAAAACTTATTTTTGCTTTATTATTACTTTACTATATTCAAGGGTTTCTAAGAATGGGAGTTTTATTTGCTCAGTGGTAACAAGGAGTGGGGCATGCAGGCAATTTCAGTTGGGATAGCTGTGTCCAGTAAAGAGCATAGCTATGAAATGAAGGTATTTGATGGTGTCAGTGTGTGTCTGTATGGCTAAAAACTAAAAAAATAAAAAGTACATTTATTAAACCATATTTTAAATAAGCTTGTTTGGATGTATTTCTAGGTTGTGGACAATGAGATCCCTCAGTGACTGAGAACATGAATCAGAACACCATGATGTCTGTCTGCTTCTCTTGAGAATGCCACTTCTGTTTGTTTCATTGAAGGTAAATTAAAGAATTTGTTTTTCTTGCTTCTTTTCTCTCTTAAGTTATTTAGATTTTTATATATATATATATTTAACAGTATTGTTTATTTTTAGCTGATGGCTTCCTCCAAAGAATTTTTTTTGATATTTTTTTTCTCCCTCTAACCTCTCACTAATTTCCATCTTTTCCTGAGCAGAGATTAGCACTCATTGTTTCTATTCTGTTCACAACGTTTATTTCAAAATTATATATGAATGTGTAATTCATATAAGTATATCTTTGTATTTTTCCTACCCTTTTTACTGTCTTGTTGCTAAACACTTTTGTCAGAGAAAATATGATTGATAGAGAAGATGGATTCATGTACTGTTACTAATGATCCAAGTGTTACACTGTTTTGTCAACAGAGCTCTATTGTTGAAAGCAATTTCTCTCACTATGTCAATGTATATGCCGTGCTGTGTTGATATGAATGGATTTGCCAGGAAAGGCATTTAATTAATCACTTCCCAGAATAAACTATGTCAACTTTAATTTCCTAGCTAACAGTGCTGCTTGGGCCAGCAAGGTGGATCAGTCAACAAATGTTATAATAAGTTAGATTCATATTAAAGAAAGTCTTGTTTCAGGGCCTAGAAATGGTGCTTAGGTCAGCAATTTGTTTCTTTCAATCTGTGGCTGTTTTAGCTGTCTGACAGTTCTGACATTTGTACAGGGAAGGAAAACAGTAGTCTGCACACACAAATGTTCTTCGTTTTTATTTTTTTTGTGTGTGCCAATGAGTGTTCCAACAGTTCCTAGCATCAAAATCATTTGCAAGTTATAGATAAAAACTGCAGGAATTCATTTGCAGTCACCTGTTGATCAGCAAGTACATTCATTAGTTCTGCTATAGCTAATAATTTTCTGTAACTACAGCTCAGCTTCTCATAGTAAGTCAAAGACAATCACAGCCTTCTGAAAGATGCCTTCCATGTAATTTCTGAGGTTTTGTAGTGTAGCTCGCAGTTTCCTAATTTTTACTTGAATAGATCTTAGAATATTCAAGGTGAAATAACCTGCATCTTACATTAGACAATTCTAGTCCGTTGACTGTTGTAGTCAATAGGAAAATATATCAGGGAATTTTCATTGAAGGCATTTCAGCATGAGAACCAGTTTATTGCCTAAAAGTAAAAATATTTCACAACAACTTACAGGACATAAGGGTAGTGGATTAAATCAGAAGTTAAGCTTTTAAATAAATTCTGTTAAGATTCTCTTACTAGATTTATAATTTTTAAAAGCGTTGTCTTTGTGTATCCTGTGCTTTGTCATTTAAAGTAATTTTAAAAGTAGACTATGGAAGTTAAGCTTCAAAGCTGTCTTCCTCAATCTAGAAATCTATAGTAATTTCTAAAATTGCAACCCCAGGATTGCATTAAACTCTTAGCAAAAAGGTGGCTTTCTCAGGAATGCCAGAGCACTGATGTACGTGTTTGTGAAATAAAAAAAAAGAAATGATTGAAATCATTGAAAAATTGAAATTGAAAATAATTGAAGTCTTAGAATCCAAATTTTTGCTTTAGATAAGAGAATTTCTTGCTATCTTGCAGATAGCATTTCTAAGGAATCCTATTTAGTATTAATCTGTCTGTTCCTAACCTCTGATGTGGAAGAGGCAGATTGTCTGATTGTCATAGAAGTGCAGCAGTGGATGTGCTCGTGGTTACAAAAATTGCAATCGTAGTTCTGCTTGTTAAATGACTGTAGTAGATGGAATGACTGTATTTAATGAAAGGAGTGCCCTAAATTCAGTTGACATTAATAGCTGTAGTACTCTTGAAATTAGTGGAACCAAAGCAGTTTAGTCTGTCAGGATTTACTTAATTTGGTTTACTAAAGTCCAGAGTTTTATATTCCTACAATAGCAGCATTATTTATTTGTTTGTTTATTTTAAGGGTTAAAAACAATTTAGCAAAGAAGAAAATAATGTGGGTATGTGCGTGCTTCTGTGTGCTTTTAATACTGTAAAACATAGCTTTGCTTTATCCACCTTTAGCATTCTGGATTAAATTGACCTTAGAAGAACCTAAAAATATATTACTCTAAAAATATGTCAAATGAAACTTTTCTCATATAATCCACTGTGGGAATAATGTTAAATTTGTATTTGCACTCTGTGTCTCAGAGCAAAGAACATACTCTGGAACAGAAGAAAAAATTCTGACAAATGTTTGTGGCATTATAGAGCTCTTAGTATTTGGAGAAGAATGTGTGTATAGAATGTATTCGAAGAATTATTTAAAAGCGACTAAATCCATGTATTAGTGATACAAGTTATGGGTTAAAATAGCAGGACTGTTGTAGAGTTGAGGGACTTGAGGGACTTAAAGAATCTGTGGTTATCTACTCATTTTAATTTTCAAAATGTACTTCTTTTCAGAAATGTAGTTCTGCTTTTAGAAATCAGGATAACTGTATAAGATCTTCAGCTGGAAATACTCTAACAGGAGCTGTTAACTTAGTATGACACTGAGATAAAATGATATGGCTTTAAATTTACCTTTCCCTAAAAGTCTTCATAAGTCTGTGGTGTGTAAGACCTAAGCATTGCTTTAGCATCACAGAAGTGTGCGCTGGAAATGTCACCCATGTACTACAGCAAGTTGTTACACTACTTTCTAGTAATGAATTATAGTTGTGTGCTCTTAAACCCATGCTCATGTTTCTGTTCTACCTGTATTACACAGTTTACCACTGGAGAATTTCAGATAAGATCTAGATACAGTGCTTCTACGCCCTCACAGGCAGACTTTTTTCCTTTTTCATTTTTACATTAATTTGTCACTTTCTATGAGAATATGTGTAGGAAACGTTCTGAATCCAATTGAATGCCCTGTCTCTGCTTCAGTGTTTGCTCGAACTCAGCAGCCATTTAATGCTTTGCTCAATAAACAAATAGAATTTCTGTATAACTAACATGTAATTGTGACTCAGTAATCTTGCAAATTTTTCTCTTGTCATTTATGACTAGAAAAGGTATTGATTAATAAAGGGCATAATGTAACAAATTCTTCAATACTGATTCTATCTTTTCCTAATATTTGCAATTTCTGTATGGTGGAAAAAGCACATGCTCTTCTACGCATTTATTACTGATAGGTATTACTAATACCTCTAAAAAGAATAGATTGAAAAAAAGCTCTGGTTGAGTAACTTGAGGTTAGTGAAAATGTACACGTCCATTGCTTCATGCCAGGTAAAGATGGACAGTCTTGATTTTTTTCTTTTCTTCTGGAATTGTATTTACTGTATTTATATTACTGTATTTACTACTGTATGGAGGAATTTCCCTTCTCCAGTAACTGTTGTTTTATAGACAATTCCAAATGCTATATGCAGTAGAACACTTGACTTAAAGTAGTAAAGCTAAAAACCAAACTTTGTCTGTGCAGAACGAAGGGAAATTGAAACTGAGGATAAATGTAGTAAATGTCATTGGGATCAGTGAAAGCTTTTTCTACTGGGGAGAAAGATTTGTATTGGTAATTGACTCCTTTTCAAGGTGAAACAACAGTATTGCTAGTCCTTTTCCTGGGCCAATGTGTGTGAAATAGCACTAGCTCATTCTTGCTGCTGTGTTTCTGAAAGAGGCTTCAAGATTTTTGTTTACTGAAAAAACTTCTGTTTTTTTAAAAAACTGTTGTTACAGTTTTATATAGTTTCTGAAATGACAGGTTCTTCACTTTTAGTGCCTCTTCCTTCTCCATCTGCTTCTTCACCCTCTTGCTATTTTTTCCTGTATCATCCCCTTATTAATTTCTTATGCTGTTTTTTCTTGATTTATTCTATTACTTCAAATAAATGAGTTTTTAATTTCACCCTGAGAAATGACCTTTTGTAGAAATTTAATTCGTTGTCATTTAACAGCAAACGATGCTTACAAATTCTGAACATATGCTCAGCAAACAAATGAAAATGGGAAAGAAGTTTCTGTACAGCATTTGCTGACATGGTTTGTTGTGCACAAGTAACTTCCCACATTTGTTTACTTCTATTTTAGTATTTGGTTGTGCAGCTATAATTAGAAAAAAAAAAATGCAAAGTGTTCTTAACTCTTTATAAAATGTAATTCAACTTTTCAGAGAGTGTGAGATCTGGTTTTGTTGTCATCATTACTGACAGTTACTGGCTTGTGTGCTGTGGGGAAAGGTCTCTCAAAGGGGGAATGGAGAAACCAGTTTAGCAGTTTGATTATCTTTTTGGATGAAGGTTTTAACAAAATCATACTAGCCTCTTCAGAGAGATAATATGCATCTTTAAGCCTTTTTATGCAGAGGCTTCTACCATAAGGCTGTGTATGGAATCTGATTGGCATATCTTAATTTGTAAAGATTTAAAAAAAAACACAAACAAAACACCAAAATATTTATTACAGCTATTTCTAATCAAGCTCAAATTTGTTTTACAGCTATCACTATTAGGTCTGAAGGGAAAATAGGAAGCATTAGAAGAATCATCAGTTTGGGGGGCTGATGGAAACATGATACATTTTCCCAGAAGGTCTTATCTTGGCATAATTAGCATGTGTGATGAGCAGTTCAAATCAGCAGTAAGAGAAACATCATGATGTGAAGGAAGCTAGAAGAGAATACTTCAGTGCAGGGACAACTTTCCTCAGAGATAACTCTTTTTTTTTTTTTTTTTAATCCTATATGAAATTATTTGTTTCACTAAGAGTTTCATTTGGATGAGTTCTCTGAATATTCAAATTAGGCTAGATTTTTTCTGGTTAGTATCTAGTAAATACATTTAATTGTAACCACCTGATAAGTTTATTGATCTGTCAATGTGTTTGTCCTTTAAAGAAAAATAATCTTTTTCCCTAGCCTCTATATACTTCATTCACAAGTCCAACATTTCCTGTAGAAATTCATGCAGGTCCTCACTAGGGCAAAAAAGTATCATTTTGTCATAATTTTTAGATACTATATAAGATTAGCTTTCACAACTGTTCTGTAAATATTCAGATATAGGTAGAACTTTAGAGCTATCAGAATTAATACTTGAATTTTCTTGTATTGGAATTAATAGGTATTCTTGTATAAGTATTTTTTTCTCATTTTTCAGCTGAATAGTGATAAGATGAATGTATTTTGGAGCACATTAGATCTACAGATTTGAGTGCTTCAGTGTCAGGGTTACTTTTATTGCAAGGTATCCCACTTTCATCTTCATAAAATTAAATGATTACGTGTGCCATATAATTAAATTTAGGCCCAGCAGAGAATTTGCTCTGTGCTTTTATTAACTTTTGACTATATCTCTGTTTAATTGCTTTGAAATGTTTATCAGAGTAAATGTATCCAGTATATACACTGCGTAATAAAGATGATCTGCAAATATCAGACAAGTTGATATGGGAAGTATTCAGCAGCAAACATACTCCTTCAGAACTGTCTGTACCATATTTAAATGAAGTTTTGCGGTAGTACTTGCTCTGATACAGAGATCTGTGAAGCTTGGTATCTTAAACTACAGGAGTTTGCTATAAAAACTTTGATCTTCTAATGTCCATTGCCAGAAACCTCTCCTTTTGCATATACAAGGGGTTGCAATGTTCCAGGCTTTCGTATTTGTAAATAAGGCATCAAAACATTTATAGGTGTGGAAATAAATATAGTAAAAATGTTTGGAATATAAATTATTTCAGTTGCCAGATAATGAGAAACTGCCTCGTTCTTCTGATGTGGGATTAAATGTATTATTTGTTTCCCAAAGAAGAAAACAGAGGAAGGTCTACCTAGCAGTCAGCTTCGTAGTAAATTTTGTTAGTGCATTTATGTTTACTTCAATTTCAATTGAGGAAATATTGAAATGGATTCAATTTTAAAGGGTTAAGAGTTTGTTTCTTCTAATAGTAGTGGGAAACTGGTGAATACAACAAATTACAGCTGTTCCAGATCAGCAGCCCTCTCTCTTTATTTGGTTCTGAAGTATTTGAAAATGCAGCCACTGTCATTTTTCTTGGTTTCTTTTTGTATATGCTAGCCATTGATTCAGGTCACATTTCGAAAAAAAATCCTATTCTAGCTTTTAAAGTTTTTCTTCTGATCCTTTCTAAAACATCATCATTACTTGGAGGTGGAAGAGTACTTTTTATTGGCGCTTTTGCTTTCAGTTGTTCATACTGATAAACAATGCCTTTGATCTTCTGTTTAATGTTCGGATTAGGTTCCTGTACACTGGTCAGTTGCATCTGTGATGTAGTTGCCATTAGATTTTACTCAGCATATTATTGTCAGAAGTAGAAGAAACATTGCTTTATTTTGCTGTCCACAATTTTGACAAGGCAAAGCTGAGATGAAACTTGTTTCAATTTTTTTTTAATATGATACTGCTGATAAGAAAATTAAATTTGAATAAAAACAAACTTTAGGAAAAAAATGCCTAGGATTGCACATTATTATCAAACTTGAAGTCTTGTAGACCAGTTTCATTCTGCATGTACAGTTCCTTGAAAATATGCCCTCAGTGTGAATTAGACATTCCTGTATTGATTGTATTGTGTTCTTTGTAGTTTGTGATGGCTGCTCAGTTTTAAACACCTGTTTTCTATAAAGCCATGCTGTGCATATTGAATAAAGTAATTATATTTGACAAAATGCATACATAGAATCCATGGATTTAATGATTTTGTTGAGGTGGGGATGTGCATTGGCAAGTTTTACATTTATTTTTCAGAGATGGGCTTAATCTATTAATTGAATGTCAGAGTAGAAGCAGTTTGCATCTGATGATTAGCTCAGCGAATGTAGGAACAGTTTGACAGTTAGGAGGGGCATTCTGCAAAGGTTTATTAAATGATAGTAACTTCTTATGTAGATTACAGTTGTTTAAAAAGCTTTTCTTTTAAAGTTTCTGGTGAGGTGGTATGTGAAAACCATCCTGTTCTGTGTGTTCTCTATGGGTTCTCAGTTCTGTAAAGTTGTGACCTGTTATCAGACAGTTGCACGGTAGTTTTTATGTTGTGTTAGTTTTTCTTTGAGGGGATCTTTAATACATTCTATACCTATGAATAGCTCCTAAGTGAAAGTCTTTATTAGGTTATTGCTTAGTATTTGTGTTTTTATTAAAGGAAATTTGTTTGAGATTTTTGATTGTACTCGTTACAGATTTTATGGAGACATGATGTGACTGTAGGGTGTCTACTTACTGTAGCTTGAATTTTATGTTGAACGTGATTGTTTGTATGTAATATTTCAGGGACACTTGGATAGAAGGTAGAATATACTGGAAATCAGTCCTGCATTTCAGTCTGGGTAACGTAACTTAGGCACAACTTTGGCTAGTGATACATTTATTGAAAAATAATTAAAATCTGAAATTAATCCAGGTTTGCTTAACAAAACTCATTATCTAAGGTCTTATTCTGACCTTAGATCATGTAACCTACATGGCAGGGTATGCCATTTTGATCAGCTTGTCTCAAAGAGGGAAATAAATATTAATGTGCCAAGTTAATTAATTTGGATTGTGGGTAGAAGTACAGTGGACTGCCCAAGTCTCTACAGATAACAGTTAAAGAATTAATGCTGCAATCTTGTTTTCTGCTTTCTTATAGCTGGGCACTGTCACATTGTTGATATTTTTAAATTATTATTAAATAATTTTTGAAATGGTGACTTAATTCATTTTCAAGTAGAGTCTGAATGCAGGAGAGGACTTTGTTTGAATTCAGTGCTGAATAGAAAGAACAGTGATTTGTATTTATAAATTCAGAGAACATAGATATCAAGATGATTTTAGTGCCGGTTTTGCAAAACTGATGCTAAGGCAAAATAAAGATGTCTGAGCATACACCATAGAGATCAAGCTTTCTGAGCAGAGGGTTAAGACTGAGAATAGATCATGCATTTTATGAAGTTTACTATAGCAGATAGGAATATATTCAATTAATTTTTTAGATAAAACAGTTGATTTGAATGTTTCCTTTAGTGTAAATGCATACTAACCCCTTTAAGCCCTAAAGATATTTAATTTCCTGTGTCTGTATAAATTCCTGTGATTTATTAAGCTGTCACAAATAAAGTGACTATTTCCCTATTTAAAGAGAACATTAAAGAATATTTTAAAACTATATACAGTAGATCAAAACATGGAGAGGTATGCCATATGTAGAATAATATCTTATTACTGATGAATTTGTTATTAAATGTAGGAAGGGAAAGCCACCAAATGAACTGAACAGCTCTCTCCAGTGCTTAACCACTCTATCTGTGAAGAAATTCTTCCTAATATACAATCTAAACTGCCCTTCCCTTCTCCATTACAGCTTGAGTCTGTTTTACTGCATCTTATCATTGCCACAAGAGAAAAGAGACGAACACTTCCTCACTGCTTTCCTCTCAGCCTCCTCTTCTCCAGACTAAACTGCCCCACTTCCCCTGGCCGCTCCTCAGAGCACTTGTTTTCTAGTCCCTTCACCACCTTTGTTGCACTTTCTCTAGCATCTCTTGGTGATGAGTTTTTATGGTCATCAACATGAATGGTAGAGCTTAATTTACTGAGATATCACAGAAATAAGCATGCAACACCTTCAGAAATATTCCAGGCAAGTTTAGAAGGATTCAGGCACAATTTTAGCAGCCAGCAGGGTTGAATAGGAAAGATTTCTAATTTACCTGATCTGGCTGCCAGTTCTGCCAGTCTGGCTTGAGCAGCGGGTGTACCAAGAAGTCTGTCTGCTGTCCATTCAGTTCACTAGACCTCATGCTTGGCATGAATAGTCTTATATTTTATTGTATTTTAAGCATAAGAATAAGGGCAATTGCACTTGGCAAGGTCTGCAGCATGAATGAAGGATGTGGTGAAATGTGAGTTTGACAGTGGAGATGATTAAGGAATAAGCAGCAGTGTTGGCTTGACAGTTTTGAGGCAGATAAGAAGGAGGAGCTAGAAAAGGAAATGCAGTATATATCACTGGCCATTAAAAAAAAAAAAGTTTTGCACCCGTTGGACATGAGGGATGTGTATGTTGCCCATGCGTCTTATCAACAGCCACCGGTGAAGGCATGGAACAGAATTGTTGCAGTTGGAAATTTTGATTGGAAAATTGGAAAATTCCAAATGATTGGAAAGTAGGCTGTAGAGTTACCCTGGAGAACATTACATGTGCCTTGCTTGTTGGCTTGCATGGTTCCCTTTAGCAACTGAGAGTGTTCTCCAGAATGGGAAGTGGTGCAAAGGAAGTCTTGTAAGTTAAATGCTGTGTTTATTTTCTGACACAGAAGGCTAATTATTATTTGTTCTAGTATAAAGATTCCGAGACCAAGATTGTGATCACGATCTAAGCAGGCTTCATCTCCAAATCATGAAGACCTGACCGATTAGGGATCATGTAATTGAATTGATTTGCTATGCAAAAACTTTTTTTAATAAATTAATGATTTTGAAAATATCTGAAATCTGACAAAAAAAAAAAAAAAAAAAAATCATTTTAAGATATTACACCAGAATGTCACATCCAAGTACTGTGGAATTTGAGAGATTGTTTTAGATGAGTATAATATGTTCAATTCTAATTGTGAGATACCTAATATAGCATTAATTGTTTTAGTCTCCACATTTTCTAAGCTAGTTATACAGCAAGAATGTATTAACCAAGCAATTTATCAATATTTATTCATTATCTAAATGACAGACTACTTGTCAAAATTAATTATTGAAGTAATAAATAGTCTTATTAATAAAAACTGATGATTAGAACTGGGTGATTTCCTTGATAAAGACTGATGACAGATTTGGGTATTTGACACGACACTCAGAACAGTGTGCAGATTGAATCTGAGGCCTCCTGCATGGATAATAAATTGTTATTTCAGAGAATAAAATGATTGATACATTTGGTTTCTGTGGAAAAACACCTGGGAAAAGATTCTACTCCCTAAGTTATTTAAACAGACTATGGTGAAATTTTCTTTCCTCGTGACAAATTTAACTTTCCAAGAAAGTGACAGTCCTTTGGCAGAGAGAGAGAGGAATTGATGCCTGCCTGGGGTCCTTGACTTACAGATTCTCCTAAAAGTCATATTCATTTGAAAATCTCTTGGCATTCTCGTTCACTTTGCATACTTCTTTGGCAGCACACAAAGGAGTGGCTGCAACACAGAAAAGGGATGACGGGAATGCATGAGCATGTGACATAGCAGAGTTTATTCTGAGATAAATGAAGCCTGTCAGATACTTTAGAAAGACTGCTGCTGTTTTTATTGCTGCATGGCTGAGCTGGCCTATAGTTCAAACTCATTGTATTTTTTTTTCATTGGTTTGATCTTACCTTCTGTGACAAAGCAACCCCAGAGACTAAGCATCTTCTGACAACTATGAAATGGCTAAGCTGGTTTTTGTTTTTATTTTTAAATGGGCAACAACAAAAACACAACTATTCTAATGATATGTTTTATAACTAGTATTATTGCAAATGAAATTCTCAATATTATATTTCATAAGTGAACTAAGCACTGGTGCAGTAACTATAATATAGGACTAAATGGGAGTTTAAGAAATACTTTGTTATTACATATATACTTGGGAGTGGGAAGATATTGTTTAATTTTGAGAACTGCATACTTGTAACTTCTGCATTCTGAATTGGACAGTCTTTGGTGTTAGAATTAAACATCTTAAGGAGTCTGGTTAGCTTCTTCCTCGTTGGGCTGCATAGCTGTGTGTACCATGCTGCTTTGTGCTGTTGTAATGCTCATGAAGCACTACCACTTCACTGTGCAAAGTATCTTTTGATATATTTGTTGACTGATTGCAGATTAAATGATTGCACTTCTATAGAAAAGTGAGCTATATTTATCAAATAATGGTACTTTGTTGAAGGATTAGGCATTTCAAAACAGAAGGATGAACAATTAAAAATGGAGTGTATATAATTGTTTTTATTGTTTGAAGGCTGACCCTGTAATCTTGAGCGCAATTGCCTTGTCTACCACAAGCTTTTAAGAGAAAGGGAATTGCTGCACAGTATTTCCATTGTTCATGCAATATTAACATTAGTGAGTTACTTGTATTGATTGAGATGTACTAGCTCTTTAGAGTGATTTTAAAAACAAGGTGTGTGTTATATATACTAGGAATATATGCTCCTTTTTTTTCCTCTGAATATGAGTGGATGCATGTGTACTATTAGTGTTCTCATTGTAGGATCCTTCTCAAATTTGTAGTCAGTCATTCTGTTGTAAATATAAAGTGGAGAATGCAGGGTAGTTTACTCTAGTTTTCAAATCCGTTGGAGAAAGGGGAGAAAAACTTCTGTGCGAGACACAGCCCAGGATTGAAGACACTGTAGGTGTACTAGAGGATGAGTCTACTTTGCCCTGAGACTTACTGAACAGTCTGAAGAACATCTTCGTACAGGTCTCACTCTGAGCTTACAGATACGTGTAAATATTTTGGTAGAATTACTCCTTTTTCTTGTACGATATTTACATGGCTGGTATAAATCTTAGCAATTTCAGTGGGTTTAGCTTACTTTAGATTGAAATGTACATCTTCCATTAACACTAGCTTCAAAAGCTAAATTTAAACCAAATTTAGACAAGGAACGTTAGAGACCTCTAGACAAATATTAGACCTTCCATTATATACTGACCATTATTATGCTTTTTATCTCTTGGAGTGATCTGGATTCTCTAAAGAACCCATTACCAAAAATTAAATCCTTTATATGCTTAATTTTTGTTGTATTTTTCCTTCAAGTAGCGAGCATTATTTTGCTTTTGGGAGGTGTAGCTTTGTTCCTCTTTAGCTTTGCCTAGCTATTAAATTGCATTTATTTCTATCCAAGGATTTTATTGTTTTGTTGTTTTGTTTGTTTGTTTTGCCTCCCCACTGTCTTCCTGGGGCTTGGAGCAAAAGGGTGACTTTGTGGTGTTTTGCTGCTTGGGCAGAGTCAGTCTAGTTCATCTGTATAACACAGTAGTTGCAGCAGTCTCTTCCCAAATGAATTTGACGGTTTCAATTTACTGGGGCAATGCTTGGAATTCCTGGAAATTTCTGTAGCCATAGGGGTTTTGTTTGTTTGTTAATTTGGAACTGTATTATACAGTACAGATACAGAATCAAAATTGTTGCCACTTCTCTGATCTTTGATATTTGTGTCAGAGAAGGAAAGAGCCTGGAATAAAAATCAGAGTGTGTGAAACTCAGAATCTTTAGCTGCATATTTGTCATTGATTCCTACTTCTCTGTGCTTCTAAATGGACACTTCAGAAGTACAGGAATTAGGTTTGTCATCTGCAGCATTTTTTCTGGTTTCCCATCAAATCTGTTCAGACTATTTCAGGTGTGGCACATTCTGGGATTCTTGACTCTAATTAGAGATTAAATAAAGATTCAGGTATGAAACTAAAGGTCATGTACTTTAAGCTAGTATTTAAAATTAGCTTAATATTGTAACACTCAACTTTACAAATACACAAATATACTTTTTTGATGTAGATCTTAGACGAAGAAGAAAGATTTTAAAATATATGTATTTTAGCATTGAATTGTGTAAGGTTTTCAGAAACATTTAGTTATCGTGCCTCTAATCCAACTGACATATGCAAGAGAGAGTACAGAAAGTAGTCACTGCCCAGATATCCACCTGATATTAGCAGGCCGGTAACTTGCTTTTCCTACATCAGTTGGAAACAAGTTATCTATGAACTTTAAGCTGTATAACCATAATAAAGCAAAGTAGATCATGACCTGGTAACTAGTTTTAGTAACAAGTTCCTAGTTCTAATTTGGAACTTTAAAGAACTGAAGTTACGGACTTTCTATGATTCCTGTTTCCATTATGGTGAACTACTGATATCTTGATTCCCAAGCAGTCAAGGGGTGATGATGGGGGTGCTCCCATTCTCTACAGAAAATTGCTAAAATATGAATGTGTAGAAAAGAATGTAGGATGCCTGTATCTTAGTGTTCATTTGTTTTTGTTACTTCAGTAATTCTATGTGGGACCTAGATGTCTCTTAAATTTTAGTATTTTTAAAGCTTCTCTCTGTGAGATCTCTTACATTTGGCAAATATTAAGGCCATCTAGAATTATAGAGTTTTAGTTCCATTACATTCTGATGGAATTTTTCCAAAGAGACAATAAAATATTTTTAAATTCTCAAATAAATAACGAAAGAAAGAGAAGTGGAATATGTAATACTGAAGTAGAACTGTGCTGCAGAAAACAAGCTGAAGAAGCTGATGAGAAGCTATTAACATCTGCTCCCTGTGCTAAAATCAGCTCTAAAGTTTGAACATCTAAAAGAATTCTGTTTAATAGGAAACCTTACGCAACCTGATTATTACTTAGCAGGTGAGAGGAAAATCAGGAAATTGCCAGAACTCATTTTTATGTATAGGATTAATAATAGCGTAAGTTTAAAAAGCTACTTGGATGGCAATAAGAGACTGTGAATGAAGTGATGATTAGGCAGATAACAGGTGGCCCTTATGCAAGGTTGTCCAGGTTAGCTTAAATGATGGGAGATAAGTTTGTTGTGAGTCAGCTAACTGCATCATGAATATAGAAAAGCTAAATGCCCTGGTTCTGGGACCCCTTAGATTGCTCTTGATGTAAATTTTGTTTATGTAGTTTCAACATGCACTCAGATGAAACATCCTATTTTCATGTTTTTAAAGTAAATTACCCTGAATAGAGAGGAGATGATTTGCAATGTAATTAGCCTAAAGTGAAATCCAACTTTCATACAAAGGTCAAGATACCCTCTATTTTATCATTTACCAAGTTTTTACCTTTCCTATCAGTCTGTGCCCTTTGAAGTACTGTTTCATTCTGAAACTGATGTAACTATACACAACTTAAATTGTTAATAGTGCCACTAGAAAACATTATTCATTTTAGCTGGATTATAAGACAACAATCTTCTAAATTATTTTTAAAATCAAATTCTGTATATGTTGACAAATCTATACAACTAAAAGGTAGAGATATATAACACAGTGGCATGTGATGAAAAATGCTTTGAACTGAAGCTGTTTTTCTCATTCTCTTGATAACTGGCTAAGGAGATGGAAGCTTCTTTTATACTGATAAAAGAACAAGCAGAGTTAGAGGATTTTTAGCCATGTTTAAAGTAAAACATGCTCTTCCATCTTCTTTCACACCTCCACAGTTTTCCATTTTGCAGTTCCTCAGTTTCTTGGAGAAATGGCACCCAAACCACTACAGAAAAAGAACAGAGTGAGTCATGCTAAGAATTGATACCTTAGTTTAATGTAACTTCTGAAGAATAATGAACCTTTACAATAATTCTGCTTTTATTCTCTGAATACAGGCCTTATAATGAAAATGAATGTATATGTGTAAAAATATATAATAGAAAGCTTCTATTCACAGCAGCGAGTAGATCCTATTTATAATAGCCAAAAAGAGAGAGGCTGGATTTCTTTTCACCAGGATGGAACACTAGCTCCACTGAATAGCTGAATCTTGCTCTATTAGCATATAGTTCCACAACAGCTTAATCTGATCTGAATGATGGCTGCCCAGATCCTTTCCTTTGCTTAAAACTTGTGTTTTCAGACACTTTCTGGCCTTCTTCCCACCATTATCATATACTCAGATGCTTCTGTGACCCTTTCCCTTGCTGGTGACATAAGTGACTAAAAGTTTTTATATATATCTTACGTGACACATGAGAACTGACACCAGTTTTTAAAGCAACTGTATTATTTACAGAAAGGTGCAGTGTTAATATTTTTATACTGAAGAGTCAGATCGAGTTGTTAGACAATGTATAGGTCCATCTTTTGTATGGAAATCCAGTGGGTTTTTACCTTTATAAATTAATGTAATTCTTGCTTCACGTAGGCAACATGTAGAAGAACTTGAGTTATTTTGAGCATCAAATGATACTGCACATAGAGTACAGAATGAAGTGAGGGAGCTTAGCAACAAGACTTACGTACCCCTTGACATATTTCTAAATTGACTTTCCTATGATTTTTATTTTTGGCTGGGGGTGGAGGAGTGGGACACAATAAAATTAAGCCATTTTATATGGAGTCCTCTTCAAAATATAATTATTACTTACAGCTATTGAATCTAAAGTAGATAAATCAAGGAGGTTATCCACAGCTAATCATGAATTCATTTTTGGTTGAAATCTACTGAAATATAAACATAATAAGTTACATCGATTTTCAGTTATATAATTTTTCACAATTAAAATAGTGAGTTTCTCATTTTTTCATATTGAAGTATATCTTCATAAGTTTGATCTGATTACCTCAATTATTTCACAGATTCAGAGTAATTGCAAATAATAACAGTGCTGCAAACTATGACTAGAACAAGATGGAGCCATTCAAGCAGAAATCTTGAGGCAACTGCATCTCGGCCTGGAGTCTGAGACAGCTATGGGCTGTGTAATGTTGGGATAGTTGACTGGAAGTTGGAGTGTAAAAAATGGAGCATGCAATCTCTCTCATTTCTGTAGTATGAAGTTCCATGGCAGCTACTAACATTGCTTCTGGACTGAACACGTCTTTTCTTTTTGGCACTATATTGAAAGTAAGTGACTTGGGCAGAAAATGATTCAGCTGGGAATTAAGGACTGCCCTGCTATGTCTGCAGTTACAGGGTCAAAGAATCACAGAATGGCTTGGGTTGGAAGGGACTTCAAAGAGCTTGTACTTCCAGTTGCCTACCACTAGATCAGGCTGCTCTGGGCTCCATACAACCTGGCTTAACGGTCCTCAGTGTCTTCCCTAATTCATATCAACCTAGGGATCTCTAATTACAGAGCAAGATTTTGCAAATCACTCATTTATTTCCAAGTTTTGTTTGAATAAATATACAGTATTGTCATTTTATAAGTGTATAATATACATACTTTCTGTAATGACAAATTTATATTTGAAAGTAGAAGTTGCACTTCAAAATTTAAATCTCTTGTGCTGATGCAGTGCCCTTGAAATGCTGGTTTGTTTGTTTGTTTGGCTTTAATGCACTGATGGTGATGTAGTGAAAAGACGGGGAAGTTGAAGAACAGTTCATAATATAAAAAGTTAACAGCTTTTTGGAGTAATACGTTATAGCTGGAAAAAAACCATTAAAATTCTTTTATCTATATATTTAATTTTTATCTCTACTTCTAATAGGAGTACTCTGCACATCTGTTTCAGCCATCACTAACCAAATTGACTTTATTTTATTTGATTGAGGGTTAAATAGGACTTCAGAGCTAACATGGATTTGCTTATCTGCTTGGTCAGTGGGATTTGGAATGGCAATTCATTATAATGCATTGTTCTTTATTTATAATTCACAAATGGCTTAGAGATTTAGATTTTACTATCTTATTCTGAAATCCTCTCTTCATACACAGTGCCACTATCCATTAGATTTGATCATGAAGTACAAATTAGTTTCCTAAGTAAATGAAAAATTGTCAGACTTCTAGGGAATCAATATAGAAATGCAAAAAAAAATCTCTGTACTACTAGCACATAAGCAAAAAAAAAAAAAAAAAAAAAAGGAAAAATTAAAAAGGTTAGACCTTTAACAACATGACTTATTCTCCTGCATGAACCCTTACCGTGTGCTAGGTTCTGTTCTCGTGCCATTAGAATCAATTGAATCTATTTTGGAATGAAAACAAAAAAAAAACATGTACATATTCTTAATCATAGAATGTCAGATAGCTTACTCAAGTACTGAAAGAAGAATATATTGTGCAATATCACATAACTGTCAGTTTCATTCTTCTCTCTAATTCATTTATCAAATTTTGAATTTAAAAACAGAAAAATTCAATAAAATGTGTCAAACTTCCCAAAGCAGTTGGTGACCAGAGCCTGTGTTGGCCAATTCTTCCATTGATGGAGTAGCATATTTGATCTTTATTAATATATTTATAGCAGTAGTTGTTTGTAATCGCAGAAAAAGAGACAAAAGTTTAGCAATAACATAATTTTGCTTTCATATCTCCCCATTAAAATTTAAGATGTGAAGTAAAAAAGCACTAAAAGCTCAACCTCCTTCCCTCTGGTATTTCATGATTATAGATTTTTTATTTTTTATTTTTTTTTTAATATCAGAACATACAAAAATTTAGGTATTTGTACTTAAAACACAGGATCTGGGAAGAAGCTGAAAGACACACAGAGACGTGGACTGAAACAAATGGAAGAAAGATACGCTACCAAAGGGAATGATTTAAAGATTTCTCAATAACATTTATTCTTTCCCAAAAATAGAAAACTGAGTGTGTATTTTCAGATGAAAGATAATGATTCCTTGAGACAAAAGGTTGCATAGTTATGACAACACTTTGCAGTATTGCAACATCAGGATTTATTTTCCCTTCTTTCTCCCAATGTTCTAAAATCTAAGTAATTTTTCCTATTTCGTGATAATGTTCCCAGTTCAATGCTTGTAGTGTTTTAATTTTTTGTAGTAGTGACTACATGGGAGCATATTATGTAACTCACAAATGAGATTTGCCTACCATTACCAATCCAGTGAATAAATCACTCACAGAAGTTTTTGTGCACTGTAGTTGCTGCAACAAAGTATTTTTCAGTTCTGTTATGTCTGTGTTCATCTGCCCACAAAGTGTGAGAATAAATTAATATTGTTTATTTTCTATTAAAAGCAAATCCTGCTTTTTGTACCATCACTGCAAATTGCATTACATCCAAGGTAGTCCATACTAGATTCCCCTCAAATGGGGGACAACTTTGTTTTTAACTTACACCATTGTCGAAAGAATCGAGTAAAAATTTCGCTGCTTTGAAATACCAGCTCATTACACAATAGTGCTTTACTGGCATTGTAAAATAAGACAGTGAACCATGCGATGGGAAATGGAAATTGCAGATTTCATTTCAGAAGCCTTGACAACTTCTGTACTTATGTATCTTCTTTTTTTAACCAGTTCATGAAAGGGGCTGAACCAGAAGCCACTTTCTCTTGTAAGACAGATTGGCTGAAAGTTTTTTTCTTTTATGTAACAATGAAATGAAGCAGCATTACCATCCTTTCCCTCTTATGTTTCTGAACTCTCTGTCCTTGAGTAGCATTAGCAGTACACAGTGATGAAACACTGATCCTCATGCTGGTGCCAGGTTCTTATTTTCTTATAATTTAACTTCCAGGTATTGGACTCAGTTGCTTTACAGTAATTATTATTTGATTTTGCTTCTCCAACTAAAGGCAATTTTAGTACCTGTTACAGGAAAGATTTTTAAACATGATGATTAGCTATTTGCCAGTAATTGTTGCACTGGAATAACAAAAGCTTCTACCAGACCACCTGATACTTTTTTTTTTTTTTTTTTTTTGTTATCTCCGATTCAAATTTTCAAATTCTCATCAGGTCAGTGGAAGCTCAATTATGTGGTGATTTATATAGCAAAGAATCTGTTCTTACCTTTTTCCCCTCAGTTTTAACTATCAACTTTTATTACCTACTTCATGTTTCCTTTTGATCTGCATTAATTTTTTTTTTTTTTCTGCTACCTGTTCTGATGAACTGTAACCAAAAATAATTGCTGCTATTATTCTGTATGTGTGTATATATACATATATATAGTATGCACATCTGAAACAGCTTTATTTAGAGAAGATCAGCTTTGAAAGATAATTATTTAAAAGCTCAGAGGTGTGATAATTAAACATGCACATCCAAAATCTTAATTTTATCTCCCCACTCGAGATATCTAGGGCCTGTTCTCTTTCAGAACACTTGACATTTAGATAGCCTTTTCATTTAAAACCAGTTTTATTTGATCTCATGTGCATTGATGAATGCTCAATACCTATGTCAGTGTAATTTCAGGTGGTTTATATTAGGGAACTGTGTATAGCTTGGAAGAGTTTGATTTCCTTAACTTGGAGAGCATCATGTAAAACTTAGATACGTTGCACATAACATCAACTCTTTTCTTACTTCTAGCTATGTACCCTTCAGAATCCTAATTAAAAGGTCTCATCCTCATTAACTTTATAACAGTAATGCACTTGTAGAACACTGGATATCAAAATTATCAGAAGGGCATCTCCTGCTTTTGTTCCCGTAGAATTTCATATTCCTGCCCTTTGCACTGTTTCCACATCCTAATCTCTAGTTCCTAAAACTTTGTCTTTCTGCATTACTGACCTCGCTGTCAGTGGAACTTTCTTCTTAGTGCTCAGTATGCCTTATCTTTGAAACAACACTGGAATTGCAAGTTTTCACATTAAAATTTCATCACAGGAATCTCTGTTCCTTTACAACCAGTTCGTAGTCCAAAATCTCAAGCTCTGTCATGGTTTTCTGAATGCTCTCTCTCTCCAGCAAACCCAGTGCACCTCCTGGAACTCTACAATGTCCTCTGGATTCTTGGTAACTCCAAGATGTTGCTGCTAAAGTACGATAGCAGTTTGCTTAGACTGAAAAACTGACAGACTCCAGAATTTTTTCATAATTATTTTAAGTCTAGCTACAATAATATTAACATTTGTAGCCCAGAGAATACAGTTTGCTTAACACTCATACATGAGAACTTTCTACCATCCACCCCGCCCTTGGGTATTTTAGCAACTCTTTCGGTATCCTTCTGAGTAATAATGTTGGCAGTACCAGTTCTCCTAAAGAAAAAAGGTGGGAGGTTGAATATGGTGAGTTGTCAGCAGCATTTCTGTTTATTCTCTGAGAGAAGTATACTCTCTATAAATAAAGGAGGCTTCTTGTTCCTTTCAGAGGTAGCTGAGTATTGATAATGCAAAAATGACTTTATTCTCATTCTCATATTGAGTTATCAGTTTTTTAGTATACTATGTATGCTCATCAATCTATTCTTAGAGAAGTACTGTAATTACCTAGTATTTGGGATGTAAATTTTACTGATTGAGTTTCCTATTTAATAAAACAGGATTGATTTTCTTCTGAAGATTATTTTCTTAATAATTATTGCCCTGATCTACACCATGCTTAAATGCTCTAAAAAGAGAGGGAAAAATTAAAGCTGCATACAGAGGAAGAGAAAAAAATCAGGTGATGTGATCAGTATAAATTAAATATATAAAATCCATGGGAATATGACAGATTCCATGCTCTATTTCCACTATAGTTTCCATATTCTTTATGTATGAAAAGGATGCAGTTGATAATCCTAATTTCATATCAAAAAATAAACTTGACATTCTGAACTTTAACAATACATGCAGTATTTCTTTGTCACAGTGTCATTTAGCATGCCAAGACGGGCATGCTAGTAAGATCAAATCAGATTATATTAGCATCATTACTGTTGTAATGTAGATCTTTGTTAACACAAAGAAACACCACACTACAGCCAAGATTTATGTAACAAAAATTACACGTTCAAATCTCTGTTCAGGTAAGGAGGCTCTGTATTCTTCTGTTAATTTTACACTGCTTATTAAAAATATATCAATTATGTGTTCTGAGAACTTAATAAAGAACAACTCAGTGCTACAGAAGTACTTGCACTGTGTCTTACTGAATTGACAATTGTATGGTAACCAGATAACAGTGAATGCCTGTAAATTTGACATAGGAACCAGAAATAGCATATAATTATGTAAAGAAGGGTACTGATTGTATTTATCTGTGTATATCTCTCCTGCAATAATATATTGGAGATTCTTCTCTTTACAGCTTTCCATAATTATTGTTTATGCTACTCTTAAAGTGAAAACAAGTAACATTTTCAGTAAATCACGTTTCTTATGTTGCTTACTGTCAAAATCATGAGTGGGACTACAGGATGGAAGAAGGAGTTTAAAAAACTTCATAGAGGAAGGTTAACTTACTAACTTTTAAACTGTCAAACAACGAGGGTCATCTTTCAGGAGAAACACCAAGGTTAAGAAGAATAAATTTCAGTATTAGAAGAACACATTGAACTACAGAGGCTTAGTCAAATATTTCTAGACTAAATATAGACCTTAAAAAAGTTACATATGGAGAATCACAATTCTCAAGAATTCCAGAAAACTGAAAAACAGTCAAGAATAAATAAAGCATGCTTACTTTGTCACTGTTATGACATTATTTAAATTAATGTAGCATACAAATCTGGATCTTAATGTTCTACACTAAAAAGTGCTTTAAATCAAGCATTATATCTTAAACGGATTGTAATTCAAAATCTTAAAGATACAAAGTTCCTGCTGTTCATAGATCATAGGATTAGACAACATTCAACATGTGAATGAGCAAATTTGGTGACCAGCAGGAGCAAATACTTATTAGGTGTAAGTACCAGTATTTCCTGTCTCATGAAAAATTAGACTTCATTTTTACCTATGTGAATGTTCAAATTTGAACAACGTAAAGAATATGAAATCATGCCAATAAACACTGTTCACTTTCTTCCTAAAGGAAATGCTGCATGTGCATGGAATTTAACTCTGTAAAGCCAAAGATTCATTTCATTAATTTCTGAACAAGTAATGGTATATCCACTATACTACTCCAGATGAGGATGGGATTTTTCAGTCATTCTAATGCTCTTTGTGCCATATTCTGATAACTGTGTTACTTTCCCATGTCTTTTCTGAAGTAGTAAAAACTTATTACTGCCCTGTACCATTCAGCATAGTTGAAGGCTCACTTGTGCTTTAATATTCATAATAACTGAAGTGTGTCTTAAACTGCTTTCCTAGATTTGAGAAATAAGTTTTGTTCTCTGCAGCTGTAACTTCCTTTGGTAAACTGAGGACAGTGCTAATGCAAACAAACAAATTATCTTTTAAACACTTCATTTTCCTTTCCGAGAGACCACTGCTACACAGCAGTGTTCATCGTCTCATATAAGGATGAGTCTCCTACAAACAACCATGTTCACTTGCTTCCTACTTTTGTTCCACATTATCAAACTGCTCAGGATTGATTTTCAGGTTAGTGTTCTAGAGTATTTCTCATATGAGCTAATGAAGCTAGAATGGCTGATACTCTTGATCTTTTAAGTTCAACACCAGCCTTCTCCATCTTTACGACTTCTGCTTTTAGATATTTCAATGATTAAAACACCACCATTGTAATTTCCATAAGTGTGACACTCTAGAACTGTTCTTACTGATTAGACATATTATCTGGCTGTGGATAGCCAAACTTCTCTCTCAAGTTATACAGTTGAGAGCTGTGAAAGTATAACAAAAGAAAATCAGACAGTATTGTCCAATGCATTATTTGTATTTTATTCAGTGGTATAATTTACCACATAATCACAGGAATTATAGTCTCTGTGAACCTGAATGAAAATAAAGTCGTCCAATTCATGATTCTCAGAATGAGAAAAAGAAGACTAGTGAATAAGTAAAACAGAACTGAAGTTTCAGTAAGCTCAGCAAATCACTGAGTAAAATCCAATGTCTACACGGAAAAGATATTCTGGAGGTTCTGACAGTTCTTAAGGAAGAAATACTAAGACTAAAAGCAAAACCTGAACCATTGTTCTAAAACAATGAAGGCACGGGAAGCTCAGTGAAGCATCAAGCTGGCTAAATAATTAGTTCCTTAATGACTTTATTGTGAAAGAGAGATATATAGAAAGCAGAAAAGGTGTCCAAGTATTAAGAGCATAAATCTGATAAAATAGCTCAGATATATGAGTAACATCAAAAGACCAGATACAAATAACTAGCAAGGAACATAAAGAATAAAAGGCAGGATTCTCTCAGTATATCAGTAGTAAGAAGAAAATGAAGGAAAGAGTTGTTCTGCCTCTTAGATAAGAAGGAGAATAAATAGCTGATGTTTTGGAAAGGCTAAAGTGCTAATGTCTTGTCTACATCAGAAACTAAATCAGAACTAAAAAGATCATCTGTAATACATCTTGAGCTACTGATGTTAGTGGAAAAATAAAAAGAACTTGTTACAGAATAGGGAAGGAGCAGAACATAGACTTCATAAACCAGATGCTTATACATCAGCTGATCTAAAAGAAATTTCCTCAAATTACTTGAGAGAATTGATTAAAACTGTTTTGAGTCATACATAGTTATCTTTGAAGTAAGTGTTGGCTGAAGATCCAAACAAGTGCAAAATGAAAAGCACATTGCATATTTTTAGAAAGAGGAGAAAATATGGCCAGACGTATGAATTAGATCAAAAGCGCAACAAATAATTAAGCTGTTTATAAACATAAAAATAGTGAGAGGATTGATAGTACATAATAAGGAAAAAAGGCATTTCGAAACCAATTTTCTATAAAATAGTGAATGAATATGTGTGAAGCAATAAATATTGTACATATCCTTATTTTTATAATGCATGCAGTACTGTAATACCGTAATACCATACTGTATTAGTAAGCTAAAAATGTACTCTAGAAGAAACTGTTATGAAGTGTCTAAGAGGATCTATTCAAGATGTAGATTTAGGGATGCACTGTCTAACTGAAAAGATTTATGGAGAGTGATTATATAGGAAGTTAGGTTGGACATTAGGAAAAAATATTGTTCAAGGGAGTCTTATCTTGGACTGTTACAGAATTTAACTGTAAAATAGGAATAAGTTAGCTGTTCTTTCTTCAGCAACAGTTTTAATATACTTTATCTTAATCCAGGACAGAGAATGCACTCCTTTGTTTGTTTGTTTGTTCCCTTTTCAGAGAACTTATTCTCAAAGAGTAGAACTGTTCTGATTTTTCAAAGGGAAAAAAAGATATTTTCCTATATTAACTAATTATAGTGTTTAAATTCTTTCTCTGAATTCTTTTGGTTTGAACTCCTAGAAATTTATGTCAATTAAACACACTGTGTATTCCAAATTCCACTTTTCAAATCAGATTTTCCATGGTTGATTAGTCAGAAATGTTGAGAAACAATGTGTGTACGATGATCCGTTTATATGCTTTCTCAGTGTGGAGTCATTGCTTTGTCCTTGAAACATATTACTTTGAACCTGCAGTAATAATTAAAGAACAGCTTTTTAAAAATGTATGACTTTATATCATACCTTCCTAACAGTATTATACTTAATTTTCTGATATCCACAGCATTTGTATTTCAGATCTCCTTGGGCTGTTCTCATCTAAGTTGGGTAGAAGGCCATTGTCCTTTCTCTATTGCCCTTTAAACACAAACTAGGGTCTGATTGTTATAAACTAACAGTGCTGATCATGAGACTTAAGGTATGATTATCTCAGCTTATTTATGTTGAGTATGCATATTGAATTGAATTATAGGAAGGACCTTTGTGATCTTGAGTAATAAAATAAAGATACTGGAAAATCCCAGATATATTTACCTCAAAGTATTGATCATTCAAGAAATAGATGATGAGCTAGACATAAAGCAAGTGTGAGTTGTTTGTTTAATAACATTTTCCCTTTCTCTTCTCCTTGCCCTCAAGGTAACAGACATGCTGAAATACATTAAGATATGTCAGTGAACCTCTAATTAAAGGGAAACACTGAAATAATTGATATTTACTGTGTTGGTTTATTTAGAAATTGACATACTGCAATGCAATCTTCTCTATATCCCTTCCAGGTATACAGTACAAGCAGAAATTTAGACTTCAGTATTATTCATCAGTGGTATTCATGTAGTTGACACAGAAATGGTGGGTGAATATTTAAAAGGTCTATTTGATAAAAATGTTTTCTTTAATTAGAAGGATTTCTTTTTGTTGCTTTTGTTTTTCAAAATTATGAAATATGGAGATCACATAGCATAAGGTATCCTAGCTGAGAAAGTCTTTTTAATATGAAGAGTGATGGCAAAAAGGCAAACAGTGAAGGGGGCAGACTGACAGTGAGTTCTGCTCTCAGTGACTCCATTAGAAGCACATTTTGTGTTGACGCTAGCAAGATTCCTGATTAGAATCTGGAAACAGATGCTGAAGTTATGTTGTATATTATGGATGTGAGAAATGCTAGGACACATGATCATACAAGATTTAGTCACCGCTGTAAGGCATGGCCAGAAGTCTTCCTAAGTGGCAATTAACAAAGACAAATTTCCTCAGTTGTAAAGATTCTGTAATACTTTCAGTCCACAAGAAATCTTACCATACACTTAATAGTGTATCATTATGTTACTTCTTGATTTTTATGCAATATAACAAAACAGACTGCATTTCAAATAGCTTTTAAGTAGGTGGTTTTCACAAAAAGGACAGCTTTCCTGTTTCCCCTCAACCTAAAAATTTGCCCAGCCAGGAAAAATGCTGCAAAAATTAGATAACTTTAATAATGAGTTAACAGCATACTTAATTTGCAGTTGTACACTTCTTGTAGATTTAACCCCAATATGGAAACATGCTCTGTTTTTGCACATACTAATTAACCTCCTATGACAAGATTAAAAATGTAATCGAATTACACAGTTCAAGATTGTGATGGCAAAGAGAGAACTTGTTTGGTGCACTGGTTGGAATATTTCTTCAATGTGTTTCATGATGATTAGCTGTGACACATCCACCCTGAACAGCTTCATGTATGAGCACCTCTTTGCATTTTGTTCTCTATACTTGCTATCTTAAATTTGTGCTGATTGTAAAAACTGCTGAAGTGGAACAATTATGATGCATGCGTTAATAGGTTTTGTTTGTTTGTTTGTTTGTTTGTTTAAGCTTGTAGGGAACATATTTTTAGGAAAACTGCTGTCAATATATCACATTGTGGCTGTTTATCTCAGCCATAGCATCACCGTGCCATGCAGTCACTGGTAAGTGAGGTTGTCTCAGCTCAAAGACATAGTATAGATAAATATCTAGAATGTAGTCAAGAAAAAGAGTTATCCGGATGATTTAATTAGTCTGCACCACGTTACCTGGGGAAAGGAGTGACGACAACAACAAAACTTGGCAAAGCATTCTTGTTTACTTGTCTGACATAGCAAAGTGACATGTATGACACCTGAAAATGCAGCTGCCGTCTGGGCAATTCTCTTGCTCTCTTCAGAGTTATTTTTTAAAACAGCAGCTTCACTAGAAGGAATATACCTCAGAGGTCAGCCGACTGGAAATATGGATCAAAGAGGCCTTTTCAGTGAGGCTATTCCAACTGTGTACTTGCTGCAATTGTAATCAGGGTTAGTAAGACAAAACATAGAAGATGCAGAGTAGAAAAAATCAAAATGTTCCTATGAAAATAGGGAGTAGCAGACATTTTCAATAGACAGAAGAGCTAGTTTTCTCCTAAGTAATGAGTGTTCCCCATTTTTTTTTTTTTTTTTTTTTTTTTTTTTTTCCCTTCCTGACTGAACTGTATCAGGGACTCTGATTTATCATCTACTCATGAAAAGTTATCAGAACCTGACATATTAGTGCTGCATATTCACAGAGGTGGAATTCTTTACATTTCTGCATCTGGTTAAAGTATCCTCTCTGTGGAATTAATTTAAGAGTGACTTCAGAGACATTACATAGTAAGCATGATGACCAAGTAGAGCTCAGCTTAAGAATCGAAAGATGGAAGAAGTTTAAAGGAAATTGAACAGATCAGATAGGTAAAAACAAGAGTGCTGGTCAAGAATTATCAAATTTTGAAATGTGTGTTTTATTCAAAATATTTTCCATTTCAAAATCCCCTTAGTTTTTCAAATGCATTTCTTTCAGGAAAGATGTGAAAGTTTTCTGTGAATCACTTTTGAAATATACTGTAACTAGATGAAGGAAAGATAGGTATCATGAAACTGCTTTTCCCCAGAGTGAGATACAGTTTCTTCCTGTGGATACTGTGTTACAGTAATATAATACAGGAAGAAATTCCTGTAGAAAACACCTGCGGATTATTTTGAACTGTTTCATCTTCAATTGCCTAAGATTGGAGAAATGTTGCTTAAATTATATTGTAGAATAATCTTTAAAAGCCAAGACTTGATAACTTGTTGCTAAAACTATCAGTAATCTTTTCTCTGTATTTAGAGTAGATAATAGATGTGATACATGATTCATCATGCATAGACTCATTATGCAAACACGAATATGCATATATATGGTAAAAATTTAGATTAGTCTTTATGTCCTTTCTTCTGAATACAGATATCTTCACATTGCTGACACTGAGGAATCCCAAAGAAATAATACAAATAAAGAGAAACAGATATGAGTAGCACATTAAAAATCATGCATAATTAAAATGTTCAATTTTTTTCTTCCAGAACAGTAATGTGACCTCTCGTACTTTCAAAGATTTTAAAAACTTCCATTAAAACAAAACAAAACAAAACACCACCAAACAAGCACAGCAACAAACCACACACACACACACACACACACACACACAAAGTAGATCCCACCAACAAACCTTAGCATTTTAGTTATTGCAGCTTTTTGAAGTAATGTTATCCTTACAGATAGAGCAGATACTGGTGTTAGAATTTACAATGTTTGAATGAAAGATTCTGGGTTTAGTTACTTATAACTTTACAAATCTGTGAACAAATAGCCAAACTTTCTGTGTGAAAGTTCTGCCAGGGAAAATTCCTCACAGAGCTGAATTCCTTCATATTAGGCAGCTGACCGTACTGGGAATTTATGTCCAAAAAGGAAATCATTTTGTTGCAGCTATGAGTCTTTTTTATTTTTTTTATTTATTTTTATTTTTTTAATTTAAAATGTGCGACCAGTAGATGTTTCAAAACTGGAAGGTGATCTTTGACAGAAATATGTTTTTGTGTGAAGATGCTTAGTGATAGTTCTCTATTGCTATTAGTTAATTTTAGTTACGTTAAACAAAGTTCTAAGAAGTAATTGTTTGATTTTTTAGCACTTTGTTCATCAGTGGTGAGACTTGGGGGAAAATATCACATGTCAGCTTGGACATTCATTTTTAAAAATTAAATATTGACACTAAATAGATGAATACTAGAGAAAAAAAGAACCATAAAAAAAGAAGGAAGGATTTCAGTGAGAAATGTAGAGTGCTGTTTGAGTTAAGTAAACTGCACCACTCTCTTATGCTGAAAGTCTCAAAAACTTTGAGAATTAATTAAAATGAATTAAGAACAACTGCTTGAGAAGTGGACTTTTCTGAGACTGATTGCTGATGGCATGTAGCAAAAAATTTTGTCCTCTGATGAATTCAAGACCATATTAATCTTTCTGCATTGACATAACTTGTATAATTGCTGTTGTAACTTCTACTGTTTCGCTTCTGTTTTCCTGGTCAGTGGGGCAACTGATTCATTGCAATTCAAATTCAGAATTTTGGCAGCAGCTTATTCCCACTTTGAATTTGGCCTATTCTCTGCTGAGTTTTGCATGCTCTGTGAAATTTAATAATTGCAAATAGGCATTCACCTGAGTTCTGCATTCTCTCAGGATGTGCACTTCCTGCAGTTCTTGTATTTATAATCTATTTTGAAAAGCTTTTATTCTGAAGCATAAAGTAAAAATCAAAACTTAGCATTTTGGATCTGTCACATATCTAATTCATTTTTATCTTTGCCTTATGACTAATACATACTATGTACTTTCTCCACAGTGAGAAACATTTATGGTTCTGTTCTTCTGCAGGATGTTCCTTACATATTGCATGAATGACAGTAACAGAATTTGGCTTGTCAGTTGCACACGCTTGTCTGTTACAAAGTATGACAAATTACTTTGCTCCTGACAGAACACAGAAAAAGTGTCAAACATTCAATTAAATGTACAAATAAAAATATTCACAAGCTTAGTTCCTGTAGGCTCAAATCCTCTGTGATAGGACAGTAGGTACCAATGACTTCAAGTGAATTATTGTAAGTGTAGCTAAGGAGACCACAGTGCAGTAATTTAGAAAATATTTTGTTGTGTTTTAATTAGACAAGCATCTAAATACCAGACAGCCTTTCACTCACTCCTCTCCATCATAGTGGGATGAGAGAAGTGAATCAGGGACAAAAAGTAAAATAAACTTGAACTCATAGGTTGAGATAAAAACTATTTATTAAGGTAGAAAAAGGAGAGAGAAAGAACAGTAATGATGATTTTATGTATATTTGTTGTATATATACATATATACAGAATAGGTGATGCTCAAAACAATTGTTCCTGACCCATCCACAAATGCCCAGCCAGTCCTTGAGCAGTGGAAACCCCACCCTGGCCACTTCCCTCAGTATTATAGTTCTCATGATGCCATATGTTAAGGAATAGCCAGCGTAGGTCGGTGGTCTTGGTTCTGCCCCTCCCATTTCCTTAGGTCCCCCAGTCCTTGCTGACAGGACAGTCTAAGAAGCTGAGAAATAAATATCCTTGGCTCTGTACAGCACTGCTCAGCAACAACTGAAGCAGTGGTGTGTTATCAACATTTTTTTTCTCCTAAACCCAGAACTGACACTGTTCTAAAGACATGTAAATATAAAGTCTACCCTGAATATAAAGCCTTCTATTTTATTATACTGCCTCCCAACATCAGAGATGGATGTTGGTGGTATGGCAGTAGAGACTGATGGCACCTACTGACATTTATCAATGCTTCCTGAGCATTGATGGAGACCAAACAGTGAATGTGAGCACAGTGAGGAGGTGAATGGCATGTGGCAACAATAACAGTAGATCACCTCTGCTAGTGCTGATCATTACAAGCATGGATGCAGGCTCTGTTTGTCAATAGTGAAAATGCATAGCTAATAGTGGTGACTGTGTTGAAAAATAGTGCTTTGTAGCTGAGAATGTGCTCTGTCAAATCATGTTATTGTGCTCTTTATATCTATTGTAGTTTCCACAAAAATAAATAAGAGGCATTGCTTTCAGAACAACCTATGTACAAAACATTTTCAAAAGGACAGAAGAATCGAGTATTTAGTGAAGCAGTGGAATTTTATCTTGGCTATTAAAATGGGACAAACATAAAAATGTCTATTTATCACTACTTTTCAAAGCATTCAGCCATGCTGTCTGAGACATTTACAGCCACTGGTTACTAGCTCTGCACCGGTATCATATTTGTAACTATTAATATGCAGACAGGAGATGATTAAATGCACTTGTGATAAAATGTGACACCATATTATAAATGAGAATGGAAAATGATTTTATAACCATAAATCATGTATTACAGTATATGTGACAAGGCTCAAACTGATGAAGACAATGCAGAAATAGCAAATACTGTAAATGCCAGTTTCATGATATTAAAAAAGGTGTTTTCTTCTTCTAATGTTCTATTTTATGTCTTGCTTCAATTGCTTACTTCAACTGAAAATAACAACAGAGATGTGGCTATGGTTTGTCTAAATCAGTTAACAATTTGATGGCTATTGGATACTTTCTATTCTAATATTAAAGAAGACCAAGACATTTAGGAAGATCTTCCTCAGGAAGTTTAAATAAAACAAAAATTAAACATCAGTTCTCTCTTCTACATTAAATAAGAACTTTTTCAAAGCTATGGTATGGAAATTAAGTAAATATTTCATCCATTTAATGTGAAAACATTCACAGAACATCTTGCAAGACCTTCCATTCTTCATATAGCTTTGTCATCTGCTCATAGTCACTGAAAAAGAACCTGAGGGGGATGTATGAGACCACCTTCTCAATTTTGAACATAAAATACATCTTGTATCTAAAAACATGGTTATTTTTCCAATATAATGCATACTTGTTGGGAAAAAAAAAATTTAGAATAGTCTCACTGAACTTAAGTTTCTGCTTAGAAGATTATAGGCTGGACAGTCCCATGTGAACTGCTGTGATGCTATTCTTCCCATCAGCTTTGGGACTTCAACTTTTCCTGGTCCAGAGATGTTATGTATATTGTTCCAAGCAGTGAATCCTGAGGTTTTTATCCTTTCTTGCTTTAAGCAGTCTGTACTGTCTGATTATTAATCTCCACAGTTGGTCCAATGGGTTGATAGTGTATCAGATATTAAATACATAAAAACCACTAGGGTGTATGTTTAACTGATGGTCCTTGCACAGGAGGACTTTCAGAGTTTTCCAAAGGCTATTCAAAGCTGTTGTGAAAATTTCAGACAAATTACAGTCACCTTCAAATGTTGTGTAACAAGAAAAGAGGTAGGAAGGTACTTAGAAATAAAATGAAATGTGTGCTCAGTTACTTTAATGTACAGTCTTATTTAACCCCTTTTTGTAATTTACTTGTATTTCCCTTACACTTAAAGACTCAAGTCAAGACTGTGATCTTTAGTGCTTGTATGGAGGAAAGGACAATATTTGGGCTGAAAAAAAAAAAAAAAAAAAAAAAAAGTCAGGCTAGCTAGCCAGGACAGAAAAAAAAAAAAAAACCAGCATGGGAACAGACACAAACAGATAAAAAAGTTTGTCCAAGGCCACAAAGAAGGGCAGTGGTAGAGATTGGAGCAGAATTTAAGATTTCTGACTTCCAATATTAGAGTCCTAATAAATAATTCATTTAATTTCCTTGTTTTTATCTGCTTGCAAAATGTTCATGCGTGTGCTCTGACAATCTCTGAGTCATTGAGTATTCATTCAGAATTCCTTTTCTGTAAAAAAGCTCAAATGCTGTTTGATTGTAGCTATCTAACGTTCAGGATCATAATTCATATTATGCTGACCAGTTGTGTGAGATGTAAAAGGCTTTTTTCCCACCACAGGCATACCTTGTTTGCCCTGTTGGGCTCCCCACATTTTGTGTGGGGAGTGCAGAGGAGGAAAGAGACAGGATTTCTCAGGAAAAGTGAAATTATGGCTATACTTAAAAGATGAAAGACATATTGTAATTTTGCTCTAAAAGTCAGCATGCCACTGTTTTTAAGCAGATATGTATTCTATTTATTTTCATGAATAGCACATTTACAGTCTCACTTCTTAAAACTCTTTCTTCTAGAAAATATTCAGCTACTCAATAGTAAAATTTCTGTTAAAATGACTATTCATGGGAAGTATTGTATTCTGTACTGACTTGAGTGAAGCCAGTTCATGCAACTTGAGGATTTGACCTCTATGGTGCCTTGTTAGTGAAGAAACATTCACTAGTTTCTGTGGACCATAAATGAATACTTTCCTTCTGGGGAATGTAAGTCCAAACTCCAAAATAGTAATGGCTCTTTATGTATTGTAGTGTATAGGGAATGGAGAACTATTAGAAGTGATGAGGATGTTGAAAAATCACCTTTTTTTGGCAGAGGTTTCATTTCATGTCTCAGAGTCATTTCCTTGCCATTGCATTCTGAAGTTGGAGGAAATGAGGACCACTCCATTTCATAGGGCACGGAAGTTTTCTATCAGTCATCACTGTTGCTTCTGAATACTGCAGAAAAAAACTCACCTCTTTTGTTTTACCCATAAGGTCCACATTGTAGAACTGTGGCATTCCTGTAGGTAAGGTCAATTTATTTACAGTAATAGTCCCATACAATTAATAACAATACCTTTTTTTTTTTTCTTTTCTTTCTTTTTTTTTTTTTTTTTAAGTTTTCATTTTCTCAGATCCATAGCAGTAATATAAGATGGTATATATAGGCAATATATGTGCAATTATTCAACATTATCTGTGTTGATGTTTCTGTGATTTAATGACTTTTGAATTCATTTTATTTTATAGGATGATATTTTTGTGAAGGTAGTTTTGGTAACCTCAGCAAAAGCATCACTACAGATTTCCACAATTCTCAGTTGTTCCAATTATACTGTGACCTCTACTTAACAAAAATGTTATTACAGATGTTATGTAGAACAGTTTAAATAAATTGAAAATATAAGAAATTAAATTATAGGAATTCTATAAACTATGTGCAATCGTTATGTAAAGTGTCATATTGTGTTGTCAAAAATACACGAGGTCTTACAATAGTTGGTCTTTTTCAAGAAAAGATGACTATTCTGTTAACTGCTAGTTGTTAATAAGGTAAACTATTTCAAAGTAGCTTCTCAGACCCCGTGTTGTATGAGTGTCGCATATTGTATTTTGCATAAATTATTTTCCCCAGCAAATGAACCAATTAACTGTCATTTTGTTCATTTTACCACATTTTCCACTGTTGTGATTAGACAAACATCAGTAGAAGTTCAAAGAACTACACAAAGTAGAAATGACTGAATACATCTTCACATAAACAGAAACAAGTTTTCATCATCAGAAATGGTTTAAGCTTTAGAATGTTGACTATCATGTTAATATTTATTACCTACTTAAACTTTCTTTGTTTTTACATAGCACAGTGCTTTAATATGTGTTGGTACAGCCCTCCTTGCAGCCTTTCCTTGTTTTTCTTTTTGAAGTGAAACAAACACTTAGAAAAATGTTATTTAAACTCAAAGAAATCTCTTACAACAGCTTCAATTCTTTTACTGCTCTCTAGAAGTTCAGCTCCCAAGTTTTGCTCATATCTGGGATTGCCCTGACCCAAGTACAACACCTTGCACTTGGCCAAACTGAACCTCACTAGGTTCTACTGAGCCCACTTTTCAAGTCTGTCCAAGTAACTTCTAAAAAAAAAAAACTACATAGTTAATCATGGTTGATTTTAACCATTTTCCTCTGAAATCTTAGTTGGAACTTCTCCTTCAACTGTAAAAATTAAATTATTGAATGAGGTCATAGATCTCATTAAAATCTAATACAGTTCTGTAAATCTGGCAGGTATATGCAGTATGAAAAAAGAATTGTACAGTAGCTGGGGTTTATGTGCAGTGTTTCAAGTTAATTACAAACACTTTTTTTTCAGTGTGTAATGAAATCTTGAAAATATTATGTCACACTGTGGTCTGAGTATAGGCATTACCTCTGGTTAAATAGGAAAGTTTTATTCCCACCTCTTTATAGGGCCTTTTTCCTAATCAAAATGTATTTACTGTGATTGCCATTAAGTGTTTCCTGGTACACATGACATATATAAATGAATGAGTAAAACTGGAATATAATGGAAGACTCTTTTGGTAAGTGTATTTATAACCAAGGAACGCTCGCACCCAAAAAGTTTTTTTGTTTGTTTAAGTTGGATTTAGTATGAAATGCTCCAATATATTATGCTTTTCAAGCACAAATATGTGATTTGGTTGCCAGTATGGTATTTGAGAAACTAATAAAGCAGTCAGAATATAGGGAAGAATACTATTTCTGTCTATGAATATTAGAGCATTGCTCCCTCATATATCTAAGATACACAGTTATTAGGTTAAGATAAACAGTTTATTAAAAAAATCTTTATGTAATACCACAAGAATAGACTCTCATAATTTAATACAGAGCAAGTAACATTGTTTGATTTTTTGCTTTATTTCTTTTTAACTAAATAAATTTTAAACTTGGGTTAAATCAATACAGCTAAGGATAATTTAATGAAAAGAAGCCACAAATTGTATTTTCTTTCTTCTTCAAAATAAATTAATTCACAAGGTGCTTTATCTTGTTTAAAACTCAGCCCAGGAGATGCCAAAAAATATTTTTAATGTGGAAAAAGAAACTCAGTACAGTGGGGAGAGATTTAACAACACTGATAAATGCAATCTAAACATCAATACTTGTTAGCATTCCTTTAACCACACTCTTCTCCAATTGAATGAAAACCTTACATTAGTTCTTAACACTGTAGCATTATTGATTATAAAATATTATAATTTGCTGCTTCAAGGCCCTATTTACCCAGATATGTAAAAGCACAGTCTGCCGTGAAAACTATGAAAAAATAATAATTGTAAATGAGATAACTAAATTCCAGCTAAGATAGTAATTTCACAGTACTTAATCAAAAACAATAACCTGTAATGAAGCTTGAGAAATTTCTGAAAAAAAAAAGCTGAGTAACAGCCATATTTATTCCGTTAAAATGTCTGAATACAGAAGGTGTACTTCAAGTAATTTGTTGATCTCTTTCCCCCTAAACACCTATCTTTAAGAAAATGATTAGATCTTTAATTCATAGTTCATTATAATTAAAACTCTATGCTGACTTCTGAAAGAATTCATAAAAATACAAAAGCCTCTTGTGTAGTCATGGCTGAGGAGAACCTGTTTATTCTTACCTAATTAGGTACTCTTAATGGCAGCATATTCCAGTTAATTCGTGCTCGAAATACATAAAGCAACCAGAAAATTCCATGCTTAGGCTTCTGCAGAAGATACATGCATTTCTGTTCCTATCTAAAAGGGGAGACCTGTAATAGCCAACTGCCAGCTTCTCTGTAAGACAGTGAGTATTCTGAAGGTTCTCTTCTTGTTTGTACTCTTCTGGAATGAATATTTTCAGGTTGCTGGAATGTTACAAAAATAAGTTCTCTTGTAGGCTAGGGGCTGCTTCCATTCAGCCTCTTCCTAACATAAAAAAGGAGATATTATATAAAATTATACTAATTTTGCTTTCAGACTTGGTGCTAACATGCTGGATTTGATTCTCCTATTCATTCTGAACATTTTTCTGCTTATGTGTGGTATTAGTTGTAACCTTAAGGAAGAACAGTTTTAAACATGTTATTGAAAAGAGTTAAACTTTCTGGATAAGGTGAAGGCCAAATCAGTAATGATACACGTGTATGGAAAGAATAGCCACCAAAGTTTTAGCTGACTAATTCCCATATAACTTACTGAGGATACACAAAGGCTATTGAGCTTTAGCTGTATCAAAACAAACCTGCCCCCAGGCAAACTACAAGAAAACTCTGAAGAGATGATGTTATGAAATGGCTAACATCTTTGCTATTGCTGTGCAGAAATAAAATGTCAGAGGAAAAACAAACAAACAAACAAACAAAAAAACACAACAAAAAGCGGCCTAGGAAATAAAATCACTTATGAGTCTGAATTCATACTAGGAAAATAATTCCTGGGATGCAATCATTGGTGAATACATGTGTGGGAAAAGACTTTGCTGAGGACACTGGGCCCCTCTATGACGGTCTGTAACACAAAAGACTACAAAAAGTGGAAGTGTCAGGGAGAACCTCAGAGCTCTGCATGTTCTCAGTAGAAGGATTGCATAGGGAAGCAGGCTTAGGCTTGGAGTCATTTTGCCTCCTCTTTCTCCTGATTCTCTTAGCTCTATTAATAAATGCTGTAATACCTCTGATTTTAGAGGTTTTTGATAACTTTCAAACATTTGTCTTGTTAACTGTTTTATAATTGCAGAGTGTTTATTCCATACTTGGAGGTGCTAAATAGTAGCTTCTATGTATAAGGAGGAATAGGCAGCTTTTGAAAGGGCAGTATGTTTTTTCCTTTGCTGTTATGCTTGTCAATTCCATCCAGTTCTGTTGGTCTACCCAAACTTAAAACATCACTTATATGCAGATGACTTAGTGTGCATTTGAACATATGACACTTTATGTCACCAGGAACTGGAAGACTACAGGTTGTATCCTATATCCCTTCTGAAGACTGGAATAGAAAAGCATAATGAAATGTATGAAATACTGACTCAGTTCCCAGGAAAGCTGTGCTTTCCATCATTTCTACATATATTAGAAGAAGAAGATGCTAGAATAGAGCATTTATATTTTATTCTATGTTTGCTTTATAGCCCTTTGGAAAACATCACAATTAATCCTATGTAAGTCTTGTTTGTAAACAGGGCTTTATTATGATTCTCTTTCTGCTTAACAGCTTCTAAATCATATAATAATGAGTATCAATATGATTTTTTTAACGCATTTTGCATTACATTTTTTGATGTTGCAAAAGCAGCCTCACAAATTAAGACATTCTCTTCAAATTTCCATGGAAATGTTTGTTTTCGAGTAACATTCGTAAAAGTTTAATGAAACTGAAGCTGTTATATTCTGCTCTTTTGTCTTATGCAGAACAGTCTGACCTTTGGAACACACAGTATTTTCACACTTTAACTTCCCACAGCGTATCAATTAGTAAACATGCTTATGAAAATTGGCCATTTAAAACAACATTTTTGTACTACATACAGACTCGTAAATCACAGGATGCTGACAACATGAAATGCCAGCTGTGAAATGAGAAACTGATGAAAATGCAGTAATTCTAGATTTTAATATAATACAAACTATGTCAGCAATATTTGTGAATAGCAGCTGTCAAGATTTCATTTGAACTGCATGTCTTATGGTATTTCTATATTCTGTTCTTTTCTGATAATTTAGAACTTCCTCTACCCCCTCCAACCTTTCTATATAATAACAAAAGAAATTCTACAAAGAAATTCACTAGATTTAAAGGGATCGAATACTGGGGCGAATACTAGAAGGAGCTGGGGTGCAGGTGATCTTTTCTTCTACGCCCGTGGTGTCGGGAAAAGGTACAGGGTGGATCCGAAAAACCCAACTCTTAAATAGATGGCTTAAGAGCTGGTGCAGACACAAGAATTTCGGCTTTTTTGACCATGGGGCAATCTACACTGCACCTGGCATGATGGCTGCTGATGCAAGCAGCCTGTCCCTGAGGGGTAAGAGGGTATTAGCTGAAGAATTAGCGGGACTCATTGACAGGTCTTTAAACTAGGAATGAAGGGGGAAGGGGGCAAAATAAAGGCTACTGGGGTTGAACGGTTCATTCGAGGGATTGTACCAAACTCTGTGGGCAATGATGGCAGAGTGCAAAAGGAGGGAGTAGGGCAGGGGGATGCTGGGGATGCTGCTGTTCTAGCGGATCCTGGATCGCTTATGAAGGTGGTGAGACGGACAGCCCGGCTGAAGTGCCTTTATACTAATGCACGAAGCCTGAGTAACAAGAAGGAGGAACTGGAAACTGTGATGCATTCTGAAAGTTATGACATTGTTGCTATCACAGAAACATGGTGGGATGACTCCCACAATTGGGATACTGCCATCGACGGCTATAGACTCTTTAGGAGAGATAGGAGAGGTAGGAAGGGTGGGGGAGTTGCTCTCTATGTCAGAGATTGGATAAACTGTGAGGAGCTCCCCATGAGAAACAGTCAAGAACAGGTTGAGAGCCTGTGGGTTAGGATTAGAGATGGGACTAATAAAGGTCAGCTGGTATTAGGGGTATACTACAGGCCACCTGACCAAGGGGAGGCTGCTGATGAGGCTTTCTTGCTCCAGATGCGTGAGGCGTCTGCCTCACGGGCTCTTGTCCTGGTGGGGGACTTCAACCATCCGGACATTTGTTGGAAAAACCACACGGCGAGCTGCAAGAGCTCCAGAAGGCTCTTGGAATCCATTGATGATAGCTTTCTGGTTCAGGTATTGGACAGACCGACCAGAGGTCAAGCGTTGCTGGACCTGCTGCTCACCAACGCTGAGGAGATCATCAAAGGCGTCAAGGTTGGAGGATGCCTAGGCTCCAGCGATCATGCCCTGGTTGAGTTTGTGATCTCAAGCGATGTGGGCCTGGTAAAGAGCAGGACCAGGACGCTGAACTTTAGAAGAGCAGACTTCAAGCTACTCAATGGAATGCTGGCCAAGATCCCCTGGCGCGCTGCCCTCAAAGATAAGGACGTTGAGGAGAGCTGGCTGCTCTTCAAGGATGCCCTCCTGGCAGCACAAGAGGTCTCCATTCCCCTGATTAAGAAAGTGGGCAGGAGAGGTAGAAAACCGGCATGGCTCAGCAAGGACCTGCTAAGAGAACTGAGGGTGAAGAAAGGGGTGTACAAGCTCTGGAAACAAGGCTGTGTCACCTGGGAAGAATACAGGGATGCCGTCCGGACTTGCAGACGTGGGATCAGGAAAGCCAAGGCGCAGGCAGAACTGAACTTGGCCAGGGACGTGAAAAACAATAAGAAAACCTTCTACAGGTACATTGGCCAGAAGAGACAGGCCAAAACGGGCGTACCTACTTTGGTAAATTTAAAAGGAGAAATGGCTTCAACAGATGAAGAGAAAGCTGAGGTGCTGAATGAGTTCTTCACCTCGGTCTTCACTGGTGGCCAGGATTCTAGTCTTTTTCACGTCCCTAAGTCTTGCACCCCCATACCTCTATGTGGGGACCAAGGAGGTAAATCCCTCCCCACTGTAAGGGTTGAGCAAGTCCGAGAGTGCCTCCTTAGACTGAATGAGTATAAGTCTATGGGGCCAGATGGCGTGCATCCCAGGGTCCTGAAGGAGCTGGCTGAGGTGGTTGCTGAGCCGCTCTCCATCATATTTGAGAAGTCGTGGCTGTCAGGTGAGGTCCCGGACGATTGGAGGAAGGGTCACGTCACTCCCATTTACAAGAAGGGGAGCAGGGAGGACCCGGGTAACTACAGGCCGGTGAGTCTCACCTCCGTGCCTGGGAAGATTATGGAACAGATCCTCCTGGACAATATGCTTGATCACATAAAGAACGAGCACGTGATCCTAGATAGCCAGCATGGCTTCACCAGGGGAAGGTCATGCTTAACTAATCTTGTGGCCTTCTATGATGGAGTGACGGCATTGGTGGACGAAGGGAAGGCAACTGATGTCATTTACCTGGACCTGAGCAAGGCCTTTGACATGGTCCCCCATCACATCCTCATCTCCAAACTGGAGGGAAGTGGATTTGACGGGTGGACAACTAGATGGATAAGCAATTGGTTGAAAGGCCGCAGACAGAGGGTGGTGGTCAATGGCTCTATGTCCAGGTGGAGGCCGGTAACGAGCGGTGTCCCTCAAGGGTCTGTCTTGGGACCGGTGCTCTTTAACATCTTTATTAATGACATCGATGAGGGAATGGAGTGCACCCTCAGCAAGTTTGCTGATGACACCAAGCTGAGTGGTGCAGTCGATACGGTGGAGGGAATGGAGGCCATTCAGAGGGACCTTGACAGGCTGGAAAGCTGGGCTCGGGTGAACCTAATGAGGTTCAATAAGGCAAAGTGCAAGGTTTTGCACTTGGGCCGGAAGAACCCCAGGCACCTGTACAGGCTGGGGGGAGTTGTCCTTGAGAGCAGCTCGGCAGAGAAAGACCTAGGGGTCCTGATAGATGAGAAACTTAACATGAGCCAGCAGTGCGCTCTGGCAGCCCGGAAAGCAAATGGGATCCTGGGCTCCATCAGGAGAGGGGTGGTCAGCAGGGATAGGGAGGTGATTGTCCCTCTCTACTCTGCTCTTGTGAGGCCCCATCTGGAGTACTGTGTTCAGGTGTGGAGCCCTCAGTACAAAAAAGACATGGAGATTTTGGAAAGGGTCCAGAGGAGGGCCACGAAGATGATCAGGGGGCTGGAGCACCTCCCCTATGATGACAGGCTGAGGGAGTTGGGTTTGTTCAGCCTGGAGAAGAGAAGGTTGCGGGGCGACCTCATTGCAGCCTTTCAATATCTGAAGGGAACTTACTCCCAGGAGGGGAGTAAACTCTTCATAAGGGCTGATAATAGCAGGACACGGGGAAATGGTTTTAAGTTAAAAGAGGGAAGATTTAGGTTGGATGTTAGGGGGAAGTTTTTTACTAGGAGGGTGGTTAGGTCCTGGAACAGGCTGCCCAGGGATGTTGTGGATGCCCCGTCCTTGGAGGTGTTCAAGACCAGGTTGGACGAGGCTCTGGGCAACCTGATCTAGTAAAGGTGTATGTTTGGTGGCCCTGCTAGGCAGGGGGGTTGGAACTACATGATCCTTGAGGTCCCCTCCAACCCAGGTCATTCTGTGATTCTGTGATTCTGTGGATCTTTACTGAAGTGGTTTAGATATGGTCAGGTCTAGGTCAGGTCTAAAGTCAGATCAACATCAACAAAGCGTGTAATCTAGTATCTGTGTAGGGTCTTGCTTTACTGTATACTTACTAAGGATATGAAAAAATAAGGCTTTAAAAATATATTGCAACCAGAGTGAAAGAAAAAAATTTTTTCTGAGACTCTTATTACTGCATATCCACCAAAGGTATTCGTCTGCAATTGTAAAATGTCTGCAGTTTCCTTCCATGATCTTTGATGTTCTTGTGTGATGATTCCTATATGTTTGCTTTTTATTTACATCATCTCTTAGGTGTTCAAGTAATGCTCCTGAACTTTGAATGTAATTTGAAATGCTGGTGTTCGAGAATGATATGATCATAGCTAAATTAGGTGCCTCTTGAATAAGGAATGTGTGTTCAGATGTCTGGCAGCAGAGGTCACCCAATTTGTATTGAATTTGAGGAAGGTAGAAGTGAATTGCTGTCCTAGTTTAATATGATTTGCTTCAAAAAATCAATGTCTAAAAGCATTTAACCCTATTCTTTGAACACACAGTATTTAACAGTTGTACCACAAAGTTGTGATATGTGGATTTTGTCACATACAAGGCAGTTTTAAGGCATTGCTTTTTTTTCTCTCTCATTTTAGGCATTGGAAATTCCTACATTTAACTTGTGTGTATTAGTCTCTGGTTCTTCCACCACTTCACAGTCATACATATGTATTTCTCCATTGAATTAGATTATACGGCAGTGGAAAATTTCCCTTTAACACTTATTCCTGTAGGCCTGTAAAGCAAGTACATCTTAGGGTTTGTGGAATGAATTAGCACTATTGGCCCAGTGTTAATTAAGAGAACTTTTCCTTTCTTCTTCAAAGTACCTTGAGCTGCTTGTGTTGATTACAGTCCATAGGATAGAGAGAGAATAGTTCAGTGTCCTTGTAGCAGAAATGCTAAGTCATGGCTTGAAGTAGTGATTGAGCACCTGGTGGGAAGGCAGGGCCAACCCAAGAAAGCTCAGTGTATGCAGTGCACCTGAGTTACCAGGAGTGAAGCCAGGATACACCCCTTCCCAAACCTCATTTAAGGGTTGGCAGTGGAGGTGAGGGGCTCTTGCTGGAGATTCCTGCCTATCTGAGGCCTTCCAAGGGTATGCAGATTCTTTCCTCTGTTTCTGTATCCATGGCTGTTGCATTTGGGCTCACCCTCACTTGCTGTAGCCTAGGACTTTGCCACCCTGCTATCTATGTTGTCCTTTCCATTGCATTATAGCATTAGAGTTCTGTAGGTTTTGGGATTTTTTTTTCTTCTGTTACTTGAATGTATTTGAAAGCAGTAGGGGTGAAATGTTGCTTATTCCTGTTTTTAAGTTAGGAAGTTGTATTTAAGATATGCTTGCATGTATTGATAAAGCACTATTTGTACGTTGTGTCATAAAAAGTGGAAAGATTTTCCTAGAAAAAGCTGAAATACTGAATTCAAATTCCATGGGAAGAAAAGTGATTCTCAATAAAAATGAGGAAAAATACTTATTATCTAGGAAATTCTAAAATGTAAGCACATCGTGCCTTGCCATACAGAACACTGGAAATTTATCTGTTAGTGACTTTTCTTTCTTTTACCTTTTCTTTTCTTCTTTTGCTGTATTCTTGATTATAACTGCTTTAATCCAGCAACAAATGAAGAAAGGAAGGGTGTATTTAAAAAATAGGTTTTCTCTAAAATACTGATTACAAAGTTTCTATTGAAAGTACAAGTGTTCTACATAGAGGTTTGGAATTTTGCTTGCCGTCTTTCATTTAGTTGACAATTTTATGGGCTTCAAACTGATATCTTATAAGAGTTTGCAATTCTGAGGGAAATATACTTTTTAAATTTTAAATTGTTCTTTGTAAAAGAGAAATGCATTCCAAATTTTCTTATTGTTCTTTCTCTGGTACATATCTTAGTCTCTTTAAAGGCCTTTATCTCTAGCTCTTCTCCATGTTAAATGTGACCCATAGGATTTCAGCTGTCTCAGTGAGTCATAATAAAACTTTGTTACATGCTGATGGACAAGTTGTGCTCAAATATCAAAACAACTCCCTGAACTGGTGTTGCAGACTAATTTTGAGCCATAAAAAGATTTTCAGGAAGGCTTATTGTGTTAGTATCAGTGTAAAATAAGGACAACTTGGGCAGATGCATTTAGAATTAGTTGGAACCTTTGCAGCTGAGGCTCACTGTGTAATGCAATTAATACTCCTAAAACTGAACAAGTAATGAGAAAGCAGTGTGCCTTCAGAGAAGGGAGCAGGTAGCATTGCAGCTATTGCTCTGATTTCCCAATCAGTGTCACTTGGCCTTTCCAAGGTTTAGGTTGAGTAATTAATTTTCATCGAAGGCTTGATTTGCTGTAAACATTGTGTAGGCACAGGTGTTGCTCAATGGCATGGGGATATCACCTGCCAATGAGTGCAGCTCACTGACTGGCATTCTGCTCCTCATCTTCTCTCTAACATATAAATAAATATGTAAAAGAAATGTAATCAAGAATTCTTTATGAGGAAGCCACCATATTTTACTCAGCAGCATGATTTCATGCTCAGCTGCTAGTGATTGTAGTGAAACCTGTGGGCAATCAGAAGAGCTAAAGAACAGTAATTTGAAGAAATATCTTTAACGTTTCTCTGTATACAGTCTAAGTATAGGAAAAAGGAAGCAAACTTCAGCAAAAACATATAAATTTAAGACATGTTACTAATACACTTTATAGGGAAAGACTCAAAATAATGTAGAAGTTAATAAACAAGTTTGCTCAATACTAAACTTCTTCTGGAGTAATGAAGGATAATGTCAAAAAAGAAAAGAAAAAAAAAGAAAGAAAGAAAAAAAGAAAGAAAGAGAGCAATGGCCTTAAAGAAACCAATGGAAAAACCTCACTGATTTTTTTCCCATTGCAAACGCATGTACATTCCAGCATTGACAAAGCTAATGATTTTCTGTCAAAAAGAAAGTTGGTAACCATCCTGAAATTGTTTTGATAACTATTTTTTCTGACTTGGAGTTCCTTTTTGGGGGGAATGTCTAACTGAAAATTTATCCAGTTAGGACAGAAGTGACAGGAATGTTGATTCATGAATATTTTCTGTAGTGACACTATAATTTCTTTTTTATTGCAGTGATTTTAATGCTCTATTTACCTTTTTGAACAATTCTGTTCTGTTTTGAATATTATCAATCTAAACTGAATGATGCTTGTTATTTTCCATTTACATTTATCATTACTTTTGTTTCCCTCTTAGTATTGTGAAATTCTTCAGCATAAGGATTATATCTAATTATCCTTAGCATTTTACCTCATCATTCTGTTCCTTTCCTGTATCCTGTATGATAACAACATATGTCTTAGCATAAATCCTTCTTTAATCCCACTGGTACCTTTCATGTTATGAGAAGTTTTTCTTCTCATCCTTTTTATTCCATCTTTTTAAATAGTCAGTGTCCCTAAGAGGAACTTTCTTTTATAATTTATCATATGTTTCCTGCAGAGCCTTTAGAAAAAGTACTTTTTGAAAAGTTTATAAGGAATGCTCTGGGTCACCCTTCTGTACCTGCCTGTGTTGTCTTTTAAGGAACTCTGTAAAGCTGGATCATTCCTGGATCCTATTTGAAAATGGAAGTTGCATTTACCATGTTCTGCTCAGCTATTGAAGGTTTAGATTATCAGATTTAGCTGATAGATGACACATCACTCCTAGAAGTTTAGTAATTTTGTATTTAATTCGTTTTGAACAGTTAGGTGAATAGTTTCTTGTGCAGTTAATCTTTGACTTATTTTATCTGCCTTTTTTTCTATCGTTTCCTTCACTGACATGTCAGATTGGGTGGATCCAGAACTCGTTGTTTTTGAAGAATAGCCCTCATGTCAAAAATCTCTCTAACCTCCTTCATAGTGGAAAGACTGCTTAGCTTTTCTGTTGTGGTCTTAACATTAATTGTTCTATTTTCACTCCTTGATCATCTATCAGATCGACCAACTCTGGCAGGCTTTCTGCTTCTATGTGTTTGAAAAAGCTTTTATTGTTAGGTTTTTTTTAAGCCTTAAGCAAGTTTTGCTTCAAACCTTTTTTGGCCTTCCTTGTTTGTGATTCTATATGGAACTTACTGGAGTTCAAATAAAAAAAAAAAAGAAATTTCAAAGTGATAACTATGTTGAAAGAAAAAAGTTTGCTTTTTCTACTTACCGTACAGTGATTCTCATGTCCCTCAATTTCTTCTGATGGTGCTACACTTCTGTGAATAAGAAATGAAAACAGGCAGTTATACAAGATCCATGGACTTTCTTTTATAGTCAGCATTAAGTCATGAAGAGTAAGATGCATCAGTGTCTGAGAGATGGAGTAACCTAGCCGGAGGGAAAGGTTTTCTTTAAAGCCTGTCATCTATTTTCCTTTTTTACTCCCTTTCCACTTTCAAAAGAGATAGCTTAATGATTGGTCATAAGAGCTTTAACAGCTTACGACTGCAGAGACATAGTCACTGGTTTTTATGTGGCTTGCAGATGTTCTGTAGAGACTAGGAAGCATTCGTATGATAATTAGATAAGCTGGGGTTGTAGAGATATGAATAACCAAGTTTGTAAATACCAATTTGAATTCATTTATTGAGCTTGAGTTTATAAGTTAAATGTTTTTAAGTACTATATTTGAGTTACATTTTACATGTATCTTTTATTTCTGAGCGGAAAGCAAGTTCAGTTATAAACTAGATCTTACAACATCTTCCGTGGGATTTTAAAAGTAAAAAGAAAAAAAAAAATCACTCATTGCATCCCCAATCTTTTTTTCCTTTTTGTATCTTGAAAATCATATTTGGAACGCCGCTGTTGCACAGACATGGCACCCTCTGGCTTTAATATGCTTTTGTGCATCAGAGCAGTAGCAAAACTAAATTCTGATTTTTTTTTTTTAAGATAAACTTTGTGTAATATATCAAGAGCTGCTCAAAACTTTGGGGATGTTTCATGTGACAGGGTAAATCTTTTGAGCTTTCAGTGTGAACTTCACAATTCTTTGCACACTGCTAATGTTTGGAGCCACACATCTGTGCACATTGTCACTCAGAGCAACACAACCTGGATTTGTTAGAACACAGGGAAATTGAAGCACTCAGCCTGGCGGACATCCTTTCTCCACAGGGATAGTTAATCACTTTGCCTATCCCAGTTTTTCATGTGGTTCCAAATCCATTTGTATCCTCCAGGAGGAGGAATCAGCACATGTAAGGTACAGTCAGATTTATGTGTTCCTTCAGTCAGTTTCAAACTGGTTTGTTTCCTTGCAGTTCTCCATAGCAACTATTGCCAAATCTGCAGTGCTACTTCTAATGGAGGTCTTTATAGACAGCAGGAATTTGTTTCTTTATCTTTTTCAGATAGCTGTCAGATCACAAAACTGACGTGAAAAAAACTATGTGAATTTCTTAGAGAAATGCTGTGCAGAAACACTTTCCAAACAGAAGTACTTTCAGCTCACATTTTCTGCATTAGAATTGACATCAGGCTGTTCATTTTCTGATGCTTAGAAGTAATTGAGGAAATTATATCAAACCTTTTTCTTGTGTGAGTAGTCCCAATGCATGGTATTTGATTTTTGAACTCTTACTAGCTCCTCTTTGTCAAATTAAGTCCAGAGCATTTCCAAACCACTTTATTTACAGACATTCCCAAACAGAAGAGAGATGACAGAATACCTGAGGTTTTTAAGCATTCAGTGTTGTTGTACTAGATGTTGATTTGGAAAAGAATAATTTTTACTCCCTAGATGAATTAGGGACAGTGTCAGGCAAAGCTGAACAGTTGATCCATCAGCTACGTGCATCTTCTGTTTGAATGGCCGTCATCCAGCAGACTTCTCCTTATGAAAATAAGCTTAAGGAACCTCTCTATGCAGTTTATAGTAGAGCTTTTTAATCATCCATTGAGAAGAGAAATGCAAAGAAATACGTAAAATTCAGACTGCTCTTGATGTTTCTTTAGCTCTGTTTAGATCTTTGTCTTTATGTCCTTCTGAATCATCCAGAAGGATCAAGGGGTTAATCCCTCTCATCTCCCAGTTTCTCCGAAGTTAAGGTGACATAGATCGACAATAAATACTGGCACCTGGTGCAGCGACAAAGTGTGGTGTAAGAAATGCAAAATAAAAAATGCAAGTATATAACATGATTTTGCATTTCACTCTTTGACTGAAACTGTTCCAAAGGGTAGCAAGGGCTCCCTACAGAATAGGTAGCTATAACATGGCAGACAATGGCTGTAACCTGCAACAGCCAACACTGAAATGGCCTCAGTGACTGCTTGAGTCTTCCCAGAGTCAAAGAATCATAGAATGACTGATGTTGGAAGGGGTCTTTCGAGGTCATCTAGACTGAATACCCAGCAGAAGCAGGTTTGCATAGATCTGCTTGCTCGGGATTGTGTCCAGACAGCCTTTCCCAGAAAAAGCTGTGATAGGAAGGTTATTTCAATTGTGGGAAATTAAAACTAATTCTGATAATTAAGAATGAACAAATAATAAATTAAAATACCATCAAACATAACAATACAGTGAAACTTGGATTTCTAAGATATGTATGTACATATGTATGCAGTTTTACTTATTTTCCTTTTCCTCCCTCCCTCATCCTCCCATCGCTTACTTTTTCAACAGGGGTTAGTTTCATATGCTTAAATCACAACATAAATCTATTAGAAATTCAGTCTTACTTCAGGCTGTCATTCCATTCAAATCCTTTACAGAAATGGGTGACATGGACCTGCCAGCCCTTCTTCAAAAATCTGACTTTTTTGAAGGCCTGAGGCAAACACATGTGACCAGTCGCTAAAGGATTTGGTAACATTCCTGCAGTGCACTAAGTCTCTACCCCAGCAGCTGTTGTTTAGTGATAGATCAGTGAAGCAAAAAATTATGCTAGTATAAAAAATAGATCTTGAACCACAGCTCTCATTCTTATGCCTTTGTTCTGCATTAGTGGCAAACCTCTGGGATTCATTTAGCTGTAATCATTTGTTACTGAGGGGCAGAGCGTCTTTCAGATAGCAGTGATGAAGTCACCTTTGAAACAAGTGCAAATGAGTAGAAATCATTTACCAATCTACCCTCCCAGGATTACACTTGATAACTGGCACATACTCCAAGAGCATGTTCGGAATGCATAACTCAAACATAAATATCAAAAAAGCATTTTACTTTTTTATGACTATTTTTTTCTGAGATGGTTTAATTAGTTTAGTGCCTGGATTTTTAATCCTTTATTCAAGAACAGCAGACATGTAAAGCAAGCACCAGGAGATGAATTTTGTCTCTGTTTACAAAGGAGAAAAAGTCACAGTGTCTACACACAACAGGATACTCCTATATGTATTATTTTTTTCTTTCAGTTAAACCATTTTTTTCATTCTCATTCATTTTCCACAAGTGAGTTATAAAATATGACTTTATTCATTTGTGGTTCACAGAAGATGAGAAAGCTTGTAAGGTAGCTGTGAAAGCATTATTGTTTGCAGGTATCTATACGTTTTTTGATGCTTTTCTGTGTTTTTCATTTGAGTTAAAGCATGCTCAGCACAAACTTGTGTATTTTTAAATGCCTATCTGTAATTTTAAATTCTTTATTCAAGAGAAAAAATTATCATTAATTTAAAGCAGGAGAGGGAAAAGATCAAAGTACTATTTTCAACAAAAGATTCTATTACTGTGAGCTCACTAGTTTTTGTCTGAACAGTGTCATAGTGGTTAGCAAAGAACATAACCTTCAAAGAGGCATTATCTTGTATGACAGGGTGGGGCCTGAGTTACAAAGGCTAATCTGCTTTTAAGAATGGCTTTGTTACATTGGTTATTTTTACTAGACAGCAGCTCCTGTGGTATGTGGTCGTCTTTCTTTATTTGCAATCAAAGCACTCCTAAGAGAACAGCATCACTCAGAAAAGGCATTCTGCCCAAGTTCACTGTTCCTTATAGCTGCATACAGTCTATATCTGTCATTTACTGGGCTAATAAAAATAAAGATTGTGTTTCTTGTGGTGTCACAGCCAAAGCCATAAAATCCGCTTGTATATTTCTTGACTGCATTGAATTGTGCAGCAATGGAATTAGTGGCACCTCTTAAAGTTTGCTTGACCCTTTCAGGATAAGATCCTTCACCAACAGAGTCATATATACTGAAATTTTCTTGCTTATTTTCTTTAGCTTTGTGCTCCAAATGCTGATACAGGGCTTTCATAGGAATTGGTCTCATGGTAGCCAAATGGTCAGTGATGTGTTTACTACACTGGAACTGTTTCTTTAGCACTCACAGGGCTCAGAGGGGACAAAGAAGACTTAGAAGGACTGTGACTTAGGATTCAGTAGCCAGGGAATGAATAATTACATATTTGTGTTAATTTTCTTGCAGATGGTGTTTTTTTGTTGAATAACAGCCCCCTTCAGAACAAAGACTGGATAGCTCTCCGCGGTGAACGAAATGCAATTTTGTTGCTCCTTAAATTCTATTTTCTTCACTTCTCACTGCTGTGCAGTGGTTTCCCTTTTTTCCAGAGAGCTCAGCTGTGTGCTGGGATGGATCTCCAGAAACTGCAGTGTCCCAGTGTTCAGCACAGGCCAAGCCTAAAGCTTCCCTGCTACCAAAATGTTACCACAGGCACCCAATACAGTGGCACAGAACTTCTGCTTTATGCTGCAAATGTTCAAAAAAAGTAAATTAAAGTAGACATTTAAATAAAAGTTTTCAATAGGACTAAATATGTGCTCTTTTTTTTCCTAATAGCTGGATTTTTCTGAAGTGCAATTTAATGCTTACAACTGCAACTGAAATCATGGAAACTGTTCCTTGAATATACTCATGGCTATAAAAAAGGTAAGTGCTTTGAGCACCTCATATTCTGAATATTTAAGTTGGCAATTAAAATTATTGAAAACTTCTGGCAAATTTAGCTTTTCTGTCATTGTAATACAGTGTTCAGCATTAAAGAGAGATAATTCTATAATATACCACTGCTGGTAGCTGTGAAACAGCAGTTAATAAAGCTTTAGAAATACTGAGCTATAACTTCGTCAGAAGGAAATGGTCTCAAGGAAATTAATACTGTTGTGCTCAGCATAGTTCTGTCATTAACCTGTATACTAGAGACCATTATGTGAATTACAAGACCTATGAATAACTTGCAATTTATTGAATAAGATGTGGTCCTGTGGGAAAGCAAAAAGAATACAGTTATGTAATAATGTAATAGTGCACAGAGAAAATAGAGCTGAATTAGGATAATGTGAATGCTATCATGTGTTAGTCAGTGATTGATTAATTAATTGACTTCTCAGTTTCATCTTTTATTATGTGTTGTAAAAACTTTTTGTAGACTGCAAGGACATATGGATATTTGGTCTGTGTTTTGTTTCCCTTCCCCAGAGATGCTGCTTAACTATTTGTTGTACTCCAAAACAAGTGTCATTTTTAAGCGGTTAAGAATTAGTGTATTTTTAAATTACTGAGACTCAGTAACTTATGTTAACCAAACTGTAGTAGGCTAGTTAACCCAACTATTTGAAACAACGTGTCTGTGGGCTAGATGAGCAGTGCCCTATCTACACATAGTATGAAACAGCACATCTTCACATATGCAGTAGTATTAATGGTCCAGCCACTTCTTAGCTGTTATCAACTTCATTTTGCATACTCTATCAGAGACACCTCTGATTGTGTTGAATATGCAAGTTGGCAAACTGCCATTTTGTTTGGCAAACAAACTTCAGGCAAATTCAGACTTCAGTACAATGATTGTCTTCAAAACAGAATAAGTAAGAAATGAACCTCGTATTATAACAATAATACTGGGAGAGGAGTAGCTGAAGGAATCATTTTATATAAGAATACCTATGGAAGAATCTTTCACATTTAATGAGACCTAACTGGTTTACTAGGCATCCTGTTATGCTGAACAACAGCAGAATTAGGAAGCTCTGAAGTGTTTATACATACAGTTTACAATGGTCTGATATAATGATTTAAAAAGCAACCTTCAGAGGCAGTATTCAGTTCGTCAAAAGTAACTTCAGTTACTTAGTTAAACTCCACTGAAGTCAGAGATAGTATAGTGATGAAATTTTAAGAGTAACAAACAAAGTCGAAATGAACCAGAATTAAAAATGAATACAAACCACCAAGAACAAAAACCAGTGTAATTACCTTTGCTAACTACTCTGTTTCCTAGCATCTTAAAAACAAACAAACAAAAGAAAAACAGAAACAAAAACAAACAAAACAAGAGAATAAATGCATTTTATTCCTGTTATGATGTGGTAGATCCTTGATATCTTCTACAGGCCTTCTTGAATTTCCATCTTTTGATTAGGAACCTAATCCATTAGCTGTACCTCCTCTGCAGACTGTTCCCAGCGAGGAGAGGGCGGTTATGCAAAACTGCTTTACTTAACAGTCATTGCTGTGACACGTACAGCTCCCAGACTGTAGATAACAAAAAGTTTTGACTTCAGGCTGTGCTAGTTGCATACACAATCTGTTTTATGACCTTCTTTGTAGGCTTAATTCACTAATTCTGTCATTGTCATAGGGATAGTGGTAGGAGAGCCAGCACTCCTACACTGAATATGAAGCTATTATTTCTAGGAGGTATCTCACATTAATTAGGAGATAGGAATGTAAAAAATGAAGAAGCTAGAGGTCCTGGTCAATTTATATAAAGAAAAAATTTAGAGCCATATAAATTTGCAATTTGTTTCATGCTTGTTATCTAATGAAGACTTTTACTGCAGAATGGGCACAAGTATTTTTGATCAAGGAAACTCTTCTCACTGTAAGCACTGTCTGTTCAGCCTGCCTGCTGATAATATGTGCTTAGTAATCAAGGCTGTAGACAGTGAGAAGCAAAGGAGAATCTTAGGTCTTCCAGTCAACCTGATACACACACATAGCTGTGCTGAACGGCAGAGAGGAAAGAGAATGTGAGGCATTTCTGTACTTCATTGTTTTCTTTGTTAGTCTGAAACATCAAGCACAATATGTTGACCTACGTACTGACCATATTTTTGCTGTGCTTAGGCATACTTTTAACAACTGCTTTAGCTGTTCATTGGTCTGTACGCGTCCCATTCATTCTTTTGAAGCTTACTGCTTCAGGAAAATTGAATGATGTCCTGCCATTCACAGGAAGAGAGTTTAAGAAGGTCTGATCTGTGAAATATTTGTTATTTTAAGGTCCATTATAATTGTTAACCTGATCTGTTTCCTTTCAAATAGTCAAAAATCATAGAATCTTAGAACGCCTTGGGTTGGAAAGAACCTTCAAGATCATTTAGTTTCAATCCCCTTGCCTTGGGCAGAGGCACCAACCACTAAATGCAAACTGATTTTGAACACCTCTAGGGATGAGATGTAAAATTTAATAAGTATTATATATATATATAAAACAGATACTGCTCATGCATCAGTGAAATAAAAATAATGTTATAGATCGAGTGAATTGAAAGGATTTCAGTCAATAGCTCTGCCTGGAAACAACAAATTTAGAGTGCTGATATTAGGTAGTTCAGTGATCAAGCAGGGGTTAGGCAATGTGGTGAGTTCTTCTGTGGAGTGCATGGTAAATGATTTCCAATAACTATTAGTTGTATGATACAACATCAGAATAATAATAGAATTTTTCATACCAGACAGGCAAGCCCTTCAAACCTGTGAAACAGGAAGTGGAAAGTTGAGAAATTGCATTTTAAAGAGCACTTCTAAGGTCAGCTTCTCAGGTATGATCTTTAAAGTATCTAGCAACACTTTAAATTGTCTGCAATTTATAGAAAGGAGTCCTTTAAAGATTATGAACTGCTTTATGTTTTGTTTTTGTGAATGTAAAGGTGATTTATGAATACAGTTCCTTGTCTTTTGATGGTTATTTCTTGTATTAATCCAAGTGAGATATTGCATCTAAAGTCTGTTAATCTTATTTGTTGTTCTTTTTAACCTTTGCAATAATTCTCAATTTTAATAACTTTTTCTGTTGCATCTGACTCTTTGCTATCTAATACAGAATTCAAAGAGCACTCACTATTAATAGTGGATTAAATCAATTTCTAAGTGCATACATTTCCTGTAGGTACTGATCTAATTGCGATCGTAGAAGACATTGTAGAGACATGCCATAGAAAGGGGAGAATTGTGTAAGTTAGAATCCCAGAGACTATGAATAAACGTGTAGATGATTCTTCTAAGTCCTTTTCAATTTAAAGTTTGTTAATCTATATTAATTCATGTAAGTATATCTAATCAAATGCAAATTTAAGCTGTCCCTCAAAATGTTATTTGCACACTTGGTTTTGAAGAGAGGGCACTTTCCTCAACCAAACCTATTACAGAAAACAATTTACTTTTATCCGAGTTCTCTTTAAATATGCTTTAATATGTGTCCTGAGTGCATAAGTAGACTTTAATGGCCTTGATCCACAGGAAACTGGGGCATCTTCCAGTCCTCTGCCCATGGGCACTGGGGCTCTGTTTAAGCTCAACCATTCAGTCCTCATTTGATCTGTATCAGAGCTGCCTCTGTCTTCTATGGCAGTGTTCACCTGCCATAGTATTTAATATGTGCAACTGGGGTGGTTCCCATCAGCTGGAATCTCTAAATTCTTATCCATATTCTAACCAAACATCTTGGTACAGCTTGGTCTAATTTCTTTCAAGTGTAGATCAATATTTAATCTGTGTGTCCAGTGCTAATTAGAATTGGAAACATGATACTATTTTCTCATTACCTGTCTGCTGCCTGACTGAAACAGAGCTGTGAGAAATATTCTAAAAAATTTAGAAAAGCAGTATTTACTATAAAATAAATGGTTTTTAGGTAAAATAATATTCTTCAGGTTGAGGAGCATTTTCTGTATCACAGTATTTATATATGCTCTTTAGATAGTTGTATTGTATAGGATTGCTTCAGGTGCTGAAAAAAAATCCATGTTAAAATAAAGAATTGTAGAAAATATAATTCATCCTAATTTGTGGATTTTAGTGAAAATACTTGACAATTTCTAGTTTAAAAAAAAATCATAACAATTGACTGGCACTCCTACAAAACTAGAAGAAATACAGTTTCTTCTCGTGGAGATATGAATTTATGTTCAGAAGTTATTTAAATCAATACAAAATATTCAACGTTTATTACACTTCTGTGAGCTTTCTGAGTTGCAGTTTTCTAAGTCCTTTAGTACTCATTCCAGATAAAACACGGAGGACAGTCAACTTAGCAGTAAGATGAAATGGTTCACATTTCTGAGTAATCTTCTAGAAATTCAAAAACCTTGTTGATGTGATGAAACAGATTCCAGATAGCAGGTTTGTCCACTTCTGGACTCAAAGGAATCATTATTACTCTCCACTGTACTGCACCAAAAATAAGGAGAAAATCTGTTTTTCTTTGAATCAGTGTGTATTAGGAGTCACCACTGGTAACTGGTCTTAATGTGCTCACACAAACACAATTCATGTTCTTCCTGGTCTACCTTGCCCCTAAAGGATGAATTTTTCAAGTGGCAAAAGAGATGAACTGCATTGTTAGTTAAAAAGTAAGAAAATCATCATAATGCTTGCTTTAAAACCAGTGGAAAATAGCTTGGTCTTGGTTGGGGTCTCATGAATGCAGCTGAAGCGAAAATGCAAATCTTCATGGAAGATTTTCCTACCTGTGAGCTGTTTTCTGTGGGTTTAACCTGCAATCAGAGTATTCTGATCTTCACTTTCAAGAGCTATGTAGTAGCAGTTGAATGTATTATGCTCCCAAACGATTCCTATTTTCTTGCTAAAGTTACCAAATGTATTATTACACATTTATACACGCACATCGTGCTTTGTTCTTTGAAGCTTGCTCAGGGCATAATATTTTGTCTCCAAAACAAGAATGAATTATAGCTTCCAACCTGTCATGTGACATTCATATGTGCATGCACATAGAGATGAAAACATGTTCTGTAAAATAAATACCAAGGTGTTGTAGTTTAACCCAGCAAGTGGCTGAGTGCCACACAGTCATTTGCTCATTCCCCCCTTCCCAGTGGGATGGGGGAGAAAATTGGGGTAAAACAAAAAAAACCAAACTCACTCATGGGTTGAGATAAAACTAATTACTAAAATAGAGAAAAAGAAGAGGATAATAGATATCTATCTATCTGTGTTTATATGGAGGTATATATAACAAGTGATGCACTAGCAACTGCTTACCACCCCCTGACTGATGCCCAGCTAGGTTTCTGAGCAGCGAAAGAGAACAAGATGAGCTCCCACACCCTTCCATACTCCTGACACATGTCATATGGTATGAAATATCCCTTTGGCCAATTTTAGTCCACTGTCCTAATTCTATTCTCTCTCAGCTCCTTGGGCCCTTTGCTGAGAATGGCCTTGGGTCTGTACAACGCTGTTAAACAGCAGCTATAAACATTTTTTTTTTTCCTCTAGAACAAAAGCATAGCATCATACCAAATACTGGAACTGAGACACAAAGAATCAAAGCTTCAAAATGATAGTCCAGCCAGAAAGCATTCAGAAGGAATACCCAGTTCTGCGGTTAAGCTTTCATCCTGCTTTCAGTTACATAAATGAGCTGCCAGTGATTGTATTTTTTGTAGCTATGAGTTGTTTCCATTTCTTTCAGATACACTGCTCTGGAGAAATTGACTGCAAAGGGTAGGTAATTCAATCCTCACTTGTAACACAGATTCAAGTTTAATCACATAAGCAGTCACATTAAAGCTAAGGCCTCTAGTTTATAGTTTTGGAATTATTATTATTATTATTTTTTTTTTCAGAGTAGGGAGGCCTTGGGCAACATTTGACTAAGCAGCTCTTTTCAAAACAGTATGTAGCTGATTCTGAATACCTGTCAGTCTTTATCCAGACTTTATCCATAATCATAGAAGAGATAGTATGACTCAGGCCAGGAAACAGTGAATTAATTTTAGAATATTTCTCCTCAATTGACTCACTTTCAGGTTCTGTTTGCAGCAATGTTCTGCAAAGCTCTGTTTACATTCTATGCTTTTGTCATTTCTTATTATATCAGTATTATAAGGCTTAAGCAGACTGGTTCTTTATTCCAGTTATCAGTACCTTAAACTAGCTGAGCAGGATTAGTTGGCAAGATGATAAGCAAGTCTCTTGTGTTAAGGCTGTACTGGTGATCACTGTATTGCTACTGTTGATGAAAACAATGTTGGAAATTATTCAGCAGAGCAGTAGGAACCACTTGATATCTTCAAAAGGATACTCCAGAGCTAATCTGCCCACCAATTTTAAAGTCCATTATCAGTAATGCTATATCATGTTATGTGTTTAAAGAGAACTTATGAGTAAAAAGTAGTTTTGCATTTGCTTTTTCTCATAAAAAGACAGTAATAGTAGCAGAAATAACTACTCTTACTATACATTTGAATTCATATTTAACTAGCCAGCAAAGAACAATTTTGCTAAAACCCTCACAAAATATTCTGAAATGATCATTCTAAATAATTCAACATGGCTTTGCATTTTTACCAGCATCTCCGTAAACTCAATATGGCATTGGTGATAATTTACCACAATATCAGCAATAAAGTGTCATTTACAATTATTCTTTTAGAGGTTTATTGTAAGTAATGAAATAATTAATTAGAGAGAAATCAGGTTAAATATCTCTAAATGGTAAAATCTGGTTTATGATACCAGTAATTTTCACTGTGAATTCATTTCCTAAGGATGATATGGCTAATAGCTGGCCTTCATGCAATTTTGAAGTAGGTATGTAGTAAACCTGGTGTTTTGCCAAGTTCCCCCTTATGGCTGCTTTCTGTAGCTCACATACAGAATAACAGATGCCAGATTTCTGGGACATATTTTAGTTGTGGCTGTTCCTTTATTTAAAAAAAAAATAATCCATAAACACTGTCTTCATTGGCTGAAAGGGCAAAGTTGTAGTCTGGTGTCTTACTGGTTAAAGAAATTTTGCTTTATTTAGCTTTGGAAAATGTCAAGGAAGAGAAAGTGATTAAGAAGTGTATTGTGCTTCTTACAGAAGGTAGCCATAGTTATTTTCCAGGTATAAACTGACACTTCAATCCTTCATTTCTTCTATATAATGTAATTAAAAGAGAAAATAAAACCTCTTCTAGTAGATTTATTTACTTAAGTTAAAACATAAAGAATCTTTCAATCTGAAAATACTTAGGTGTTAAATTAATATCTAGTAGTCTTTGTTAACACGTAGCTGTGGCACACAGATTTTAATGTTAATAGCTGCTATGCGTTTGAATGTGTTGACAGTTACAAGTGGTGCACAGGGAAGTGCTTGCCCAAGTCTATGACATATGTCAGGGTAAGAAGTCAAGCCTACCGCTTCCCCAATCCCAATTCTTAACTGTAAAAACTCTTCTAGGTAAAAAGGCTAGTGTTAATAACGATGGAACTATGTTAGTCAAGTGTTTTATAGAAACCAGGCCTGGATCAGATTCCTGCTTACAGCAAATTAAAGCAAAAGTGCAACTCAATACATACAGATGGGAAAAAAACTGTACATGAATCAAGTGAGAAGTAATGTAGCAGTTTTCCTCATGGCAGCAAATCTAAGTTCCAGGTATGAAAAAGCATTTGCGGAGTTGAAAAGTGCTAGTTCACCACACAGCACTTCTCGGGAACCGCATGGAATAAACATAATGGAGGTTAGTATCAATAGGAGCTAAGAAAGGAGTGTCAAAATCAGCACTTAAAAACAGCTATTTGCTGGAGTAGGGCAAGTTGCAGATAACTTCTTTTCCAACTACTTCTAAAGCATTCTGTTTCTTCATTATTACCACCATGCTCCTTGTGGTTTAGATGCGTGTGTTCACATACAACCAGTTTTTTCAGCACCCAGTTGCCCAAGCTTCTGAGCTTTGTTCATCGGCATGGGAAAATCTTCTCTGGTGGTATTGATTGTACTGACAGGAGGTCTCTGTGACATTTTGCCTAAAGGTCTTTGAATTTGTTTTAATAAACAATGTGTAATATTGTAGTCACATTAAAATGAACTTCCAGTTTCTGGAAGTTCAGCACTCATCTGTGAGTGGTAACTACTTTGCATTTTCTCACCAATATTCAAAAGTATATTGTGTCTTCAGAATATTTACATTGATAATGATATTTGGTATTGTTAATAATTCTGACGGGGAGCATTGATACACCTGTTATCAGTGAGAAGCTCTTTCTCACAAGTAAGAGAATTATTATGTGGGAAGATGTAACTGTTTCTCAAGCGAATTAGAACGTATGTGAGAAACTGGAAGGAAAGTGATTGTGGTACTTGCTCCCAGTGCAGTTGTACGGAACTAGAAAATGGGAAGTAGTTGTACTTAAAAATGAGTGTTCAGTGTGAGATGATGATGTCTCTGCAAACATCATTTGTTTTACTGCAGAGAATACTTGGAGACTACATGTAAGCCTTTACCAGAAACTATGCTTTTTTGTTCGGTTGTTGATTTTATTTAGGATTAGATCGTACAAAGAAGTAATAGGTGTAGGTTATATAAAACAGGGACTAATCTATTGCTATACTTTAAATTAAACTGTACCTTTCTGTTCGTGTACTCTGTAATATGCATATGGAGATGAGTTACTGTGATGTGTTTCAGTATAATGTTTGTCATCCCAATATTTAGTGGCTTCCAATAATCATTTGTCTAGTACAAAGATCCTTTGTCACCCTTTGAAATGGGCTTAACTTTACCTCTTAGAGAACTGTGAAACAGAAGTGATCACAGTCTATTGATTCCAGAATGAGAAATATTGAGACTAAAGATGCACCACAAAGGCATAACCATCTTTTTGTTCTCATTTTCATGGGCTACTTGACTAGATTGTGACATTTATATCACGTTCGTGTGAAGATGAAGACATCATTCTAAGAACAGAGGTAGTGAGATTGAACAGGCTGAAAGAGCTTTTGCTGGTGAAATGTGTCTGGAAAAGAGTCCCCAGAAATAAATAGAGTAGGTACCTATTGCATATCAGCATACATACATGAACTCAGATAAAAAAAATCAAGGGTCATGATTGACTCCTGATTTATTGTCCTATCATCCAAGTGCTATGGGGTAATACTAGAGGACAGTTTTTTGAGCAATTATGGAGCATGTGCTTCCTCTTAACCAAAGACTTAGAAATAAATAGGCAGGGAATAGATTGTAATGTTCCTTGCTGGTATATAGCCATGTCTCTTAAGTACATTTTCATTAGGCAAAGGCTGTCTTCTTGTATAAAAGCTTGGAAGTATAAGAGCTTTCATTACCTCTTGTAGTTCAAGGTCTGGGAGTAAGTGTTCTGCTGTGTTTGGAAAGTGGGGAGAAAAATGAAAGGTACTAAAATGGTATCTGCCTTTTTTTGTATCATATGTCCTGGTTGTACTCTGTAATCTTAAGCCTTTTAAGACAAGAGAAAAAGGGAATCTAAGGCCATTCCAATACTTCGAAAACTACGCAAGCTCCTCCAAAGACTTTTGAAATACTTTTTTATATATTTCCTGCATCATTTCATACGATTTTAAAGTACTGTATTATTTCCATGGTATGATTGTGTATTTTGTTGTAGCCAGTACAGGTGGGGTCTTGCAGAATTTCCTTGGCGGTATCTTCCATGTTCTATGAGTCAAAGGTCAGCAAATTTCTATATTCTAAGTATCAAACACTAGAATTTTATAGTAAGAAGCTTCAAATTAAATTAGTATGATTTTATTTAAATACATTAATGAAATAAGGAAAAATGTCACATCTCTTCAGCATGTCAGTTGTATTGCCTGTATTGTGTTCATAATTACCGAGTTAGCCTCTTTCTTATTCCATTGTTAAGGAGCTGGAACACTCAGATCCGATTTATCATCTTCCTGCATTCTTGAATTCAGATATTAACAACAAGTAGTTCATTTTTTTTTTTTCACATAAATTGGAATTCCAGATTTAAAATGTGATTATTTGTTTTCAATACTTTAATGTGGTGACAACACAGTAAATTGATGCTTTATAATGCAACATAGGAAGAGTAAAATGATTCTAATCCTTCATTTAAGAAGATGATACCAGTTGTGCTCCATTATCAAATAAGGGACAAGGAATCACTGTGTTATTTTAATATGTTATGAATGTATACTCTCTTAATCATTTTATGTAGAAAATGAGAATTCTCCAAAGTAGGATTTCTCTGTACTGCTTTTTCTTTTTTTTTTTTTTAAAAAAAAAAGGAAATTTGACTCTTTGTGGAAGTAGCATTATATTTCCTATGTTTTGGTTGCTTAACCAAAACAAGAATATCAAAGACCTCACTTATCTGTATGATAAAGAAAGATGAAGTTACTATCCTGTGCAGAAGGGGCTGTCCGTTCTGTGCTTTCTGTTCTGACGTCTTGGTATCACTAAACATAGATTTGCAATTGGAGAGACACAGTCAAAACATGTTCTTCACTGACACTTGTTTACTGAAAATGATATTCTTTAGCATGCTAGCACTAACCTATAAAAAGTGAAGGAGTCTAAACTATTATTCGGTTTCAAGCTCTTCCCATGATTAGGTGGAAGATGGAAAGGTGCCTGGAAAGTACTTCCTGGTATAGCTGGAAATTAGCTGCAGTTTAAGTAGATGCATGCTGATGTCTCTTCTAGTTTTACTTTACATAACTGGTTTTAATTGTGGAGAATAGTCAGGTAAAATAACTTAGTGGGCACATGAGCATGTGAAAACCTGTGAAACTGTGGGGTCAGTACGTCTGTATCTAGGATGCATCCGACTCAGGTGTTGGTGAATACAATTAATCTGCTAGTACTTAACCAAGTAACTGACTTTAATATGCATTATATTTTATTATATCTCAATGTCTTCAGTGTGAGAGGATCTCTTCACCACCACCAAAATACTGTTGGAAGAATTATATGATCATTGTCTATTGTAAGAACTTTTTCTGTATTTTTCCTGCTTTAGAAATCAATAATAAAACACCACTATGAAAATCATCAGATAAGACGGTTTTCCTTTCAAAATTACAATAAGTCCTACTGCAATCATCAAGGCTTCTTTATATTCATTGGCCTCTGAACATCCCTTCTGACTTTTTTTCTTTTAGTCTGATAAGATGATATGGAAATAAGTCAATGAATGCAGAAAATCATCAGCATAAGTTGAGTAATATTGCATTTACTTTTATACAGCTCTCCATCCAGTGAATATTTGCATGGTTTTAGCACAGAAAAAGTACTGCATAGTCATGATCTGATTTTCAGTGTCTCATCTTATTCATTTGATTTCTTGTTCTACTTTAATTCAGAGTTTATTTAGAATTCTTGAGATGAGTTTCTCCACAAAGCTTGCTTCCCTGTTTATGGAAACTAAAGACTGAAACCTTAAGTGACCAAGAGAGGCATTTGCTTATTAATAAACTGGCTTCAAAGACTTGACTTCCTCAGAGGCGCTTTAGGACTGTTACTTGCCTTGAATATTTATAAGATGTATTTGATTCTTATTCTTTATCAATGTGACATACGTATCTTATCAAAGAATGTGACAAAAGTATCTCTTGTAGTAGTTAGGCATAGCTGTGGGAAGAGGATTGACTCTCAAATTCTTATTAAGTCATGATCAGCAACAAAAAAGCTAGTTTAACCACAGCCATATCTTACATTTCAACTGATACCATTTGGTAGAGAATTTTATTCCTTCAGTGCTTTTGTTCAGTATTCATTAAACTTCATATTTAAAAATAAGGTTAGATGAACAAACGGAGACAGTACTTTACTGGAAACAGTTACTGTTTTTCTTCCAGAACTACTTTTAATATTTATTGTATGGAATATAAAGTGACCCACAGCTTAAATCTTAAAGGTATATTAATGTTGCTGTTGATATATATTTTTTTTTTTTTACAAATGGTGTAGTATAGAACCAAATATAATCTATTTCCTTCACATTAAAATAATTTTAAGGTCAGTTCAGGTGGCTATGCATGTTTTCTCATATTTGATTTTTGTAATGTCTGGTTTCTTAATGCTTTTTCTTTGCTGTTTGGTTTTTCTTTATTCTTATTTTAACGTGTCTCTCTTACAAGATCATCTAAGTCAGGAAGATGTCCTTTACCACACTTTTCATTCTTATTCTCTGACCTTTTATTTTTGATGCATTGTAGTTAAAAGTTTCCTATTTAATCTTATCCTGGACTGCAATCTACATTTCATTGCTTCCTGTACTGTAATCGTTTTTCAAACTTACAGATTCATCTAAGTCTCCTTCTTTGTGTATACCAGGCTGCATGAAGCCTCCAGAATCTAATTGTTTTTCTTCTATTTCTTCTGTCTTTCACTTAAAAAAAAAAAAAAAAGTACCGTAGTGTACTTCTGTGAATGCAGAAAAGAAATTATATCCAAAGAGAAATGATTTTCCATAATAATAAGCATGTAGAAACCACTAACAAGCAAACTGTATATAAAGTGCCAAGATCCTGATTTATTTTCAATTCAGTGGTTGAAAGATTTTATCTAAAAAGTGTGTGTGTGTGTGTGTATAGTCATTTAATTAATCTTTCCACTGTTGCCTGGAAGAACCTGAAAAATTTCAGTGTTCATAAACTCACTCAGTATCACAGAAATTATGGTAAACTTCCAGGTTTAGTATTCAAAGTAGTAAAATACAATGATTTTATTTTGGTGACTTATAATAGGAGTAATGCAAAATGAACGAAAGTAAGAATCCAAGTAAATAAAAGATAAGAATAAGTAGGACTTGACTGCAAAAGGCAGAATGTATAGCATTCTTTTGATATCATTTTTCATTTTAATATGCATACATTTTATAGAATTAAAGTTTTATGTCAGTGATCAGTGCTGGATGGAGAAATGTTTACAATTACTAACATGGATTTTAAAGCTTCACTAAGGTTAAAAAACAAAAAAAAGCGTTAGCAAGTTTTTCAAAATTCCTACCTTGGAAGTGGTGATTTAATTCCTCTAGCAGTAGTTTTTGAAACTGACATTATTCCCGGATTTGAAGAGAGCCGAACTGAATGCAGTGGCAAAATAAAGAAACAACTTCTCAAGAAGATGAGAATTGCTATGGCCTTCATTCGTGACTTTTGCAGTCTTTCAGGCATGTCTCTTCCTTTTTCCCCCACCTATTTTTCTTAGACTTTTCTTTGGAGCAGGGTTAGACCATTGAAATTTCAAGTTCCTACCCTATATATTACTGAGCATTTTATACTTTTATCATAAAAAGCATCATGAGAAAAATTACTATTTCATAGACGATTGCACAGATTGGATCAACTCTTGGCACCATGGACTTGGAACTGAAGATATAAAGAAATGCTGGGTTACCAAAGTAGGACAGCATGTTATATATACAACAGCACTGCAGGCTTAGATTTCTTCTCAAAGGAAATCTTGAGACATACGTTCCTTTTGGGTTTTGAATGAATTGCAGTGACTTGAAAGATGCATTGAATAAGACTGCAGGCGAAGAATGGTTCAGGCAAGAGACTAAACTGAGTGCAGAGGACCAAGTAGAAGGAAAGAGAAGACAGATCAAAGCTTAACATGTGACAGACTTCTTGAAAGTATTCTAATATTTAAAAAAAAAAAAAATCTCAGTCATCTCAACTGTTCGTGAAATTGCCAGGAAGAAAACAGCTATTATTGCCACAGAATTGATTATGTTAGTTTAGCACTTTTGTTTATCTTTGGAATATTACACAGATGTGTTGCAAGTTTTGAAAATGAAGGTTGTGTAGTGTGGCTGATATCTGTTCCACATGAACAATGAATTTTTCTTTGAAAGAAGTGGATGAGAGAAATAGATTGGGAGTATGAGACAAGCATAAGTGATCAGAATCAGGTTATTTGTACTGATTGTTACCTATTATTTTTGTTGTGCTATGGAGAGGGATTTAGAAATTTATTCCACAAGAAAGATTATTTAATCCATATTGAGGTTGCAAAACAAGCCATTGATTCCTATATGACAAAAAATAAAATAATCTTTACCAATGCATTCAATATGAAAATATTCCAACCAATATTGTCCACAGTACTTTGGTTTAGCAGACAAAATCTTTTTTTGTAAGAGAAAACATTATGCTGATAGCCCTCTCAGTTTTCCGTATGGTAATCATGAACATTCTTAAAAAACACTTATATTCAAATAAAATGCTGCTTAGTATTTACATAATGCTCCTCTTTTCTTCTTTTATAAGCATTAACTAATGGCTATTTTAAGTCAAGAGCAAATGCTGTAGTTTCAGATGCAGCTACAGGGATTCCCTTAAATTGGAGATTCCAGAATACTAGCTGCAATATGGCAATTTAATGTTGTTGGCTGATAATTGCTCAGACCGGAACCATAGTGAGTTAATCAGATTTCTCTCTCACTTCTGCTCATTTGCTTTAATTAAATTGTCAGCTGAAACCTGCTTTAGATAGTATACAGATTCTATAAATGTATACTAAACAATGAGGCGTTACAAATCAGAGTCCTTTAGTGTAGGAAATAACAGAGGGTAAAACCTGCAGTCTGCAAGCATCTATTTGTGAGACAGGGAACCTGATTTCATGCAGACGTGGGGGATTCCCCTGCTTCCTGAAGTTTTGTGCTTGTAGCTTTTGAAATACACAGCAGACTGAAAAAGCCCTCAACCTGATGAATAGTGGTAAGATTTTTGCAATGAGTGAAGTCTTCATAGCATTTTCTCCTTCCCACTGGCATCCTGCCTGGTCCTAATTGGAAGAGACTGCCTTACTGCGCTGCACTGAGGCAGAGTAGGCTACATCAGCTGTAAGCCACCCCTCAGAGAAGAATATCAAATCTTGCCTTGAACATGTTTCAACAATTACACATATCACTGTGCATTTGTTTTTGTAAGAAAATCTCTTATCCCAGAAGTACTGTAAGTACTATGGTTTGCAGAGATAGCCACATTAAATACATAGTTTTCATAGAACAAATGAATAAACAGCTGCTTCCAGCAAGGGATCATAGTAGTTTTGTTGCTAGACTTCTACCCAAGGGCTTTTCTTTGTACGTGTATATATTCAGGCACAAACACACACCTATTTTAAGAAACACATAAAATACATACATATACACAATTTTAATGTCTATATTACATGTTGTAAACTATCAACTTTTTAAACTGTGCTTGGAACTGCAGATTTCAGAACTCAGAATTTGAATGATGTGTTTATGAACATGAAGGAAATAGTAGAACCCATAAGTCATACAAGATCGTATGCTAAGTTAAAAGTATTCTTTAGGGTACCTAGGAAGGTTATATTTGGAAATAACAGAGGAATTATACACAAGTGTTTTAGGAATTAAATATAACTATGAATACATGTATTTGTCAACTTGTGATAATTCATGTTCAAGTATAGTAGCTAACATGCAATACTACACTTTGCAATAGAATTCACAATATTTAAGAAAAGCCAAAATTTTCTTTTGTTAGTACCGCTATCATCATTTTTCATGTTATACTTCATGAACTAGAACAAAAAGTTTTAAAGAGCAGTAGCTGCCCTTAACTATCTCTTTAATACGAAAATGTTTATCATACTTTCTCCCTAGGAGAGAAAATTTTATCACAGGAAATAGAAATAATTTTCACTTATCTCCTAATGTGTTTTAAACTTGTTCAGCACTTTACACTGAAAGAACGTGTTCAGAGAAAAAGAACTGAAGTACAATTAAATACAAAGGAGGTCGAGGAAAACAAGAAAGGAGAAATGCTGGTTGGAACATATGCCACAGAAGAAGCTCAGAACAGACAGAATTTTAGTCTCAAACAGTAATATACAGATGAGAAATAATGTTTTAAGTTTCTTATATGTTGAACCAATATTATCTTCACTATTGTCATCTGTGCCATAAGCCTTGGGTCTCAGAGAGACTTGCTTTGTTGTTGCTGTTCTTGGAAAATTACCTACTACAATAGCAGGTTTTCTTCTCTGGCAAATACGGTCTTCTTTAGAATGCTTTCTACAGCCGTAATAATATGATTATTTGAACACAAGAAGTGAAAAATTACCTGTTTCGTAATAATCAGGAGCTCTTATTAGGTTCTTAAATAATTGGTATAAACCAAGATGTTCATTAACAAGTTTCTAAAAATTCTGACATCTATATCCCAGCTACTTCTAGAATATAGATTAGTCTGGAGTGATGGTTTATCTGTTGAACCTTTTTCAGTGGAAAAACTAGATTGTTTTTTCAGTTACTAGTAAACCAAACTCAGCATGTCTTATCTATACACAGCACTTAAAAGGATTAAAAAAAAAAGAAACACATTCTGTTCAAATAGGGCTAAACCTTTAGATTGATAACAAAAAAATGTCTCTAATAAGATTTCTACTGAAAGGGGGAAGTCCCATCATTGCTATCCAATCATTGTTTTGATACTAGACTAGCTGTATGTGACAATATTGAAAGGGCGTCAACACGAAATTATTAAAAATGCATTCTTTCTTTATATTAATTAAGAACAAATTGGGAGTGGAGGGTTATACTACATGTGAATGTGAATTATGCTATAACATACATCTAACTAGGCCTTCCATTTATTTGTAGAAGTGAAACAGTGGCTTCACTGCCTGGTACTTAGGACAGCTTCCTTAGAATTGAAAACAAATTAAAATGTTTAATTTTAATTAAATGTCTTTAGCCTATTGTTTTTGTGACTCAAAAGCACAACTTTCAGATGGGTAGTATATACTCACATGTGCCATAGTAAATATCCATACAGTTGAAAAAAATACTACAACATCCTTTTTACAAACTTTTTTTCTTTTTGAATCCAATATTATTCATTAGACCTGAAACAAATTTACTGATAGAAAAAGGAAGATTTATTTCAGCTTGCCCTAACTTATTTACTTTTTCTGCTATTTTCGTCTGTGAAACGAAAGGAAAGTAGTTTTCACTCAGCTTTGAAAATTACTGTGTTTTGACAAGGTCCAAATTTGTGTTTTTTTCTTCAGATTGACTAAATTTTCTTTCTTGTAACAGCTGGAAGCAATTATGCTTTGTCATTTAGTTGGCTAAATGGTTATTGTTCAAAAAGTCTCTAAAGTAAGTAGACTTTTCATGGAAGAAACTAAAAAAATCACCAGCCACTTATGGAAGTAAAAAAAAATGACTGTATCTCATTTCCGTAGTATAATACAGTTTAGTATGTCAAAAGTCTGAATGAGGAATTAAGGAAACAAAGCACCCAAGAAATTACAAGACGAATATCATTTTTTTTCCTTACTAACAAAAAATGGTTTGGGACCTGAACAACATTGCTCTCTTTACTTTGAAGTTTGAGAAGTCTTTCCCATGCTCCTTCTCAAAATTCAAACATATGTTGCCTATTAAGCTTCAAGGACTGCATATATTCACAGGTGAGATCATGTGGTTTTGGACTGGGAGTATAAATCTTCTGCAGGAAGTCTTAATTAAATAGGATGCTTCTTGGTATTTGGCTCAACCAGGTCTGTTGAAAGAGACATTTGAATTGTTGACATGTCTAGTTGTCAGAAAGTAAAATGGAGTGGGCACTGTGATTATACAGTTAATTACTCTAGAGAACTATTCCTTTTCATCAGGGATTTCCTTAAACCTGTTGATCTCTTAATTTCCAAGGAAAAATTACTTTAAGGTCCCAGTCCAAGGATTTCACCAACTCCAGTAGAAGGCCACCATAAATATTGAGTCATTACCTTTTTTTTTCTTAATGAGATGAATCATAAGGAAAAATCCAGGTTAATGTTCCAGGGAGCTTAATTAGAATCAGGTGAGAACTTGAAAAGGCAGCTAATGTGATTTCAGGCAGAGCTTACATGAAAAGCTTTAATTAAGAAGACTGATGGCCTTTTTACTGAAGTCTCTTCAAGAGTGTACAGAGTCCCATTTAATTTCTCCATGTCTGGTAGCAAAAAATACTTAAAATTCCAGTTTGTTAGTGAATAAAGCAATAACAGTGTCTTTGTGGCTAGAACAGACTATAGAGTGGCCTATTTCTCAAGGATATCTGCAGAAACCCAGTGTCACAGAAGGGCATGGAATAAAATACAATTAAATAACAATTCAGTAAGAAGTTTACTAATAATTGAAGTATTCAGAACGTTACGAATATTTCAATAGAACTGCAGTGTGAACTGTTGAATAGTATATTATAAAAGTATTTTATAGTTAAAATTGTGATTTTTTTTTTTTTTTTTTGATGCTTAGAATACATGATCTCACTTGGAATCTATTTAGTCATGTTAAAAATCTGCATCACCTTTACATTTATCACTTCAGTCAACTTTTTTGGGGGGAGGGCAGGAAAAATGGGGGAGATATTTTTTATATTCCCCCCTCCCATAAGAACAATAATGTATATGAAGTATTTTAGCTGCAGGGTGTATATTTGGAGAAAGTGTTTCCTGCAGAGCTCTTCTGTCTTTCTTGTAAATTAACTGCAAAAAAAACCGTGGTCAAGTTACAGTATGACATTTAGTTTTCTAATCTGTTTAATGCCATGGTTTGCACATGATGTGTTCTGGTGTGCTTTTATGTTTTTGATACTAAAAAAACACATTAGAGTTGCAGTAGGGATTCGTTTCACAGACAATATAACTTGTAACAAATTATATACTTCAGAAGAAGTACAACAAAAGACCTAACCTTTTATCATTTTCATTATGCTAAAAATACAGTCCCTCCTATCTTTTTTGGTTAATGTAATGTATGAGTACCATTTTGAACACATACACATGCTCCATTTCCTAGCAATTGCACTAATGCATATTTTAATGACTTCAGACAACAACAACAATAAAAAAATAAAAAAATAAATAAAAAATTGAATGATCTAAAGTAGTCACTTGAGAATTTTTGTAATCAATAATTATGTACATGTGTACCTGTGTGTGTGTGTGTGTATATATATATACTTGCACATTTCAACTCTTTATTTTTCTAAGGTAGAAGTATTGTCTCGTGTTTTGGCCTTATCAGAGTACAATTCAGTCATCATATTTTTCAATCTTGCAGTCATTCATGTGAAAGTCTTCATAAATGGAAGGTAAATGACTTGCTATGTTCCATCTTTATCAACTTTTACTATTTCAGACTACCCTTACCCCCGTAGAGATGCCAGATTTCTTGAAGCAGCACTAGTAGATTTTATCTAGCTTTATGTAGCAAGTATTTCAAAACTAGTACAAAAGGTTGTTTCTTGAAAGGAAGCTTGCATTTTTGCTGTAAAATAACTTAAAATTCTTTCCTCTAGTTTTACAGAGGGAAAACTCTTTCTTGGATTGTTTTATCTGTTTGTGAGTCCATGTGAATAAGAGCAAGTCCAGCATAGAGCCACATGGATGCTTAAGGGGCTGGAGCATATAATATATGAAGGGAAGTGGAGGGAGCTGTGGCTTTTTAGCTAAGAGTATTTCTCTGCAGTAATTCAGATAAACAGAGTATGTGTTTCTTCAGTGAGGATTTTTATCGTCATTCTATGAAGTGTTTTGTGATCTGTCTATTGCAGAAATACAGAGATTTGCTGTTCCCTTTATGACATAAGCTTTGTATAAAAAAAAAAGCTTTCTTTTTTTAAAGTCTTTTATCTACTGCACATATTTTTCATCCCCCTCAATTGCCTTCTTTGTGTATAGAGTATTCATCAACAAAAACTCTGTTGTTTTTGCAATCTACTTTCTCAAAATATAAATTCTATCTCCTTAATTTCTTACATCACAGCTGTAGTCCACATGGGACAACTTCCACCTACCAGTTTAAATTAGAACCAGTGAACTAAATTTAGAAATGTCATCAGGCGTGAAATCTAGTTTAAGGAAAGGTAAAACCATAGATATCTATTTGAGGTGCTAAAATAATCAAAGATATGCATACATTATTGAGTTGCAAAGTTGATCTCCATGGCCTCTGGCAACCCAGCCTGGTATCAAGAGCACCTTGACAGTATTTCATCTACCTGTTTTGCTACATTAATTTACCTTCTGGTAATTCAAAGATATCCAGAAAGGTAGCACTTGTGACACCACTGTTTTTGTGAAATAAAAGATTTTGTTTTTTATTCTGATGAGTTCCCTCTGTCTGGATAAGAAACTGTGAAATCAAAATAGACAATATAAAAAGGTTAAATAAAATCTGAACTGTTAGGATAAAATACTAAATGAATAAATTCTGCCCCTTTCTAGTGAAGAGACCTGTATATGAAGAGCTCTGACTCTAAAATCAGAAAAGCATGTTGAGGCAGGTGACTTTTAACTTTATTGTTATTTTTTAATTACTAGTTAGACATGATACTGTGCATTAAAGCCAATAATATTTAAAATGGCCATCACATTACGTATTTTTTTTCTTTTTCTATGATTAAAGAATTCCCCATATCTTCACAGTTTCCAAATCACTAATCAGCACAATTGTTTCTCCTAATAGTATTTCCCCTAATTAGAAGATTCATTAGTCAGATCTCACCTAAATGAAAAGTTTATTTTGTCTGTGACTTCTTTCAATTTTGTCAAGGCTGTGTCTTGCCTTGGCACTGCCCTTTTCAAAAGTTAGCCAAAGCAATGTTTGTGCCAGAGGCATAGCCTTATCTAGACTAATTTTGGATAACGAAAGGTCATAGCCACAAAGAAACAGCAGGTACAATTACTGCCTCAGTAGAAGGGTGCAACAAATATATAGGAATACCCACCAGAGTTCAGTATTCTTTTGAAGTGGTACACACAAAGTCCTGATCTTAGGAACATAATGGAAAGCAATAATTATGGTCTTTAGTTTATCACTGAAATGTTAAAGTAACTCTGACAGTAAACATTAATTCTGACCAAAAAAAAAAAAAAAAGAAAAAAGAAAAGGAAATATGAAAGCTTGCAGGGAGTTATTCTTCCACTGCTGGCCAGAAGTCACGTTGACAGCTGCAGGAGATATTATTTCTTCACTTTTTTCTCAGAGTTTTGGGAGAAATAAACACAATATTTTTTGTGACTGATTCTGGTAACTAACAGAGGACCTAAGCCTGTTAATAAAGCATTAGCAGACCACAGTACTTCTTTTCCAGCCATTTCATTATTTATACTCCAAGAAGAGGCATAATTGGCAGTACTAATTTAATTCAGGTAGCTTTTCTTTTCCCTTCTTGTCCTGTTAATGTTATAAAATAGTGCCCAAAGAAGTACTGCCAGGATGCAGAACAAGGGTTTTCTTCAAACATAAAGCTTCAAAACCTCAGAAATCAAGTAACTTATCTTAGTACCCTTAATTAGTTTTCTTTTCCAAAATATCTCATCATGATCTCGTTTGATTCAAAATGACCTCCTCTCCTCTAGAGCTGTTCAGTGAACTGCCTTTCAGTAAAGCAGATCAGAGAATATTTTTTGCAGATGCTGTTGAAATGTTGTTACTGTTTCTTTCTCATTGAATACAAAACCTTGTGATGGTTTTTGTGGAAACAAAATAACCAAAGTGTTAATTTATAGATTAAAGACTTTTTTTTTTTTTTTAATTTGGAAGGAGTGTTCGTGTGGGATATCAGTGATAATGAGACATTCTATTTCCTTTCTAAAACCTATGCTAGTCATTAGTAACTGTCTTGGTTCCATCACTTTCTAGTGCTATGTTGCTACCTTCTATAAAGTTATACATTCTGTGTACTCGATTGATCTTACTAAAAGTTAAATCAGATTACTTAATTTCTTTATACGTTAAGCATAATAACGTTGAGGCAGTCACTTACATCTCTTCAGTCTTTCCTTAATAGGATTTTTTCTTGTCTCCTTGATCAAGATAGGCTGTGTTGTTTTGTTAATTAGTTTGGGCTACTCATAACCATAGTTTAGTACAGGCACTTTATTTTCTTTCTTTCCACCTTGTATTCTGTCATTGCTCTCTGAAGGAATGGGAAGAGTTTCAGTGCAAAGCTTTTTCTGTATTGTACTACAGAAAAAGAGATTTTGTATCTGTATTTGTCTGTAATATCTTAGTTGAAATGACAGAATAAGTACAATTACTTGGTAAATGTGCCCAGTAATACAGAATCTATGATTGTGAGAGAAGACTGGCTATTTGTGACACTTAATGAATCCCAGGCACCTGAAGTGGAGCTTTACCAGTTCGTTTAAAGTCGCAGTGTATTGACTGTGCTGGGTATGTCAGCAAAACTTTATGGCTTCTTTGTAGTATTTAGACAATAAAAAGTCCCAGTAGTTAATGCAGATTGAAGTGTTTGCAGATTTGTTAAGCTCAATATGCGATGCTATACCTATTGAGACCTGTCAAAACTGCAGTGTTGGACAAATAGAAATGTTGCAGTTTAAAGATTTTGCAGACCTTTGGTTTCCAAACTTAGTACAGAGTATTTCTTAGGTGAGAAGGAGAAATCCAGCTACAAATCAAAGCATTTTTAAAAAATTAGGTCACTAAAAATGAAATGTAAAACAGCTGCGAGATTTGTGCTTTTTCTGAACCCATGCCCTGTGGGATGAATTTGACTGCCAACAGTATATTTGTTAATTGCTGCTGTTGTGATCCAAAGAGCTTCTCAGACCTTGACACTTATATGGAACATCTGAATTAAATTCCCTCTTGATGATCAATATCCAGAGATGTCTCAGAACAGCTTTTTACATTTTCCGAGAATGTTTTCCAGTCCATGGGTACGTAGCAAGCTTTCTCCTTGCTCATCTTGCTGCAGAGAGATGCACTGTCTATAGAGCTAGTGACAATGCTTTACAGAGTAAAAACTGTATTCCAAATTCATTTCTATCATCACTGAGATGTCACATTAGTTTATAAATTTAGATGTTAGTGTAAGTTAGGTCAGTTTTTATTTATACGGAAAACAGCAAGTAGAGTGTAAAAATGTAATTTATGTATCAGTAAATTAACTTGCAAAAAGGGTTCTGTTTCAATTAAATGAGATCATCTTTTCCCTTCTATATATTAATTGTGGTAGCTATGTAAAAACTCCCTGGATCTCTCTGGATATTGCTTAATAAATTATGGAAGTTCAAAAGAAAGGAATTACAAACATGACCTCACAACAGCTGTGTTAGCCACAATGTCTGTTTCTTGCCCATTGTGTTAAGGTGTGTTTGCTTCTTGCCTCTGAGGCCACAAGGTGAAAGTAAAAAATAACCAGAGAAGGGTCCAGCCCTGAATTTCTGCCAAATATACAAGCTTTACAACAGAAAGAAATCTGCACTTTGTATTCCACATACATACGCATTGCCTTTTAGCAGGGTCAGCTTCAGCAAACTGCAGCCTATTCCTGTGTCACTGTGTGGCTGGATGGAAAACACCTGTAGTTAGTGCTGTCTGCTGCTTGTGAGGGTGTCCTAAATGCAAACTGAAGCATTATCTGCTTCAAGTAAATGTGACATTTGTGCACAGCTGTGCAAGAAAGTTCTCACTGACATTTTGGGCAACCGTTTGTTCCCAAATATCAGTTAAGTTTCTTTGTTTTAATATATCTATTTCCCAGAACAGAAACCTCTGTTCAGAATGAGAATACTGGTTTTAGAAACCATGGCACATTCTTACAAAGAGAAGGGGACATATATACAAATAAACTCAGATATTAAGAATGTTGAAAATGCAACATAATAAAATTACCTTTTTTCCTCTTGTCAAGGTAGCCTTCTATCTTTTCCTTTGTCCCTTTCTGTAAGAGACTATTTTCAGATCAGAGACCTTTCTAAGCTTGGGGCTTACATACTATATAACTAGTACGTATTTAAAATATAAGAAGCTTACTGAAGAGAGGTACCATTAGAGTTGATTAATTTGTGTTTGGAACCTGCAAATAACTAGCTGTGCATATTTTGTGAATAAGAACACTATTGGCATTCTGAGCACAAGACTCTGAGTTGGGGAAGGGATTGTTTGATTTCACAAATTTGACAATTTCAGTACCATACAGTGATCAGTAGAAGGGTAAGGACTCCTCTAAATGTAACAGTTATTAACTGAATGTAGCAGTGTAAGGAAAGACTGCAGTTTCACTTCAGCTTACTAATACTTTTATACTCAGCCTGTGCTCTTCTGGTGATTTCTTTGTTTTCAATTTTCCTCATTTTATCATTTCTCAAATTCTAGAAGAGCTAGTAAGCGCTCATAGAATTTTTACTTTTAGGAATTCAGATACTGAAGTCTTACTTATTCTCACTCTTCCATGCCTCCAGCATAAGCATGCACACACAAACATACACACATGCAGTCAGAGCTAATTATATGATTGTACACGGTGTTTCTTTGCTGCCCAAATGCTGTTCTCCAAGAAGAAGGACATCAGAGAGCTCCCATGCTCGCCGGAGCAGCTAAGAATTTTTGGCTGTGCTCAGCAGTTTCAGTGCAGAACATATGATGTTCAGAGTATTTGTCCAAGATGATTTTTCCCATAAACTGCAGTGAGGGTAAGAACCTTCTGTTGCTTGCTCCAGAGCAAATTCTCTCAGCTGTAAGAGTAACACTTGAGTGGCACCAAGGTCTCAGATAAAACCAACAATAACAATAAGCATCTCTGCAATCCCTCAAACAGCAATGAATAGAAAATAATTTTCTCCAGTTCTTATTTTTTGCGAAGCTACAGACTAGTGCAATGTTTAGTACTAATCTCTGTGAGATAGTGTCCTATTGTAGAGACAATATGGGTCTACCACAAATAGCTTTTAACAGAGAATTACTTCCCTGACTCAATGTCAGGGAGGCAGCAAATGAGAGGGCAGCTCTGCTAGAGCAGGTGAGCTGAGACCTGCTGGTCACAGAGATCACCACCAAGAAGCTCAGTCGCACAGTAACCAACAAAGAGGAGCATGGCAGGTCTGCTACCAAGGTCAGCCAACAGCCCAGTGATTGCCAGATGTGTCTGTTGCAGTGAGGTAGATCTGCAGTCAAATCAGCAGGTGAGCAGCAGGATCAGCAATGTGCATGACCAGACACACAGACATGCTATTGGAACTCAGTCAAGGTCCAGGTCAGAAGCCTGAGATTAAATGTGGACCCTCAGCAAGACTTCTTACAGGTTTTTCTCAAGCTTTCTTTTTGTCTTTCTTTTTTTTTTGGTTTTATTTTGTTAACAAAAGTCTTATCAAAGCGTACGCGCTACAACATCAGGGCTGTCCTGGAAGACAGGCAGTTAGTTGCCTTTGTACCTTTTTTGGTCCCTGATAGCAATGACCAGACATTAATGAGGATTCAATTGTACTTAATATAGTCTGATCAGAAGATTTGTATGTAATTGACACTACTCGCTTCAGTTTTTGTCATTTTCAAGATTTCATAAACAGTGCTAGCACCTTGCATGGGACAAAATTGTTATAGTCTATTATTTTTCAAATATAAACAACAGTTTCCTTCATTGTAGTTATTTTAATCTTCAGTTTCAAATTACTGCTTTTGGAATAATTGCTAGGAATCTTGTGACCACTCAGAACTAGTGCTTATTGCTCAGTAATAAACACAATTGGTTTTTCTAAGATTTCAGGATTGCTTTGGAAATGTTTATAATCAAGTTGTTTTTGTAGTGTGAATTCAGATTTTTCTAGAGAAATTCACTTATATCAAAGTCAGTCACAAAAAAAGAAAAAAATCTCACAAAAACCATTAGTAAACTGCCAAACATATGGGAGAGATTTTAGAATAATATTTTTATGGATTTATCCTTTCTTTTCCTACCCTTTGTAGGCTGCTTTTAACATTGACAAAAAATGTACCATGAAATAAAGTTACTGAAATAGACTTTCAGGCCCACTTGTAGATACAGCTAGGTACCTATCAGAGCTTGCACCATATACCAGAAAATTTCAGGAATTCTCTGTGTCCAAATCCAAGTGGTCTTTCGTCCAAATGATTGAGTAAGAGACACACTTCTGTTCTCTCTACTTTTTTATCTCATTCTTTTACTTTTGTAATACATAAGCTCACTTGGAAAGTTACCTCAGTGTACTCTTCTGCACAACTGATATCTTGTGTAATAACTTACCTGAAGTCTTATTTCTCTGGAATATTCTTCTACATGGTTCTCACCATTACCTAAAAACAATATGCATGTATAATCTTCAAAGTTCTTTCCCCAGCCTGTCATTGAAGAGACTTGATAGCTATTATGTGCAAAAACACATTACAGTCTAAGTCAGAGTATCTGTTCTGAAGCTTATGTTGGTAAATAAGGGCTTGTATATCAGCATTACACAAATCCATACAAAAAAAATATCATTTTGTCAGCTGCAGACTTCCAGCACTCCCTCAGAAAGTTCATTTTTACTTCAGTTCCCCAAAATGTTACTAATTCTCAGAACAGTTGCTTTTAACCATGTTTTCTCTTTTTATTTTTTACTGTGATTATTAACTAGAAGTACCAACAAATCACCTTTACAAGTAAGACTCAAACTGGATAGTTGTGTTGTATTATTGATCTTGTTTGGTTTCTCTTTTATTTAGCTCAGATGTTCCAAGCCTGTCTTGAAAAGCTTAGTGCCCTCCTTCTTTGTCTTGGTTCTTCCTCAGCTTTTAACATTTTTTCCTTCAGCTGGTACGCATATAGCCTTAAGTTATCTCTGTGAAATACATGCTGGTAATTCTTAAAGAGAATAATTTGAAAACGGTGCTAAAGGATCAATAATAATCAGAACTTCTGTCTTTATAGCTCTCCCTGTAACACTCAGATACATTGGTTGTAATAACTCGATACATGGAAAACCTGAAGGTTACCTGTATTGGAATCCCAGTCCCTGTGTTAGAAGATTCATTTAAGAGAACATTGGAACAAGGCTTAGGAATGTCTTTAGATGAATAAGAATAGTACAAGGAAAAGTAAGTATGTTATATATCAGAACTATGCTGGGAAATGTTTTGCACCTTTTCTTTATTTTCAGTGTCAGTCCCAGTGCCAAATTTTCTGTGAATTTTGGAGATTACGTTCTTGAACAAACCACAGAGAACTCTGAAGTCACAAATCAAATAAGTAGGAAAATCAATTCATTTAAGTGAGGAAAACGGTATGAACAAGTAATCCTAATTGCATTTTTTTCTTGCAACCTTCCATCAGCATATTGTATACTGACATAAAAAGAGATTACAGTGTCTCTAAAATTAAAAATGGATCTGTGTATATATATTTCCCAAGATAGCCTCATATTGCACAGTATTTGATCAATTCTCACCATCTTTCATAACTATTGATGAAACAACAAATTATCCAGAAATAACTGATCAATGTTAGAATCTATTCCTAGGTTTTTTATATTATCTGTGGATATGTTATTACTTTCTAGTTTGTGATTGTCTTTCATTATTTAGGGTTTCAAGATGAATTTATATACTAAATCCATCAGTAAATTTTTTAACCACAGTTTCCTCTAAAACTCTGCACGAACTCACTTAAATGTATGCACTGTAGCAACAGTAGTACTTCATTGTCTCTGTTCTCATCCATTTCTTCTAGGCAAATTCTCACCCTGTGTTTTCAGCCACAGATTTTAAAACTAAAATGAAATAGTCCAAGTCAGCTGTATTAGAGGATGGGAAATAAAATTTAGTCTGCCAGAAAATGTCTTTTCATTCTCTTAGTTGGTATGAAGATAAGCATGTAAGTTGTCAGTGTAAGGCTGTAGGGATAAATATGAAGGTTGTTTATAAGGATGATATCAAACCATCTTTCAGTGGAAAAGTGTGCTACAGTATTTATTTACATAATGTATTCAGTAGTCCATCCACACGCCATTTTTAGAAATAGGGCAAGTGTGTTTACTGGATATAAAATCACCAGCTGTGTACTGTGAAACCTTGCATTAAACAGATTTTTTGAAGTGTACATCTACAACCAAAGCTCTTTCATTATAACATCTATTTTTAAGTAGGCTGTGGCTTAGCATAGCACTTTCCATATTAAAGTTTTTAGAACAAGGGCATACCATTATAGATATTAATCCATTTGTGTTCAGAGAGGGATTTTCCAGGAAAAAAAATAAATTATTGGCACAAGTGATATAGGAATTAATATTTTTATAGTCCAATTCCAGTTTTAGACTTAATACTTGGTGATCTAAAATATTTGTATTTGTTGAAAAGTAGGTATGAAGGCTAGACTGGCTTGACTTTTCTGCAGCCTTTGAAAGGCATCTCAGTGGATTTTGTGTGTGTGTTTGACCCTGCTGACATATATCATGTCCAAAAGGTTATGCAGTTCACAGCTGTTTAGATCCTCCTAAATTAGCAGATAAATGAGCCTTCCCTTTCTGTGTAATACTGTGCTACCTTAAAGTGTGGGCTGTGCAAAGTAAAAACAGTCATCTAAGTTTTGCAAGTGTTGCTCCTAGAAACATGAAAGATTGAGTGTTTTTAGAAGTACTTGTTCTAATCTAGAAAACTCGGCCCTGTCCAACATGTTAGAAGAAAGTTAAGGTTTCAAAGACAGTCAAGAGTTCAGAAGTGCTGGAATTAAAGTTGTCTGAAAAGCTCTTTTAATATAATTCCATTAATGAAAAGCTGAATGTTAGGGTTAAAGTTTTCTCCATTTTCAAAAAGCAGAAATTCTTTCACATACCACCTTGCCAACTGCTGTATGATTCAGCAGACATTTGCTCCTCGAGCAGCTGGTGTAGTAAAAAGGAGCCTGCAGACAATGGTAGGTTTTAATCAAATGCAGACCGACCACTTGACAATGTTGAAGTACTCAGCATAGGTACATTTTTCAGCTACTTATTGACCACAGAGGTGTATGGAGTCCTCGGTGCTATAAGGAGTGGTGAGGAGTCATCAGATGTACATGCTCAGTTGTCACAGAGTGCAAAAAATTGACTTCTGGTGGTTGTTGAACAGTTGACAGAGAGCTGAGCACCAGTGTGCTGCTCCTCACTGCCCCTCCTCAGAAGGACAGAAGGAGGAAAAACCTTGGGAAACAAACAAACAAACAAACAAATAAATAAAAGCTTGTGCATTGAGATATGGAGCAGATCAATGAAAAGAAAAACAAAAAATCAAAGGCTGTACAGAAGCAAAAGGAGAAACTACTTTCCTTAGCTAGTAGTGTTCATCTGTTTGTCGAGAAGCAGAGCCTTACTCTGCTCACTTGTATAGGTCAGGTGGTAGGACATAGTCTTGAGGAATTAAGGAGCAAACAAGGCTTCATGGAACTCACAGAGTACCTGAAATGTGTATTTTCCTTTATTCATGTAATTAAACCTTGGATTTCAACTCCGTGGTTAGAAAATGTTTGTTCTATAGCTTATGTGATGCACAATGGCTCTATACTAAAATGTATCCTCTTAAAATGCTGATTTATATTGGGATAAACTATTTAATTTCAGAGAAAGCCTGTCATTTTAAGGACTCGGAGAGAGAGGCAGCAGCTATACTTACGTAGGAGTGTACTGCTTTAAGACTGACATTCTGATGGAACTGTAGCAGTAATATTTTCTAAGTATATTCTCTAAATATAACTAAAAGGTGACCCAAAGTTAGGAGAACAATGAACTTAATAGCTTTACTCAACAAATAGCTTCAATTTTTTTGAATTAGTTATAAAACCAGAAAAGTGGGTCTGAAGTGTTCTGCTTTCAGCAAACAGTTATTTACCATTGTTAATCCTGGTATTCCATCAACTGAAGATGTCAGTAAAACAGTGTGTAAAGGAGAACCACCTGACCTTTTAAACTCCTTAGGGCCCAATGACAGCATCACAGAAGTTACTGAAAAGCTATGACTGGGTAGTGTAAGACAGCATTTTCACAAATCAATAACAGTTTAGGGGGAAAAAAAAGAGTGGAAAGAAATGGCCACTTTAATTTTCACAGGAAGAAGATTTTATACTAAAGTTATGTTCCAGTTTGAACCAGTACCTTCTGTATTGTGGGGAAAGGCAAGTGAATAGGAAGCAAATCTATTTAGGTTCATCTTGTCCAGGAAAACATATCAAGTGGTCTTAACCGTGCAAAATAGGGCAATACAATTAACATTGGTGTTAATAAATACACAATTACAAGCTTATGAATATGAGTCTACCATAGAAATACTGATAGATAATAGAATATTTAAGAAATGGAGATGATGGAAAAAATGAAGTTACTGTTCCAACTGCAACATAAGAACTACATCAGTAAGGTTTGCCTCATCTTATAGTTGTTGCCACAGCAGCAACAAAAACTAATTTTGGTGTCCACTTGAGTTTTAGATGGATCTCTATATATTTGATTCAAGTCAAATATCAGAAATAATTTTTTTTAAAAAGTCTAATATACATTTTAAATACACTGAGATAAAACCTGTGTAATATGTGTTCTCATTAGGTCTCTTAAAACTAAAACTGTTCTCACAACAGCTAAATAAAGTGCACATTATGTTGTCATGTGTTTTTAAAGTGAACAGAAGCAATCATCTTTAAAGATGTGCTAGTATAATTATATTTCTATTTTTAATCCATTTTTAATATATGATCCAATTTACATTTATCTATAGATAAGTGAATTTACATTCTACCCACCAAGATTACAGGAGCTAACTGTAGTGCTCCAGGAATTGTGCTGTGCAGCTGTACAAAGAACATAAAGTTTAAATACTCCTTACACAATTTGGATTCTAAAGAAACTGAGGAAAACCTTTTCCCATTTTCATGAAACGTTTAGAAATGCAGTGTCTAAAAGTGTAATACAGAATTCTTACAGATTCTGCATCTGCGTGTGTTGTGGTAAGAAAATCCAGCAAAGTGCAAGACATTTCCCCTGGTTTCCAGAAGAACAGACCTAACAATTCAGTGTACACAGTTCTTATCTGATTTTCACACAAAGCTACAACTTGAACTTGAAAGCACTATTAAGTATCAAATAATGATAATAGTAATAACTGAGTAAAATAAGCATGTTGGTAGCCAGCCAGGATCAAAGTGGAGTACCCTCAGTTGTTTTTGTTCAGTTCTGGACCAAATGTGGATTGCAAAATTAGATCCCCATTTAAAACAGGCCTGCTTTGTTTTACATTTTACATTACTGATCTCTGATGTAAAAAAGTAACCTTCAATTTTTGACTGTTCTTGATGTAGCCATTGAATATTTTTTGCTGGTTATTCTTCTAGGTGTATGCAGTAAATTCAATATAATTAAAAATCAAATGTTAGTTTCAAATAATTGGGTAGTGTAGTGGCTTACACAAGGACACCTAAAAGAGTTTTTTTTTTCTTGTAGGTAAAGGTATCTGACACAAACACTGAATGTCCTGCTCTTTAGTGTACTGACATTGCTCATGTCATCATTTCTAGGCTAGATGAAACATCAACCCAAAGGGTGTGCTAGCACTGAAATTGAACACATAGTAGCCTTGTTCATTGATTCCATACCAGAGTTAATTCAGGTAAAAGTTCAGCAGAAACATACTTTATGAGATTCATTGATTAGACATGCAGCTAAGAATTTTGTGCTAAAGATTTAATGAAACATCTAGAGTCTTAATATTTATTCTAAAACTATCTTAAAGTGTTAGTTATTGATGTAACTTGAGTTAATCCAGTTAGATTTTTTTTTTCTGCAGATACTTTAAAGTAAAAATTTAAAAGGAGTGCATCTCCTCTCTGTTTTTAAGTCAATAAAAATACTGCTTCTCAATATACTAAACATATTTTTTGCAGGCTTGTAAACAAGCTTTGCCAGAAAATCTGAGTTAAACAGAAAAGGATAGATGGGCCTAAAATTCAAAGATAAAACTTCAGTTAGCTGGTATACAGAGGAAAAAAGAAGTAATCTTTGCCATTCATATTTGCATTTTAAAGAATTCAAATATTTTTTTCTGGCAAAGCCAACAGACTAACATAAGTGTTTGCATTAAGGAAAATATCTTGGAAGCTTGAGTTTTGCAGGCCATGCTACATCAACACTTCATCTAAACTCCTAATTACTTTATCTAAACTGATATAGTTGCCAAACTGATGAAACAACATGCATTAACTAAGTAACTTTTACATTAATTAAAAAACATTTGTCCTTACACTTCTCATTTGGTATTCATCTTCATGTTGAGTCATTTACTTGAAAAGCATAGCTCTTGTATAGTTTAAACCCAGTGTATTTATGGATGCAGCATTGACCAGCTGTACAAAAACAGCCTATCTTAGAAATCGTTAATCTTAGATCTAAATTAACACTTCAAACTCTTAGTTTATCAGATACGAGCATGTGGTGAGGCCATTAAGAAACTGCTCTTAAGGAAGTAAAGCAGAAGAATAAGAGCAGGAGATAGTAAATAGAACTGCAAACCACAGCTGATAAATAAAATCATGAAACAAAGACTTCATATTTTGTAAGAAGACACATTAGTCAGACATTTGAATAGAATTTACGTAGATATTCAGGATTAAGAATATGAATATATCAACTACAAATCTGAACTTTCCAGTAAGTTTTATGATGAGCTGACAAGGAGGTCTCTAAATGGTGGTGCATAAAGGAAATGAAAAACCATAATACAGATAGCTCTTTTTAAAGTGAGCAGAAAAATCACAGTAATCCATGTTAGAGAGCATAATAGCAATGCTACAGAGGATTGGAGAACACTAGGGAAATTTAATTCAACTACTTTTTTCTTCAGGAGAGAAACAGTAGTGATTCATGATATCAATTCCTCTGACATCTTAGAATGTTAAAGGCTTAGGAAGTGAGATCAACCTCTCCAGATGCTACTGTGAGTATTGGGTGTCTGTCAGGCTTAGATCTACAACCATTTTTAATGGCTGGATCCAAAGATCACTTGGGTGATAGCATGTACTGATTAGACATTATAATATAGTTTGCCTAGAGTAGAGCATTTCATCTTAACTAGTGTCTTTAGGGAATATTAGAATAGAGATAACAAAAAATATTTAACTGTCTACAGAAACACATTAAAATGTAACTTTGAATTGGAATTATGAGTATCCTAAACTATTATAGACAGACATAAAAATCATTAAGTGATAAAGAAGAAAAGGATGTTAAATTAACAAGGCTTACATTTTCAAGATGAAAGAATGTTTACTCATATGTTAAAATGAAGAAATTTGTCAGTCAACTTCAAATTACAGAACACTTTCAGAAATAGAACTGTGAGACACACACAGTTTTGTAGACTACATTCGGCTTTCTTAATTAACTTCAGAAACATTTTCCATTATAATTATTGAAATTTTAATTTATAAATTTGCTAACATGGTGTATTGTCTTGATTAATTTTATTTAACTAATTAAGGTTATACATATTTTTGCAGTCTGCATAGTTGCAGTTATTCCATTATTTTTTCTCTACGATATTTTGAAAGGGAACTTGAGAGAATATTTATTTAAAGCTTTGAGACCCTGTGCTACACTGTCATGCTCATCCTCATCAAAATGGAGTGTTTTCTAAAAAAAAAAAAAAAAAAAAAAAAGGGGGGGGGGATATCCAGCACAAAAACATCATTGGTGATCTCTAGTTACCGCTGTGATTCACATTTGAGTAACTGGCTTGTCTTGGGTAGAAGCCATCTCTTTGTTCATTTAAATTAATGCTCAGCAGTGGTTTATGACTCTGTACTGTGCCAGACAGAAATGTTTCCAGTCATAGGGTTTTATCTTTCCACAGAGTTGAAAACAGCTCTGGTGTATATCAGGAAAGTTACGTTATCTGAACTGTGCTCAGAGTGTTTTCTTAAATTCTGCAGTAGAGCACTGTCTAATTTTGATTTACTTGTCCCTGGATTTTATAAACCACATCACTGAATGGAGCATCACAAATAACAAATGATACTATTCACCATTTAGTCATTTTCAAGTGGGCTTCTGCTTTGAACCAGATTGCTACCTTCTTTATTTACATTTGGTTTGAATTCATAAATACTGTTAATTTGAATGTTGATTAAAACAGACATTTTCCTGTAACTTAACTGTGGAACAAATATTTTTGGGGACATCACAAAAAATGAACATAGGATTAAAACCGATAATTTAAGTAACTTTTAAAATTATCACTCCCTAAACAAAACAATTGACTGTGAATCAAGGAAGTGTTTGTGCAGATCAGTTTGAGTGGTGAAGTCTGGGTATTCTCAGTGCAAAAAAACTGAGTTAACTGTTTAGTAGCTATGCCTACAGTCACCAAATACTTCAGTAAAACTCTAGGATGTGTCTACAGGCCTATGTTAAAAGGCTGCCTTTGCAGAATCCATATTTTCCATGAATCTCTCTGTGAGCAGCTTGAACAGAGACATCAGCCCAGAAAGGCTAGAAATTGTTACTTTTGACCATCCAAATTTGGATGTTCTGCATTGAAATCTATATAGACCATGCATGGATATCTCATATTTTGTATTATTTTCTGTTGTCTTAGTTACATTCTGAGAGAGAAGAGCAAAAGGATAGGTAAACATGCCAATAAAAGAAGGCAAATATGCTATTATCTATCCCTTTGACGGTTTACATTGAATAAAATAGGAATTAGTATTCCAGGCTTGTGACTCTACCTCTTGGCTCTTAGACTTTTAAATGCAGATGCTAATAATCTCTATGCATTCATGCATGCTGACAGATATGCCACAACACTTTAATCAGCATTGGCTACAAGACTAATAAAGGTTAGTAATAAAATAAAATTCTGTAGGGGCTCCCTCTTTACAGGCAATATCAAGCCCTATGAACTTTTAATGCCTACTCTGTTTACGTAGATAGTCATGGCTCAAAGCCTGTATTAGAAATAGCAAGGAATGCTTATTCTGTAGCTTTTGAAAATACTGCAAATTACACTGTAGTATTGGCTTACTCCAAACTAATCTTATCCTTTACTGACCTTTGCAGAAACACTTCTCTTTCATTTGGCAGCTTCATTTCCCTTCTTTCCTTCTGTCTTATTCCCCTGTCTTTCTACCTGGAGTTTATTTAGTCATCAGGAATTGGTGTGATAGGGCTGCTGCTCTTTAACTATGTAGCTGATAGGTTTGTTGTGCTCACCCAGAAGCAAATACCTATTTCTCATTCCATTTCCATTGCAGCTTCATTTTCATCTCAATATTGTATTCCTCAGGAGCTGCACAATACATTTCTTTTGAGGAAAGCAATGAATCTATTTACTCTTTGCTTTACCTCTGTCTAAAGTACTGTGGATTTTCTGGTCCTTTATTTCCCTGTGCATTTTATGAAAAAGCTAAATTCATCAGGAAGCTAAAAATAGATGTGACAATGAGTCAAGGAAATAAATGTGTGCATATGCATTTGCAGTGAAGGCCTTTTGTTAACATTACTTATTAGAAATAGATAGAATACATTACAGAAGCAGTGAAAAAATTAATAAGCCCAGAGGAAAGCAAAAATCTTACAAAGAAAGGTGGATAAATCTTGTATTCTTTAAAATTGTGAGGCTTCTGCAAGGTATAATTCTGTCCTGATAGGTGATATAAGCATCTGTACTTTGTTGTGGAATTTGTATCTTTTTAAAATGCAGGAAAAACTGAACCTGGAGTAGTCTTAACAGAATGAGTGTGTGTAACTGTGGAACCACTATTTTATTTCAACCCATATAAAATATTCTGACATTGTTCTGTACCATGCAGTTGTTTTTAGATCTGAGTCTCCCCTCACAGGACCAGGATACTCTGCAGAGATTCCTCTCTGCAGGCTCCCATCCCAATCCAGGAGCTGTTGAGCCTGCCAAACTCATAAGCCACCTCTAAAGCCGTCTAGCATTAATGAGTCCATTGCAGCTATTGTTATTTAGGTAGTTTCTGAGTTTATCGATCTACTGCTTCATTCATCTGTAAGTTCACTGTAATTGTATTGTGACACATAATGTAACACATTCCAGCTGTGCTAGAGCCAATGATGGGACACACAGTTTTACCCAGTTCTTAAAATCACTGTAAGAACCTTAGAATCCTACAGGATATCAATAAATTCTGTTCTAGACATCTCCAGTTCCCATGAGTGAGCACGTAGAGGCATATCCACAGCTTGATTGCATCAACTTCTTCAATTTTATGTTCAGAATGCCTGGGAAAGAGTGTGCACCCAAAGGACAAGCATATCTTCAGCACAGGGGTCAGAGGGTAGCTTTGTTGAAGCCTGCTTCACACTTTTTTACTAGATCCTGAATTTTTACCCTTGGCATTTCAGCTGAAGTGTTCTCAAGATAGTTCCAAAGCATCCTTGTATTGACCATATTGCAGACTTGCTCACCCTGCTTCTTAACTAGAGATGTTCTTACATCTGCGAGGCTGACAAATATCAAGCAGTTCTAGGAATGTCAGTAGTAAGAGCAGAAAGACTAGGTGTTAAAAAATGTTTTAGAAATATAACCAAAATAACAATAAATACTCCAAAAAAAGAGGTCTTAATTTCATTTTGAAATTTGAGATTGACTACTTTGTATTACTTCATCAAGCTTAATTTTCCCTCTCTTTCAATCAGTGTTCCCTACTCAGGCCACAGATACTGAGTAATCACATCTAAGCACGAAATATCAAAACTCTAAAATCAAAACAAGACTAGCAGGCCACAAACTAAATGCTTATTTTGAAATGTATAATCAAGATGCTTTAAAGAGTAAATCCATTATGTATTTAGGGACTTCTGAAAGAAAAACAAGACCAGATTTGTTTACAGTGTTTGTTCAGTCTTTGTTTGTTCATGTTAAATACTAATCTCTTCCTTTCATTTAAGATTAGGAAAAAAAAATCTGATGAAATAAATGTCTGCGTGGAGGACCAGCAAAATGACTACTCTACTTATGTCTTATTTTCAGGGCTGAAGGATTTAATTGATGTCTAAGATTTTGTGATTGTCCTTAGTATGAGATTTTTCCAGCAGAATAATGCAAGAAAGAAAGGCAAATTTTCTTATCCATATATTAAAAATAGTTAAAAATGTTAATAGGACTACTTGCAGACACAAGGTTGTGACTTTTTTTTTTTCTTTCTGTTTTTAAATTGCTTGTATATTCGCTAATAGCTTTTCCACTTTGATCATAAAAGAAAATCACATACCGTCAGAGTTATCCTTACAGAGAAAGTCTTATGTTTCCTAATAATATGCCCAATTTATTGTACTATTTCTTTCAGTTTCTCCAGTTTAAGACTTCACTATTCATCACAAAGTCAAATCAAATTCTCTTACTGCTTGATTTCTTCACTAGTACTACAATTAGCATGTCCTTCGTCCCATTCTTCCATGTCTTTCTTTTTATCAACATCTGACAAGCCCATAGCTTTTGTGGTACTACAGTTCTGCAGACACTTACAATGGAATATTTTAAGCATATCTAGCTTGCAGCTCTGCATTCTAAAATACAAAGGTCTAAAGCCATTTCTCTGGCCAGGTTGAAGTCACTGGCTCTGGAGCAGAGGACCACACAAACACATTAGAACAGAAGAAATAGGTCCCTAAATGTTTTTCTTTCCATGGTTACACTTGCCACACACCCTGCCATGAAGATGTCTAAAGAACTGTCTGACAAGTCCATCCATTCATTGATCATTGCAGCTTGGCAGGGAGGGTAATCAGTCACTAACAGGATGGTTTTTGTCAGGCTGATGTTAGCAAGGCAGGGTCTCAGAACCAGTGTGTCTTGCAGATAAGCTTAAAAAAAAGCAGAAGAAAACACAGCAGTAATCATGTCAGCCTGTCAGATACCCAGCTCTCACATAAAAACAAGATCCAAGATGGTCAAAGCTGAGTGACCCAAAAAACTCTTTCTGAAATTGTTGTACGTAGCCTGACAGTTATGGACAAGTCCTGCTTTAATGGAATAAAGCCACTGCAGAGGGGAGAGTAATATGAAGAGAAAATTACTATGTGAAGAATTTATATTTAATTCTAACACCTTCTTTCTTTCATGTAATTATTAATGTGTTTTTTTAAGTGCATTAAAATTTCATTCAGATTAAGATGAACTATAAGAGCAGGAGTAAGAGTAATGCAATGAATGATCCTGTGTTGACAATCAGTTTTAGGCAGTAAAGGTTAGTCAAGGTTAATGTCATTTTAGTGCCTCATTTCAGATCCTCATTTTGTGTCTTTGGCAAGCTGGCATTTTTTCTTCTTTTTTCTCAGTAATCTGTTTTATACATGATATGTGCTGTAGACTAATTATTCAGGCTTATCATATGTTTAAATAGCATCTGTGGTAGAAATTCATAAAATATTTATTAATAAATGTAAAGTACCCAAGATCTAAAAATATTTTTGCATGATTTCATTTAAATGCAACAGAAGTAAACCTTCTTACCAAATTTTCAGTAATTTAAGTATGTGAGTTTCTTACTCCTACTGTTGAAAAATGTATGGAAAGTAATTCTGCTAGGAATTGCAACAAATAATTAATGTTTTTTTGACCTCTGCAAAAAATGTGTACCTTATATTGTATTAATTGTAGCTCATTAAGAGTGTTTTACTAGGAGCATGGTTTCCAGTATAAGCCTCCTGATTCAGCTGCATCATACATTCTACTTAGATATTCGATATGACTATGCCATTGATATGCCCTGTTGACATTTTGTAGTCTTAAATCCTTAATACTTTCAACTGGCCACTGATATTTTCCCTAATGAAAAGCAAAACAAATATGGATTATTTGATCCTTCAAGTAGGGAGAGGATGTGTATGAAAGTTCTCAAATATTTCAGTGGTTGTTGATCAGAGTCTAAATTTGCAGTCTCCTAGTAAAAAAGTCTAATCTTCCATTCAAAATGCTGATCTGCCAAACGTTGCTAGATGAGTCATCCTAATTATGTAAGTGACCTTACTTGTGTCACATGGCTGTGTGATTTTAGAAAAGATTAAAAGGTCTGGTCACCCACTGGAAGAGAGTAAATAATTTGCTGCATTTACTTCAAAATGTGAAATAGACTGGAATAACAGAACATTCTATCTTTTGTGTAGAATTAGTGTTATACTTACAGCTGACTGTGATTGAATTATACCGGTAATTACCGTGAATGTTTGAGTATTGTCCAAGAGCATTCACAACTGAACAGGCCAGACCAATTATAGATTTGATATCAGATAATTCACATTTAACAAAGTTTTACTTCATGGAGGTGATTTTTGCTAGGTGATGTAGTGTAGACAACTGGAATGCTCAATTTCCTAGTAATTCCTTTTTTGACTAGATATTAATGTTGATCAATCCTTTTTGGATCTGCGAGCTTTATTGAAGGGAAGTTACTCCACAAAGTTGAAATGGGATGTATTCTTGGCAAATATGTTGGGGATCAGATCTTTGGGGCCTTAAGGAAGAGTAGGAGTAGCCTGTAAGGCAAAAATACACAGATGGTCATAATCTCCTATATCCATCTGATTTATTCTTTTTTAATCACAGTACATTCTGATTATAGGTTTGACTTTGCTCTGTCTTTCCTAGTTTTCTACTGCACATCAAAAAGTTTTGTCTATTCTGAAAAATACTAAACAATGGTCTAAGCTGCTCATCTGCTAAAAGCAACCCATATTTATCTACCTCCGTTGTTTACTGTCATTAGTACCAATTGCATTTCACAATCTGACCTTGAAATGACAGTTTATGTGCAAAAAGTCTCCCTCCCTCCAACAGACATATAAATACATAGTGTTCATGAACACAAACATGAAGTCAAAAATATCTAATATTTAGGAGTGCAAGAAAAGTGTACTAAAATGCATGGGAAACAGTAATGTAGAAACATCTTTTCGTTTTAACTTCACAAAAATTACTTTACATCATTTTGCGTTTTTTTGGTTTTTTTTTTTTTTTTTTACAAAAGACAGCAAGTGCAACTGCACAGTTATAACAGTGGCATTGTGTGGTTGTACAGCTGTTCCATACGAAAAATGGTGGAATTAACACTAGGAATTCTGTTTTCTAATAAAAACAAATACCCAATTGGCTCATGTATAGAAATTATCTGGAGACCATTCGATGCAAAACTGTTGTGCCTCCCACTTGGTAATTAATTTTAGAAGTATATTCTATGTAAAGCTCTGTGTTCAATTGAGAACCTGTTTTCTGTTTCCTTCCTCCTCTGTGGGAGAATTACAGTATTGTGGATGGAGAAAAGATGCTTTGTGCATTCCACAGGCAGCTGTGTTTTTTGGGATAAGTGAAGTTACCCAGGGATACTATTCATTAAAACACCTAGGAATCCTTCAAGATAAAAAGCAATATAGATTATCTTATGTTAGAATTTTGTAGTACGTTTAAGTCTGCATTTTCTAAGGAGTGTTGATAAAGTTTCTCATTACAGTAAGCACATTAGATCTCCTAACTTTATATTCAGGTACCAACGTGAAAAAAACAAAACTAAATGAAGCTTATAACTAGAAGATCCTCTTCTACCAGCTTTCTCTAGGGGCAAATGCATTTTCCTTACTATAATGAGGCTCATAAAGAAGAAAAATGGTGGGGCCTATTATAGATAGGGAGTCACATTGCAATAACTTTTCATTAGAATTAGAGTAGTTAGAGACTACTACACTACAGTAGTGGTGGGTAACTCTGCTATTGTTAAGGGCCAGCTGTCAACATTCCTGTTATAAACCCTATTTTTCAGAGGTTTATGATACCTTTGGAAATTCCACTTGGGGTGAAGCTTAGTTTAGAAAGACTAAGTAAGGGAATGATCTTTTTTAGATGAAATAGAGGGGCAAATAAAATAAACCAGAAATCCATGCTTTTTGGCTGTTTTCCTATTTTGTTTCCTTTCCTTTAATACAGTTGTTTCAGTTCTAGTCAGTAGGATTCACTGCAAATAATGTCCTTCAAACCATTTCAGTGCTGATCCAAGTAATTACTATATAGTTAGAAAACAGCCTCAGCTCCGGTAAAGAGCTTTACCTTGTAAGTTATTATAGAAACTTTTTGCTCCCCCAATACAATTTGTTTCCAAAAGACTTAGTCTTTCTAACCCAGTCAGCTTTTCCTGGCTTACCTCAGCTCCAACCTGTTTTCATGCAGAACTCCACTCCACACAGTGAGTTTCTCTGGAGAATAGAAGGTAGCACAGACCATCTCTAAGACACCTGTTTCATCATTGCCAAACAGAAGTTGAAATCTGAACAGTCATTAAGTAGACCACAGAAAATCATAAAGGTGATTCAATAAGTGCCATTTTTTTCTTCTGAACAGTGTCTTACTCTGGCATATAGAGAGCAATGAAGGTGCTGCCTTTCCAACATGATATTAATAGCGATTTGTAGGCCCTCAAGTTTCCATTGATCTCTTCTGCTAAGAGCCTGACCATTAACCTTGGTGTAGTGGCCAAGTGATTGTTAGCCCTAATAAATAATTAGTGACTGAACTGCGCAATAATAAAGTGGTGAGCTCTCATTTAAATTTCAAAGCAAATGTATCACTATTTTTAGTGAGCTTTTTTAATAAATCTCAAGAAGTATCCTTGCACTCAAACTTTAGTAGAATGCCCATTAAGTGTCCAACTTTAAACTTAAATGTTTTGTAAGAATTAATGTCAATTTGCAGTGTATCTTCTGGTATAACCTGAAAAGATTGGTGAATTTTTGTAAAACAGTGAAAAGTACTAAACTTGAAAATAGGTTAAATTTGCCTATGTAATTATTTCTTTCAAATTACTCACCAGCTCTAGGGGTTGCCTACTTACCCAGAATCTCTCCAGCAATTATTTTATGTGATGTCTTCTGTCATACACACAGCTGCTATGTTCCGCTCTGGAGGAGGAAATGTGGCAATGGTGAAAGAAGGTCCTCAGTTCCTCAAGGGCATTGTAACCCAATTTTGCATGCTTAACTAATCATCACAGTCACAGTAAGAGAAATAGGAAAATATGTAAATGCAGGAAAAAAATTCTGCATCCTTTATTCTCATGCAAAATTAAGAGGATGGGAAAAGTATCTCCAAGATGGTAATCTTTTTTGTGCTGTTGAACATTCCTGATCTCGTGACTTTTGGCATTTTATATTTCTGTCTGTCAAGTATTAACATGTTTTTTCTTGCCAGATACATAGGTGAATGTTGAGTCCATATGAAATTCATGGAAGCAGGCTTCTGGTGGAAAGTTATTTCAGGAAAGGCTGAAATAACTAATAGAATTTTGTGTTTATTTATCTGAGCATTGCAAATCAGATTTTCCAGTGCAGGATTACATAATGCCTGCTCAAGAGAATAGGAAGCTTCCATAGAAGATTTTTTGCTTGATTTTTCCATTGATAATCTTCTGGAAACATCACAATGATGCTACTGTAGTCTGGTTTTCATTCCAAACTCTTATGACCTTCAACTTGAGATCTGGTTCAAGGTCTATCAATTTCTCTCTGTGTAAAAACCATACACAGAATGCCTGCCTTTTTCAGACTGTAGTATCTTTGCTATTCCTTGAACAGAATTTGATTCTTTCCACTGTTCCAGGAAGATATTTTTAATTATTTTATATGTATTTAAATTAAAGTTAAATTTAATACAAAATAAATAATTGTTACTTTAGTAGTTAAATTTAAGAGTTAAAACATGTAGTGACAAAGCCATCGATAACTTTTGCACTGTTGTTTTATGTATATTTTATATTGTTGCTTGCCACTTGTTGACTACGTGTTGAGTCAAGAAACAGATGAACCATCATCTCCTTTTTTTCTTCTCCTCACCTTTTATAATTCTTTGTTCTTTCCAGAACAGTAAGTAGGAATAAATAGTGGGCTAGTTTTTTTTGTTTTTTTTTTCTGGATATGCAAATAATTACAATATACCTGGCAGAACAAGTATCTTATTATCACTTTTTTTTTTTTAATGCTCATAATAGGTAGAGAGCCATAAAAGGATAAGTAATTTTTTCTTTAATTTTTATCACTTACCTTGATTCTGACACAAAGAATGTGAAATGTTGGGCAGATTATCTCCTCTGCAGCATAGGGAGATACGTGTATTTTGTGATGATCAAAGTCATGTTTTATTCTTCCTTGCTGCTGCGACTACATAAGACAATTGTTCCTTCTTATTCAAGGGTCAGAAAATGTATTTACAATCTCTTCCCTAGTTTCCTTCCATAAACTAAAAATCTTATTTTCTGAAACAGTCATTTAGTAATTACCATTAAAGCAGTAATTTCAGTCTCCATTTTGATAAGGATTTTGTATTGCTAAAGTTCTGAAGAAAAAAAAAAAACAACCACCAAACAACTAAGCAGCATTATACTAGTTGAAAAAGCTTTTGATAAAATTCTTCTCACAAATGGGCGAGTTTTTAAACATGCTTTTAATCAAATCAGAATCAACAGTAATTTTTATAATGACTTTTTGGTTTAAGTGATATATCAAACCATATAAAGCAGCAGGAATCTGTGACATGGCTAATAACTTAGGGAGATGAATTTACATTCTTCTGAGAAATGTGTATAAAATCAAGTGGTATAATGTACAGAACAATTAACCAAACAGGTTGTACAAGCATATCAGATATTCTGTATGAGTGAAATATGTGCTTTCACAGATAATTATATCTATTAAATAAAACCTTTCTGTTTGATTTATAATAGAAATATATTAAGGATTGAATGCTACAAGTACATTTATAGGGATATGTTTAAATACTCATTCTCCAGTTCTACATTCTAACCTCATGTCTTAATGCTGGGAGGCTGAGAAACTGCCAGAACTGAAGTTCTATTTTCCTATTTTTGCTAATCCTGAACAGGGTAATGTAATCAGCAGAGATAATAATGCCTTAAATGACTTGGAATTTATTTGGTTCACAAAATCATACGGAAGACTGACAGCATCTTAAACAGCAGCAGTCAGTGAGGATGTGGCTTGAGTATTGACAGAAGTGATTTTTCAAGTAATGAAGAAGGTTATACGATTAAGTTTCCTGAAGCATACATTGCCTGCCGTGTGCTCTTACTGTATATTGTCACCCTTCTGAGTCATAGAAAAGCTTCACTTTTTTCAGAAGCAGGATCAATAGGATTAGGGGATTTGTGCTCAAAGCTTGCCTGTGGCTTCTTGTTAAGCATGTCGTATGCTTTATAGCTGCCTTTTTTTGCACTGTTCCATGGTATTAATCATCCAAATTATATCCCTACATTGTGATATTTTGGCCAGTTTTTTGTTTTGTTTTGTTTTGTTTTTTTATTAGCACTCTAAAAAAATGTATTAAAAAGAACACATAAGTCATACTGAAATTTGTACTTAAAATTTTTAAAATGGCCTTCTCCTCTGAAATCATTAATGTTCTTCAAATTTCATAGCAACTGATGCTGACCACTATTTATTTTCTTATTTTATTACAAAAGTTGTTTGTAACTGGTCCACAGAAGACCTTTTTCATGTTACACAACATGCACACAAAGGTCAGCAAAACCAGATGAATAATGTTATTTGGCAGACAAATCAAGTCAGATTTGCAGAGCATAGTTTAGCTGCTTCCTTGCCTGTTTGCTAGCAACCCATCAGAACTCCTTGGTAAGCTGATGAATGTGCAAGCCACATGTATTTTACAAGACATGATTTACATGAAATGGTGAAGTTTACTAGTGCTCTGCAGTTTGTTACCAACTTTAATCCAATGTATAACTTCTATTCAGTGGCTAAAATCTGCCCCTTTTTGGTAGACAGAGGCTGTTGAGACATACAGCCAGGTACTTGAGAAGAATTGCCAGAAGTTTAAGAGGAGAAAGAGTCAACTAAACCTGGAACAATACATATTTGTAGGCTCCCATCCCTGTAGATAGTGGGAGAGAAAAGAAAGACAAATCTTGTCAGTTGTGTGCTGTATTCTTAAAAGATTTGCTATTGAAGAATTTAGAGAAAAGATGCAGTGTACCTGTAGCTTTGCAATTGAGTAGTTCATTAGAGAGCTAATTAGATGAAGTGCTTGATCAGTGATGGGTAAAATGTGTCAGAACTTATCTGAGGCCTGATTTAAGAATAGGCTTATTCTTTTTCTAGGGTGAAACAGAAATAGACTTGAAAAGCAGAAAGCTTTTTCTCAGGAGAATTTGGCTTAAGAAATTCAATATTAAGGAAAGTCAGTTAACTCAAGTTTATTGTCTTGGATTTGAATTAGTAGATATAAATTAAGCATTGTCGTACTATCGAGAGAAAAGGAGAAAGCGCATAATTGTGGGTAGAGGAGTTCAGGAGGATAAGAATCCCACATCAGACAGTTCTGTTGAAACTCAGTATGTATAGACTTGAATATTTGACATTAGAAAACCAACACGTAAAAGTGACTGAAACTGCAATAAAAATGGATATTGGTGCTAGCTCACTGAAAACAAATGTACTGGAAAAACTGGGCAGAACAAAAATCATGGTTATGTACATTCTCAAATACTTTAGAAAGGACAAAGGGACGTAGCAATCATTGAGAAGAGTAAGGTACCTATCTTCTAGAGGATTAAACTTTCTCTGATGCAGCAAACTGGAATGACTTCTGCAATGATACTATTCAACTGAAAAAAATGGTCAGCTAGAGAGTGAAGAAGAAACATCTTTTCTGCAATTTTCATACAAGCTTTTAATGAGAATGTTTGATGTATTGTGCCATTACTTTTTTAATGATTTAATCAAACGTTTAGGAAAGATGAGACCATTTTTGAAAGAAAGTGAAAAAAAAAAAAAAAAAGAATTGCACGAACATTTTACAACTGAGTTTACTTCACTGATATCCATCCAGGAAATTATAGACTAGATAGCACATAGTAATTACTTCTCTGTGTTAGCTATCTGATGCCCAAACTGAATGGATTACTTCAGTTGTTGTAGTGGTACAATAGCAGCAGTGACAGTCACATTGAAGCAAAGCTGCATGAAAGGAATAGTACTAATCAGAAAGTGTAAACAGGCAGCGGATCTGATAATATCTTTTTTTTTTTTTTTTTTAACTAACTGTTGTGATTATCAACTTTGGGAAGATAAATGAAGTTGGGTGATGCTGGTATTCTGTCCACCTCTGTGTTCTGTGCAGGTGAACTTAGATACATAACGAGAGCCAATGTATATAGTTGAATTCCTGTTACAGTAGTTTTCAGCTACCTTTTCCCTTATTTTTCTTATTGAATTTTAACTTTATATTTTTCACATTTACAGTATTTTCAGAGCACATTTGTATTATCTCTGGAGGTAATAAAAACAGGGGTAGTCTGGTCACAGTCATGGTTACAATTTAGATTATCAACTTTAAAATCCATTTTTTGAGGTCACACAGTAAATTCAGATAGGCCAATGAGTCAAGATTGCTTTGACTGTTGGGTTGGCAGATTAATATGACTGCTGTGTTATCTGTCATAACTTGTTCATCATAAATGCAAGATTGTTATTCATAGTTGATGGCACAAAGTTGGTAGTGAGTTTGCCCTGAGCAAAAACACTTTTGGAGTGCTACTCTATTCTTGTATTTCAGTAGGTATCAGAAGTTCCTCCTGTATGAGGTCATGCATTTTGGAAGAGAGTGACAGCAACCAGCAAAGAACTACCAAATGCAAAGAGTGTTTTAAAGGCGCTTTACGTACTAGGCCACCCTCAAGGATATTGGAAAAGATTCACAGTATAAAGGCTTCAGTAGACAAGGAACAACATTAACAAAATACCGTGTTAGCTTTGCAGATGTTAGTGTGAAGGGAAAGTAAATGTCTCAGAACAAGCTGCAGATTCTTCATTTCCTAAAGAAAATGCATAACTTATTACAGGAAAAATAACATATCAGAATTACCTTGTTTGACTGAGAGGGTATTGTGTAAAATCATTAAGGCTGGGAAAGACCTCTAAGATCATCTAGTCCAACTACAATCAACATTGTACACTAAACCATGTTTGTTAGTATCATATCTACACATTTCTGGTCCCCCAGACCCCTCTTCCTACTTTCAGACAGATTAACACTTCCTCCCAACTTGGTGACTTACTCAGAGCACACTCAATTCCCATGTCTAGATCATCAATGAAGATATTGAGTAATATCTTAATAAATACAGTATCTAAGTATATTATCAATGTTTATATAAATCTGGAGGGCAGGAGTCAAGTGAATGAGGCCAGGCACTTTTCAGAGGTTGCCAGTGACAGAACAAGGGGCAATGGAAACAAACTTGAACATGGAAAGTTCCATACAAACATGAGAAAAAATTTTCTTGAGGGTTACAAAGCACTGGAACAAGGTGCCCAGAGAGGTGGTGTGTTTTCTTTTCTGGAGTTATACAACATCTGCCAGGATGCTTTCCTGTTTATCCTGCTTTTGGAAGCCTGCTTTAGCAAAGGTGTTGAACTGGATGATTGCCTCTTCAACCCCTACAAACCTGTGATTAATCTTTGAGAACTGCTCCAAAAGTACTGTCTTGTATTTTATTATGCTGGTACATGATGTCAGTGGCAGGTGTTGGTGGTATAGCAGAAGAGGTTGAACCTTCCTAACAACATTCTATGACATTTTGTTGCCGTGTGACAGATGGCAGCAGAGGGGCAGTCTGACAAAATGGCATCTGCAAGCGTGTATGAAGCAAAGATGTGGAATTTAATTCCTTCCTCCATGCAGGAAAAAAAAAAAAAAAAAAAAGACATTAATCGACACTTGCTGAATGTTTATGGAGACCAAACAGTGGATGTGAGCACAGTGAGGCAGTGGGTGGTCTGTTTCAGCAGTGGTGACAGTGGGACACCTCCACTGGTACAGATTTTTACAAGCATAGCATGCGGGCACTTATTCACTGCCAAAAATGCATAGCTAATGATGATGTTTTTCTCTATAGTGTTATTGTGCTTTTTGTATTAGTTGCAGTTTTCATGGAAATAAATTGGAGGCATGACTTTCAGAGCAACCTACATGGATTGCCTAACCAAATCATGGTCTCCTTTCAAGAATCAGTGGAAGTTTGCATTGATATAGAACTTGATCAAGATTTATTCCCAGACCCAGATAAGAGTAAAGGGAACTATAACATTTCACCTTTGAAGTGTTTAAAAAAAATAACAATGTTTCTTATTTAATGCATTAAGGCTCAAATAATAAAGCTGTAGTTTGGATACAATAAAGAGTAGAATGGCTGTTTTGGTTCTATAGGCTATGGAAAGTTATTATTTGATTATGGATCAAAGAGAAATCACTGTAACTCATTTTATAAATTCTTCTGAAAAGCAGTGAGTGGGAAAGCCCTAGCTGCATTTTACTAGGGCATTTAATAAATCATTTTTTATACACAGTGAACATATTCAAAAGACTAATGTATCTAAATCAACCTAAAAATATAAAAGACTAATCCACAAGATCATTAAGTTACAATGATGAGCTGCTGAAATAGGTATAGAACTTGATTGGATCTCAGTGACAGAAGGCAAACATGAAGGACAAGACTTCAGGAATTGAACATATAAATGCAGGTGCACAAAAGATCAGGTTCATAGCCTGTTTGAAAATATATTGGCTGATATACTTGATAAATACTTTGGAAGAAATTTATAGTAAGGTAAAGAAACTTTCTGAGGGAACAAATCCAAGGGAGGATGGTCAGTACAAAGGGCAGTGCAGTAAGAGGAGCATACTGGAGATGTTTTGTCTTGGAAATGCTGGTTATTGATGAACTAATGTTGAAAGATTTGTTTTAGTTGAACAAAGACTGGAAAAGTTCAGGTGATAATCCAATATGTAACCTGGTTATGAAATCCTAATCTGAAAAATCTGAAATCTGAAAAAGACAAACCTTCCCGTGAATTTAATAAGCACTTTTTATTCCCTGCAGAAATTTCAAATTTTGCTGTTAGCTACCACATAACTTTTAGCTTTGATCTACTATGTCCATCTGAGATAGGGAAAGATTTGAGAGGTATGATTGAAAGTCAATATCCTATATTCCACTTACTTGAAAATCCATTTTCTGAGTTGTGATTCTTGCGCTACATTATAACCAGAATATCAAAAATAAAATCAGATTTCATTTAAGTATTTCCTGTTGTTAATCCTTACTTAAGTTAATTTAAATGAAAATAAACATCATTACACATCAGTGGGATGAAAAATAGAGCCAAGTAAAAACGAAAAATTATTTTCAAGATGAAGGCAAAATATGCTAGCACCAATCTTCTTTATTCTTAAATCCTTTTATGATTTTGACTCATTAATTATTACGCATATGTAATGACAGGCTGAAATGCATTTCAAGTAGTTAGTTAGATCCAGTCATTTATGTAGGTATTCAGTACCATTTTCTTAGTAGATACAAACAAGGAATACAGGTACAATCAACTTGGTACAAGGGAGGTAACTATCAACTTGTAATTCATTGTTCTCAATCAGACTAATTTTTTTGCTGTTGTTACCCTCATATTCCCTGTTCTAGTAGGTTTTACTTTTCCTTTTGTCTGTGACTGGAAGGTTTTGTTCCCATAATGTGCTGTCAGAAATACGAAAAATCAGAAAACTTTACTAATTCTTAAATTTGTGATAGTTCTGTCCACTGTGTTGTGGAACAGCAATCCAGCACTGACTTGCACTGAATCACTTGTGGACAGTTACTCAGTTTATAAACAAAGTAATTTAAAAAAACAACGAAAAACAATACAAAACACACACAAAAAACCACATACAAAAACCCTCAAACAACTGTGTTTAATCTTACTAGAGTGATAATCTTTTGAATTTTCCAGATATTTTCTGCTTAACATTTGAGTGGAAGCACCCCAAAATCCTTTCTCAGTACTTTATAAAATACATATATTGTGATATTTATTTCCTTATCTGTCACCTGTTTTCCTACTAATTCTACTACACTCCTTAAATTCTAAGTACCTGTGACTTCAGGAGGTTTTAAAGTCTGATACACTATTATGTACCACAAAACAAAAAAATTCTAAGAGACAATTCTGGAAAACAAAAGGAACAAAAAACTATTTAAAGATTAATTCCGTTTCTCTGAAACATTGTCTTGAGATTCTGTGCATTTTTCTTCATACTTCCAACAGCAAGCAGTTAACATATCAGTGGAGTATGCAGCTTTTCCAAAGAGCTATTTTGCTGCCTTAAATGACTGCGTTTCTAAAACCTCCATAAATAAATAAAATGTTCTAGCTAGATGTCAGTATACAAGTAAATTGAGAGCTGTTTCAACCACTTCCATATAACCTGTTTTAAAAACTAGGATTTGTCAGCTTTATGCCCAGTCATTTTACTGAAGCTCCTTATCTAAATCTTATTATTAAATGTTTCTGCAGTACTGTTTTCTGTCAGCCTAACTGCATTTTCTCTCCATAGTCATCATTTTTTTTTCCTCTCTTCCTGGGACAGATTTTAAAATACATTGAGGATTTTGTACTGTGAAGGTTTTGTTCACATTTTCAGTGAAAGTAATGTTCATCAAACAGAAAAAATCCTTAAATACCATGAAAGAGTTGTATGCACATTCCTTAGAAACCATTATTCTGTACTTTTAAGCACTTATTATTCTAGGGGAGGATGTGAATCTTAGAACTTTTAGAATTATAATTGTACTAGCAGCCCTGAAAGTGCCTTCTTTTTGATTAGACTCTTATATTGTATTTAACATGCACAACAGTTTTTTTGTGAAGATGAGAACCACCATCTATCATATGCAAACAAACAAGCATCATATCATATCATTGTATTTTATGTTGTAATTATTTTGAAGCAACAACAAACAAGAGGATTTCTTCCTCACAGAAAAAATCACAGCATTAATCATGATGTAGAAATTCCTACAAGGTAGTGTGACATCTGCTAATAAAAGAGGAAATGCAGCATGCAGCTTTGTAGAAACCCATCAAAGCTTTATTTCTAAAACCTTTGTTTCAATTCTGACAGAATTTAAGCATGTATATATACATATTTAATCACGCACAAATGCACACGCTGCAAAGATTATTTTCAGAAAGGAGCATTTCTGTCATCAAATGCTTGAAATACACCCGAGTTCCAGAGTGGCAGTAGAAAAGTACAAATAAATCACCATGCTAACCCTCCCCTGAGGTGATTAGCAGAACAGGAATGATTCATTAAAAATTAGGAGAATTTTTTATTTGAGGCAGGGATTTTTGTACAGAGCATAAGTATCATTGTAGCTGAGTGGATGGACTCAGAGCGTACTTATTGCTGATGCAAAAGTTCTACAGTGTGAAGTAAAATTATATATTTAAAAAATGGCAGTCCTCTGACAGCCTTTTGTTTTCCAGCTTTCTCTTTTCATAGCAATTACAATATTAAAACTTTAAAACAAATGTCCCATTTCATCCTGTGTAGAAGTCTAATGTGAAGTTTTCTTCGACTCAGTGCAAAATCAGAACTTATTGTGTAAATTGTGTGGGGTAGGCCTCTATGTGTGGGACTCCATAGTTACTTTAATATAAAAAATAATGCTCTTCTTTTGTATATGTCTACCTCCGTTCTACCCACACACCCAGCAGAAGCTCAAAACAGCAAACAAATCAGATTTGGGTTTTTTAAAAAAGTGCTATTGGAGTCCAACACAGCTATAGAATAATTTATGGTAAAGGGAAAAGATAAGATTTTCAAATGTATTTGAAGTAGCTAGTTATCAGTTATGTGTAAAATTCAAAAACACTTTTCATTTGAAATTGTTTAACTTCATGAAGTCATGTATTTAAATGAGATCAAACGTAGTACTTGTCCATTTTTTTCTTGTCAGTATTTAATATCTGGGTATTTGTGTACTGATCAAAGCTAGAGATAGTTAAATTCTACTAATTCCCTATAGAAGGCTGCTAACAGCATCAGACATTTATCTATACCATATGTTAGACAAACAGAAAACTGTTGCAGTATATTTATTTCTTCCCTAAGGGAAGCCATTTTAAAGATTTATCCTCCACCACCCACTCATTTTCTTGTATTCATACTAAAAAACACTGCCTGCTACTTTCTTCCTACTATGTTTGACCTAATCACCAGTGGGCCTCATATCTTAAGCTCTCAAAACCAGTGCAAGATAAATATAGAGTCTGTTATGTCTTAGCTAAGAGAATATCAAACATTAAGTACACAAACATTAATATCTAGCCTTAAGTATTTAGAGGGGGAAGTTGGGGAAAGTACCTTTTTTCCACTTTGATCTAAAATACAGTCCCTGGAAGATAAAAGGAATATCTGAAAACTTTGTAAAGATTGCAAAACAGCTTTTCACAGAAATAGAGCACTTAATTTTTGTGATCTGTACTTAATTTCCAGACAGAAATTGCTATCGCAGGTGCTGATTAGCCATGTCATTATGGGGTGGTACTCCATGGAGTGCTGCAGCTCCACTGTGATCCTTTTCACAGACCCACTACAACACTTCCTGTTTTTTTCTTCACTAATCTCTGCTCTCACGTTCATTCCTCCCACTCTAGTCCCTACACTGAAAGCATTTTGCTCTCTCATAAGAACATTTTCACAGAGGTACCACCACCTGCTGTATCACACCCCAAGATGTGACCATGGGAACCAGCCCCTCTACAGAGCCACCCTTGCAGCCCCAGGGTTGACCCACAGACCCAAGTGTATTAATCAGTTACATGCCCCAGCTGAAGCCAGGCTCAGCTGCAGTAGGTTAATGGAGCTGCATTCAAACCTATAAAACTGCACTAGGAGAAGATCTACAGCTATTTTGCTTTTATGATGGATAAAAGCAGAAGCAGAGAGGTTAAGCTCAGTTCCAGACAACACTGGGAGTGCTAGAGAACTTCAGACCATCTTCAAAGCAGAGGTGTGTCCAAAGTCATCCTTGTTTGCTTTTCAACCAATAACGTGTTAAAGATAATGTTTTCAGAGGTGGGAGGAGGGAGTTATTTCTCCTGGAAGCTTTTTGAAATCATACTGGGAAGCTGGAAGTTATTCTATTCTTAGATATGTCAAACTGAAAGTCCTTGGAGGTTATGAAGATTATGGGGTGGACTAAGTACAGAAATTGTGGCCTTCTAGCCTTGTGTAACTTCAGTAATTTTGGTCTGTGCTGTTTTTGCTCTTTGGTGGTGTAAATCTGGTACATTTGGAGGCATCCATTTTGTTTCTTAAGTAGTATTGTTAAGTTTGACTTTTAAAAATGCACCTATTTTTAAAATCAGTGCTTGAAGAAGCACTAAAAAAGATATCTTATTGCTCTATTTAATTAAATGCTATTCCCTTAGTAGCATTTTTGTATGAATGCTGACTTTCTTTTGGTATTCGAAGGAAGGAATAGTTGCTAGATTTTGGTGGTAAGTAAATCAACCATGGGAGCATTTTGTTACACAGGTCCCCACTGAAGGGCTTGTGCCTTGCTGTTGAAGTGCATGCTTTCCTGTTTTCAGAAAATAATTTATTGAAAATTTATTGGAACTAAAATCACTTTCATTTAATTGTTGCAATTATTAGCCTTTAATTTTATGTAATAATGCTGTTTTCCACAAAACACGTGCATTGCTATTCCCTTCCTCAGTTACAAAACTCATCAGTGGCCTTAATTGCCTCATGGTACTTTTGTGTTGCTGTTGTGGACTTTAACACATTCCTATAGACAGCATGGCTCATAAACCTTAATGAGAGTAAGCGCATTAAATTAATCCCAGTAATTAACAAACTTGCTGCTTACTTCTCAGAAGTCTAATTTGTGATACAATCCTGGCAATTGGCTTCCACTGAAAGCAGGCCTTGCATCCAAAAAGGCCATTTAGGAGAATAGTAAATTAATCTTCATTAGGATTAGATTATTGAATTTAAAATCTGTTCCTGATACCTACTGACTTATACAGAGTTTTTCACCTAGGAAGAATAATAAGAAGGAAGTTCATTGAAGTCACTTTTATTTCTGCACACTCATGTCTAAAATGTATTTGGATAATGTAAATATTCTACAGTTGAGCTCCTTCTGGACTCAGAAAATAAACCTGGTCTCTGCAGAAAGACCAAGTAGAGCAAGTGGCTAAATGGCTAGGCTCTTTTAGAAAATGCCATATATAAAGAAAAGATGATGGATCTGTTTCACTAGTGTTCTAATCTTGATAACAGGCTGATTGGGAAGGTGCTAAATATGCTTCTATTTTTATTTTTCTCCAATTGACTTTAATAAAATTGCTTGATTTATTCATGTTCCTGTGTTGGAAGCTAGAATTGGAACTTTGAAGGATGTAGTTTTGCTATTATTATTAGTGCTGCTAAAATGTTTTATCCCTGAGATGAATTTTATCCTTTATTAAAACTATCTGCATGTTGATATGGGAGAAAAAAAAATTATCAGTCTGCTTTCTTTCTCCAAAAATTTCTTTAAAGATTTAATTAATTAAAGCAACAAATTTCAGTTTCTGACATATATATATATATATGTGTGTGTGTGTATATATGTGTGTGTGTATATATGTGTGTGTGTGTATATATATATATATATATATATAAATATATATATATATATAAAGGTTTTGCAATTTATGTATACTTGTTTTTTGTGTTTTTTGTGGTGGTTATTTGAAACAGTAAAAAACCAAAATTGAGCTATATATAGCGTGCGTGGGAAGACAATCGAAAACTTCACGTTCCTTTGGGCTTTTTAGTACCTGGAGCACTGTGCAAACTGTGGCTCAGGCAAATGTTGGTTGATGAGAGCCTGGTGCCATGCTGATACGAGCAGCCTGGGAATGGGGCATGCCAGCCACATCAGGACAAGGGCTGCCCTAAGGGAGGGTTCTGGTTGGGAGCCTTTTTCCAGTGCTGATTGCTTCTGGTGGATAGTACCTATGTTACAATATGGAATGGGCCAATAGCTAGCCAAAGAGTTGTGCATCTCAACTCTGTCTTCTGGAGCCTGGATTAGACTGATAACAGATCTGTAGCTTTCTAACAGTAAATGCCTGAAAGACATCTGAAAGAACTGAACATTATTTTCTGTCTTAAATTATAGCAGTCTCATCTTTTATGTAATACCATACTCAATGTAATATCGTATTCGTTAGACTACTTGCTGTGAAAGTAGGATTCCTGCTGCTGAAGTTAGTTCCTTACACTAAAGGCATTCAGAGATAGGTTTTCTAACTTACAGACCCCAAATGCAATCTGCTGAGGTAACCTGAACAGCTGTTTCTGAAGATGTGTGACTATTTAGCAATTATAAGTTCATGGGAGAAGATGACAGTAGGGAGTATGAGCATGTTAGCCGTGACTGCACTGCTGAAGGAGTTAATGATGTAGAGGCATAGGATGCCCTTTCCAGGGCATCAGACAAGATGAGCAGCTGTGACAATTTCAGTTGAAAATTTAAAAAACAAACAAACAACTTTGTTTAAAATACTTTTTCCAAAGTTTAGATGTTTAATTGTGAGCCATTTCAGTGATAGCCTGGTTCCAAAATGAAAAATGAACTTTAATTGCAGTCAGTGGGGGTAAGAAGATTCATCCTTTTTTAGAATGGCAGAGAAGTGATGACGACATCTATTGCACATGTGAATTTATTTTTAATTTTGCAGATGGGTGACTGGTTAGCTATTTTGGCTTAGTGTTCTTACCATTAGTTATTTTTATAGACATTTGTCCATTGACTAGATTCATGGTGCTTTGAGGCAGGTTACTGATGCAAAAAATCTTCAGAAGTGACTCTCTTTCTTAATTTTTTTAATCAGCTTTATGGGTTTACAAATCAGTGGTACGCATGTGAAGGGAAATAATGATTTTCCTTTTTAGCCTGATGTAATTTGACTTTCCCAAGGTGATTTTTCTAATGATAATCTAATTCAAACTAGAATATTTGGTTCTAAGACTGGCAGTCGTTCTGTTTAAAAACCAGCTGGAGGGAATTCGCTAAGGCAGAAAGACTTATGGCATCATGTATCAGACTTAAAACTTTTTTAAGAGCAATGATTCTCTTGAGATGATTATAAACTAATAATTCATCAAAATATCTGAGACATTGAGCTAAAATGTCTCCCTTCTTCCCTTCTGTTGATAAGAAGGTTCTGGTTTGTAAAGCACTACAATCTGGCTTGCTCTTGCTATCTGAAACTGTTAGTCTGTAAGAACATGGTGTACTATGTACAATAATTCAACAAATGTAATCATATTGCAGTGTTTCCCAGCTGATCTAGCAGAAATATCCATTTCATTACTAAGACTGTATGCATGTATGGACACTGAAACTGATTATCAATCAGCAGTATTTTATTTTCTTTCTCTTAAAGAAAATAAGTCTATTAAGTCTGTTAAGTCTAGTTTAATCTTGTTTTCTTGTTTTCCTGTAGATTGAGATAAAATATTAAAGGTGAAATAGTGATGAAGTGACAATGACAAGAAAGCTTGGGTTTTTTGCTGATTTCTATATTTTTTTTTCCTGTGCAGAATTTCAGGTTGAGGCATGTTATCCTAGCCCATCTTCTCTTTTGAGTGTTAGTGTAAGATCATCATTTTATGTTGTCGTCAGGCCTTTCTTAAAGGCAAATCTTTCAGCATGTTTGAGAAAGAGGGAACAGAACAAAACAATACAAGCTATTGTCAAAGTTGTAAATGGATCTACCTGCCAAGACACATCTGATAGCAAAATTGAAGCAGTCAAGAAAACAAGGATTATAAGAAACTGCAAAACTGTCTCAGAAGTAGGTGAGTTACTTTTAGTTCCTGGGAGGTGCATTGAAATACAGTAAGCTCCTTGTTTCTGATATAATTACTCTGAAAATTCAGTGGACCACTTTCCACTCAGTTTTGTAGTTAAAGGGACAGCTTATAGGAAGTGGACAAAATGGCCATGCAACTTTTCCTTTGACTGTTTTCAAGTCTTATGGAAGCGTGGATGAAGCTAAAGTGTGTCATTGAATTCCTCCATGCAGAAAAAATGGCAACCATTGATCCTTATCAACTGCTGAATGTTTATGGAGACCAAACCGTGGATGTGAGCACAGTGAGGCAGTGGGTGCTGAGTTTCAGCAGTTGTGACAGCAACAGGGGATCACGGGATCACATCCACTGGTGAGGATTTTTTACAAGCATGGCATGCAGGCTCAAACTCATCGCTGTCAAAAATACATAGCTAATGGTGGTGACTACAGTGAAAAATAGTGTTTTGTAGCTGAGAATTTATTCTATCAAATGGTGTTATTGTGCTTCTTGCACAATAGTTGTAGATTTTGCAGAAATAAATAGGAGTCATTAATTGTAGAGCAACCTACATACAACTGATTACTGTTAGTTCTGTCTTTCTATTTTGGCAGTGCTTATGTGGTACTTTGGTATACACTGAAAGAGTAGTGCCAGTAACAACTACTCAGTAATCCATAGGCATGGCTTCAGACCCTAAACATGGGATTTCTGTGGTGTAGATATCTTAGTAAGAGAGAATATTCCCACTCTTCTACACAGTTCTTGTTCTCAGAAGAATGCATCCTCTAGCCTGTTACCTTATGAGAGTGAATGTGATTTATCCATCCAGCAACCAGTGGTTGCTTTCAGCTCTACAGAACAACTCTTTTGAAGTGGTCGAGGTTATTTACGTCTTGTTGCAATAGCACTGCTTATATCTCTGCCTGGTGACTTCTACTTCAATTTATGTCACTGAGGAAAGCAGCTGGTTCTTCCTTCAGTACCCTGACAGTTCAGGTTTTTGTTTCACACTCTGCTCCTACTGTTTTCACATTTCTGCCTTCTTTGGCTGGCTCTTGTTATAAATCAATGTTTGGTCAATTTGCCTTCCATTCTATCTCAAGGCTCCCCTAGTTGCCTGTTGATAGTCTGAAGTAGTTTCTTCATGCTAACTGAAATGGTTATTGTTTGCATGCAGAATGACTCACCTTCCTTCCAGTATGAGGAAAAAAGTGAATGAAGAAATTAAGCCTAAAGAGAATTCATTAGATAAACAGTACTGAAGTCTCTGGCATTCTTACACTACTTTAATATCACTCTGTATAAGCTGTATGCTGTATAAGCTCAGAAAATCAGTCTGTGGTACAGCTCTACAAATTCAGCAAGCTGTTTTTTAGGTCTGCATAAGAAAGAGATAAGAAGAGTTCACCAAAATTTTTATAAACTTAAATTAAAAATAATGGGAGTGAAACATTGTTTTATCCCATACGGCAGGAGACAAGTCTGGGAGATGAAAAACAAGCATTATTAGCCGCAGAAGCCTCTGGTGCATTATTTTATTTCATTTTAACTTGTAACTTGTCTATTTTGTGAAGATTTTTATCCCTTGCCTCTTGAATACAGTAATTCTCAGAGGAATAATCTTACCTCCTACACTGCTGATGTAGGAATATGCTGTATTTGATGATCAACAATAGTATACTGCAGAAAGTGCTTTAAGCCAGTTGTGCTTAGAGGAAACAGATCTTCTAACAGTTGCAAATCAATACTTTCTTTTTTATTTGAGGAACATGCACATTTGTGCTAGATAAGCACAGCACTACTTAGATCTTTAGCTTAGTTATTTGCAGAACTTCCAGAGATCATATTTGTTTTGGTCGTTATCTTGAAAATATTCAAATTGCTATATTTGGCCCAGTTCTGTGACTAGTGGGGTGGAGGGACCCACATGATGTTGTGATGTGGAATACTGATAACCAAAAATCATAAAGCCATAACATATTAACACTTTTAACATACACATTATAAGCATAAAAGTAAACAGTCTGAAGAATAGTTCAGAACTAGTGTTAAACAAAACTGCCTTTTGTTAAGGCAGCTAATGTTGGGATTTAAGATGAAAAATAAGTGTATGTTAGGGCAGAAATTTAGTAATTTAAGTGGGATGCCTCATAGATTATTGCTTTAAGAAGAACAGCTGAGAGCAAACGCTATGTAACTCAAATCTGCAGCATTGCAACTCAAAATGAAAAAAATACAACAGTATGAAAATGAAAGAATGATGGAGTGCAAATTACATATCCAGTTTCACATGTTTTGATAATTACAGTTGCTTGACCAAGTCTGTGTACTTAAAGCATTGTGTGAGGCAATTTACAAAAGAAGAGAGAGATCAGCAAGTTCAATAGCTGTCCCAGTCTCGCATCAGTTCAGCATCATGTTCCTTAGAAGTGTGGGTAACTGCAACACATACTATGCATCCTGGAACTAAAAATTGCAGCTCAGAACTGCTTGGTGGATAAGTATGGTTTTGAGAAATAAGTACTGTATATGTTACAGATGCTGCAAAAAGCAGATACCTTGTGCTGGAGGAAATGGCAGGAAAGGAATGATGAGTCCAGAAGATGTGGAGATCATTTCTCAGGTTTGTTTTAAGGGCATTGTGGACTGCAGAAGAAAATGGGGGCATTTCAGTTGTACAGCATAGCTGTCAAGGGTCTTTTGTTCTGCTCCATTTCCAGAGCAGTGCCAGTATTTTCACTAAACAGGATTCTGTCTAAAGACATTGTTGATGCTGTACAGGCAACAGGAGACTTTTGAACTTAAATGAAACAACAGGGGGGGGAGCATAGCTACTTGCTCTACAAAGGGACATCTGAGCAGGAGGTGTGTTGTAGGATTGTAGTTTTTCCACTGCTTATGTCTTAACAGTGGTTTATTAATTGGAATATTAATGATCTTCTTGCAAATGCTTGAGATAGGATATCATTTGCATCCTAGAAATCCTGAAGTAAAAAAAAAAAAAATCATTAAGTATAAGGTAGGGAAATGCTAAAAATGTGAAGACATCTTTGTCTAAAATGTAATGCTTGAGAATTCCATATATTGTGTTCTGGATTTTGTCATAAATGTTGTGCCTAGTTTGCCATAGAAATGTTACAACTTCAGCTGAATTAAGAGTATGGTGTCTGCATTCTGTGATTGGATTAAAAATGGTTGGATTCTGGCTTTGTCTGAAACTGAGAAAAAGGAGGGCTTCTTTTTGAGATAGCTGTCTAACTGTATAGTCCTTTTGAGATAAGGCATCAATAACTTTCTCATAATCTTAGTTGAGCTTAATCAAACGCCTCCCTTATCAGCTTTCACTGCTCTCAGGTAAAAGCCTCCTTATCTTGCATTCACAGGATTTCACAGGAAGTTAGTTAACATCAAAAAGCACAGATTTTTAGCATGACAAAGTCACCTCTACTCTGTAGAATATAAGCAATCATGCTGTTCGCATCCATGAAAAGTAGTTAAATCTGAAATCTTGAGAGGTTCCAGTCACAATTGGTAAGAAGATCTTTATTAATAGAATGGCTTAGTTTCCTTCTTTGGAAGGTAACATTGTTTTTGAAGTGAATAACATGCTACATGTGCATACCAGATGGAATTTGCTTCATTAAAAAAAAAATCAAGGGGGCAGTGGAGGAGGAAAAAAAGGGAGGAGGAAAAAAAAAATCATCATTGAAGGTATATTTTGTAATTCAATACATCAGTGGGAGATACTCAAGGGCCTATATTACCAAGGCAAGCTATATTTAGCAAACCAACTGTTAATTTGAGTTTATGCATTTTATCTATGAATTTTCACTTAGTGTACTTACCAGCCCATTAAGCAGAGGAAGGTTGCCTTCAATATCTGATTCTGGTAATTTAGTTTAGAACAATGCCTCTTTTTCTGAGTCAATACAAAGGGGAGATTCACAGGAAAAATTTTGTTTTTTGTTTGCAAAATGGTAAAAGAGATGCTAGAGGACATGTAATGCAGAAAGGGAATACATTTGAAACTGATGTAGGGTGATAAGGATGATATAAAAGTCTAAGAAAAATGTTTCCTTTCAAAAGATAAAAAAGCATTATGAAGACTTCAGAGACAGAGTGCTACTGAACTAGATCTGGTGAAAGAGGACTGTGAAGCATTTGAAATGTTTTGTTCATATGGGAATTCATTTCAAATTGTTGATTTTTATTATGCGGTTCGTGTTAATGGATTTTTGACTGTAAGGTTGATTAATAATGAAGGACAAATGAAATCTACACTTAATGTTATGCAATATCATATCACCTTGAAACTTTAATTGTAAATATGCAGTAGGACCAGACTTGATCAGTATTTCAATTGAAAGCCATGTGATGCATGAAGCACTGCTGCCAACAGGCCTTGAGTTGCCTTAATGTGAACTTGTACAACTTTTAGAGAAACTGTGAACTACTATAGCTTTTGTTATCTCATTATTTTGAGGTGGGGGAACAGAACTCCTGGAAAGCTTGGTTACATACCGGTTGATGAAACCCATGTATACCTTCCCATAAATACGAATTTCTGATAAATATGTAGTTTCTGGCTTTTGCAGTCTTAACTAGCTGAAGTATTTTTAAAAAATTATTCTGTAAATGTTAAGTGATTTGTTTATCACATGACCTTCAAGTGCAGACTTGCTTCAGAATTCAAGGCCTGCTTGTGAAGTGTTCTACCATGATCCTGAAATACTCATGAAAGCGAGCCAAGAATGCTTCATGTCACTTGCTGATGTTGAAGGTGAAGCCGTTTCATTTCTTTGTTTCTGGTAGAAAGTATAAATTTGTCGAAAGTGAAGTCTTTCACCGAATATAAGATGTTGGATGATGAATTTTTTTCAGAGCTAAAGAAAAACCACCTTTACTCCCTTTCCACAGTCCCAGCTCCATATCCCAATAGCTTTTGTCAGTGACCTAGCACTCCATAGCACCTTTGCTTTTATAAGCATTCATACAAAATGAGAACTCAGGAGACTCTAGAATGCGAGCCTGGCCATGTCAATGAGCACTAGTAATGCAGACTGATGGAAACAGAGCTGTAGAACAAAATAGTTGTTTTAGAGAACTTGTCATCCCCATATGTGCTTTTCTGTGTTTCTTTTTTTTCCATTTTCTGTCATCTGGCTCTAAGGAAACAAATGCACATTTGCAGTTGGAATGCTACACTGCCACGCTGTGGTTACTTTTAAGATAGATCATCAGCAAGATGCTCATCTCTGGACCTCTAAAACCATAGTGCAGAGCTTTGGTCCTTGTTACGCTCACTCAGATGACAAGTTTGAATAAGGTTGATACCTACATGGATGTCAGCATGACTAATTTTTTACCTCTGGTTTTGTTTTGTTTCATTGAATCCAGCACTTGTATTTGGGAAACTTTCATATTCTTGTGAATAACTTGCTTTGAGAAGCAGTGGGTAATACAAGAACCAACATAATTCAGTATCTTTGTTCTTTTCAAATTTTTCCAAAGAAAAAGAAAGTGCAGTAGCCAGTTCTTTCACTCAGGCTTCGTACGTAACCTGTACATTTAACTGAACCTAATATTCTTTATACATTACTTTGAGTTGATTTTTCAAAAATGTATCAGCCGTTAGGGTCCCTAATGGATTCCCCTTGGGTGCCCTTGTGGAATTCTGTTCTGCAGAAGACCCTTTCTGATCTAATCTCAGAGTGCTAATCAAATTAAAAGCATGCATGTAATCAGAAATAAGCTGAGAGAAGTGGAAAAAGAAGGATGAAGACCATTCTGTTAAAACTTATTCTTCAATTAACTGTGGCCCTAAACAGCCTGTGCCTATTCAGCAGCATGTGGTTTGTGACCAACACAGTGTTGTTGTGATGCTGTGCTCCCATGTTTGTATCTCTCTGTTCCTGATACAACTGTGTAGTGGGATCACTTATGGAGGCTGTAACTTATTCCACTTGAGTGCAGATGTCCCTTGACCCAGGGATGTGTAATACAGAGTATATCTTTACCACATAAATACATTTTTTGGTACATGGCAAGTAAATGAGAGCCTGGTCATATCCTATCCAAAATAAAACAAGAGAACCACATATTTGAAACATGCCCTTTGGTGAGCACTCGTTAATTAGTCTTTTGCCTCTTGAATCTGGGAGCAGTTCTCACAAGCATGTCCAGAGTGCTGATTTATCTCAGCAGGAAAGGAGATATGCAGGCAATTATCAATCTATTTAAGCTTCTGTATCTCAAAACTGATTTCTTCAGCTGTGACTAGGAAGCAATGGAAAGCAAGTGCAGATCATTACTTTGTTATATTATTTAGTTCTCTCTTACAGGGCCTAGGGATGCTAATCGTACAAATTTCAAATCTTTTGAATGCTGGCAATTTGCAGATGGCTAAAGGCATAAAGAATAAAAGAAGCAGAGTTATACAGTGGCTATATCAGAGCTAGAAAGAGAATTAGGAGTTATTATTCTCTCTTCTCCAGTTTTTAAACATTTGAGAGTATCCTATTATTGTATCAGGTCTCAATGTTTGTTACTGAAATGAGGAAATCAATTTCTTGCTCAAATTGATCAGAAATTTAAATGCTTTAAAATTAGCGAATGAGTGTTTCTTTCTCTGATGTGGAATACCACTGGAACCTTTAGAACTGAGATGCATATGCTAAGCAATTTGAGTGTAATTAACATTAGAGAAGTCATCTCAAACTGTAATTGCACTTCCCTGTTTCAGATGCAGTCTTTTTCCATTCCTTGCTACCAGCAGCACACATGTGCCTTGGTACTTTAACCATATGCATTGTTTGCCTTATATAGCATTAATAAGGTCAGTGCACCTGTGGTAGAAGAATGTATTACACAGATATTTCTCCCCATCTCTGCTCCAGCAGGTGTCATAATATAGACTCTGTGGGTCATTGTGTTGGTATCTCTGAGCTTTCTTTCACCAGATGGTCGGAATGTAAGTGTGAGGTTTCAGTCTTGTTCTGTGTTTTTTTTTTTGTTGTTTTTTTTCTCCTTCCTTTGGTATATCTTTAATTCTGAAGAGTTTGTTAAATCTGAGTACAGCATGTATAATTTTCTCATTAAGTCAATGGACAAGGTCATTATATGTTAAAGGGAGGAAATAACTAGTTCACACATGTTATCTTCACAAAAATATGAGCTGAGCAATTCTGTACTGACCTTTCAATATCATTCAAAATTAAATTTCATATGCACTCTGCTACTATTCCATTCTGATACTGATAGGATGTTCAAATGGCTTTTAGAGGAAAACTATATAATGTTCTGTTGCATTTGCTTGTCACTTTTGTTTGCCTACGTTTAAGTTCATTTTTTAATGTGCATTACTATGTTCCTGTATTGACCATTGAGCATCAGGTGGTTGCTTATTAGAATAAAAATTGCTATGAACTTTGCACATTCTACTGTCTCTGTAAGTACAGGCATTGATATGGGAGGACTTGCATCTTTAGATACTATAGAAAAGGCATTAAAAAAAAATTTCTAGTCATGAAATGAATTGGTCTGTCTCAGTGACAGGGAGAACGATTTCTTCAGGGTGTAATTCAGAACACAATAGAAGATTGCTGTAGAGGTGCTGTAAAGATATAGAAGAGTAACAGATAAGCCCCTAGAGTACACATATTTATTAGAGGAATAGGGAGTGATGTGAGAATGAAGCAATGGAACAGTAACTTACAAGGCTGTAGTGTGAATGTGTTTAATTGTTTCATTTCAGTGCTCTAAACGCAGATCTTGACAAACAGAAATGTAAAATGCTTCCTAATTAGGATTTCACCAGAAGCCTTAGGACAGAAGCATTTTCTTTGCTGGTGGGAAATTTCTGTGTTACCTATTACTGTATGAAAATGAATGGATACCATGCAAGGGAAATCATATATTCTGAGGATACCTTTGTCTTGCTCTGTTCAGAGTGTAGTTCATTTAGCTTTTAATATTGCTGTGATTGTAGAGGAGAAAAAAAATTGGGGCGTAGCTGACCGATAGGATCAAAAGGTAGAGCAAAAGATTTATTGATGCTTTTTTTTAATGTTAGATAAAAATGTTTAGTTACAGAAACTATTGTGCATAACCAAAAGCAAAAATTATGTAAGAAAAACAGCCCTTTATACTGATGTAAACTCATGGTCTAAACATGTGCATGGAGTTCTGTAAACTTTCATTTGTAACATATAGCTAAGTATTGGAGATGACTTCCACTAAGAACTTGCAACGCCTAAAAATGAAGCCTTGAGGCCAGGGACTGTGCTGAATAAATGGGTGCTATTTTATCAAATTTTTGTTGACTGAGACTTGATCTCATGATGATGAAATTAGAGCTGGATAAGAAGGTATTTCATCTTAATGCAACTGCTTTCAAACTCAGATTTGCACAGGGAGAGTAAAACCTTGCCAAGGTCGAGGGGGAAAATATTAAGCAGCAGCAGCAGGTCATTCAGCAGCCAGACATGCTTCTGCCAAGATGCAGGAGTGCCATGTTCAGTCATTTCTGCTCTAGACAAGATTAATGTCCTGACCTTTGTATTCGTTAGCCTACGATGTCTCCTTGTCTTCCCGGTTTTAACCAGAGACATCTTCTAGTGTTGCTGAAGCTAGTCTGTTCTCAGTCTTTCATCTATTATGACTAAAAATAATTTAGTTGAGGTAGTCAAGAATTTGGCTGTTTTGAGTAAAGTCAAAAAGGGTGAATTGCCAAACCAGAAGGAGCACAATGGAATGGTTTCAGTTTGAAGTTGAGTTCATGCCTTTGCTTTAGAGATAAGAAATTCGTGAAGCGAGAAGGCAGATACAACTTCCACTTTGAGAAAGGACACTGGGAAAGGTCAAAACAATTTAGAAGAGATTTGTCTCTTCAAATAAAGAAAGTAGTTATGTTGTTTTAAAAAAGGAAATGAAATCTTCATTGTGGAGGACTTATTCATGTAAAACAGATTAAAATATGCATTCATAATATGTAAATATAGAGTCAATTAACATGATGCTTTTTTACAGTATAAATGATTGTAACCTGCCAATGTCCTCTGGGACGACTTTGAAACTGAAATGCTTCTCCTCTATAGTCCCAGTTAACAAAAATCAATAAACAGTAAACATAGAGCAGTCTCTTGCCAAGTGAGCAATGTCTGAATAGGACAGTTTAATTTTCAGCAGATGAGCAGAATTCACCCAGCTCCAGGGTCCTCAGTGCTGTGTGCATTCCAGGACTGATTCCAATAGGCAACAGAGTAAAATTAAGAAAGAGAATTAAACCTTGCGAGTCTGGGCTGACTGCTGTCTGTTTTGTCCCCGATTTAATCACTCTTGCATAGTCAGTATCAAGAGGTACAAAAGAAGAGGCATTTACCCAATTTGTTTGATCTTTTTTGAACCTGGAAAGAGTCTGTCAGAGGAGGATGATCTGGATATGTCAGGTGGTCTGCTAGTGAAGAAGGTCACAGTACGTCTATTTGACAAAGTGACATCTTCCCTCCTTTTGCTAGGAGTCTGAGAAGTGTTAGGGAGGCAAAAGGCCAAATTCTTATGAGCTCTTCACATTGCCACAGTTCTCTGTAAAAATGATGCTATCAGGAACAATCAAGTAATAATAAAGAGATCACAGATTATACTTAGTTATGCAAGTAGATGCCTGACATTTTCTCCTTGAGCAACTGCAGTAGTTCTAGAAATTCTACGATGTAACACTGGCATTTCAGTAGCTCTTACTTCAGAAAGATTGCATTCTGGATGCATTTACGTATGAAAACACATAACATTTTGTACATGAGTTTTGCACACGTACAACTTCCTAATTATATGTAAAATGAAAATAGATTTTGATCCTTGGAATATTCATCACTGTATCTTTAATTGCATTAAGCCAAGTTGCAAATAGCTTGCATGTTTCTGACAGTGCAGAGGTTGGCTCAACTAAGTACAAAACTCTTAAAATGAAGTAGATTGAGGGTTTTGCACATTTGCTATGTTCAGCATTTGAAAGCAGTTTCTGTTGAAAGTCTGTCTACTTAAAATTCAAGCACTCTGCAACTAAGGAACTCCAAAAAGAGGTAATGAACCATAAATTATTGCCGTTAGATATTTAATACTCAATCAGTATGTGCTCTCTCATGCATATCCCACTGGCACTGCATTTATTCTGACAGTGTGGTACTGGTTCAATTACTTTGCTCATTTACAATAAAAGATTAATGAAAAGAGGTATGTTTTAGTTCACAGAGATTAATTGCATCCCTTACTTTCCCTACACTAGAAATATTCAACCCGTAATCCTGATAGCTTTTTCGTCAACAAGTACATGGAAAATTAATAGACTTACTTCTGCTGGAATCCTCAGTAGGCTTGCAGATACAAACATCCAGGGAAAAGCTGACTGAAAGTTGGCTTTCTGGTATGGAGGAATTAATTTACCTTCTCTCTTGCTTTTTCTCTTTCCTTCTCTTTAATACACTCTGATGACATTTTGTATTAGCCAGAATAAAAATGCTTGTAGAGTAAGAGTCTGAAACTAGCGTGCTTTTTTTCTTATAGGCCAACTGATACATGTTAGTGTTTTCCCAGTGAGGTGCCACCAAATGCAGCTACTCATTGGGAGGGTGGATAGATATTTTGAGCACTTTCTAAGGTGTTGCTGCCTTGTAAAATTTAACAGCCTTTATAATCGCAGAGTTAAGGCTACTAATAAATTATTTTTCATCTTGGTACAAATGTAGGTGATATTTCTTTAGCAGTACGATGGTTTTCATGTAAAGACTGAATAAACTCTTGGTCACTTTAACCTGGTGTTTTTACTTCAGTGTATGAGTACGATAGGAAAAAAAATGACAATAAATGTATTAATTTTATATTGCTGACATAAGGAGAAGAAAATGATCTGTTTTATTTCACAGAAGTCTTACCTTTCTCTCCAGGAAAGCTAAGAGAAAATGAAAAGAAATTACAATATCAGGACAAGCCACTGGTTTCAGTCATTTAAAAAAATATGAAGTTGGAGTATCCATATAGGGGCTAGATGATCTTAGTGGTCTTATCCAACCTCAATGATTCTGTGATAATCCTCTAACTCTACTGTAAAAGGAGTAACAACAACCTTAAAGTCTATATGCAGCCCAGCCTCGAAATATAGTTTTAAGTATTAGATCCCTTTTAATCTGTACTATTTTCCATCTCATTAAGGTTCATCATTAATTCAGGGTAAGTCTTGCTGACTTTGAGAGCAGAATGAAAACTGCACTGGTTTATGACTAGGTAGTACGATTTATGGGGCATTTTAGGCTAAGGTAAATGAAGAAGCATGACTTAAGGGAGTGCAAGTCCTCATTGGTCATTACACAGCCAGATTTCTCTCTTGTGGGCTGAATGAAGATTTGGATAAAATGTTGTAATGTGGCTTGCTGCTATCTTAATAGTGAAGACTTACAGGTCTATTTAATCCATCTAGGGCAGGACATATGTTATTTGAGTCACTTTGTCAGTACATTTGGATAGTGTGAAGGGTTCTGGGTTTTCAGCTTAGAAAAAGAAGACGTACATCAGACATACAAATTTGAAGAGCAGAGGTTAGGTAATATTGCTTATTGTGCTGTGCTCTCACTGTATGATGCTGTTCATTTTCCTTGTCTTACTAGGAGTAGGATCCTTTTGGAAATATTTTCCCTGGGGGAGGAGGAAAAAGAGTTATATTCTGGCTGCTCTCCAGGATAAACTGGGTTTACTTCTTTATTCATATAAATGAGAGCTGAAGAGTTTGCTGGTAACTACATCTGATGTAGAAAACTGCAGCAGCATGCTATTGATGCATATAATTTTTCTGTGTGAAAATTGCTTTCTGGTATTTTAAATCTGAATAATTTAGTTTATTTCACTTCTTCACTTTCTTCTTATTTCACTTCTGTCTATGCTGACTATTTCTTTGAATACTGGATGTTTCTATATTTAATTTCTGATCTTTCTACTAGTGGATTTTTTTTTTTTAATTTAATAATACAATAATATACTTTAGAGCTGCCTGTAATTACTTGGAAGATATGACTTCTTTGTGAAAATTATATGCTTATAATTAAAGGCTCTCCAATATATATCTCGAGTTAATAATACTCATGATAATAATAATAAAAAAAAAGACGTAGATTTTAATGGAAATAACTATTTTTTTATTTGCCTTTTTAAATTCTGTATACATTGGCACAAAACTATTTCCATAGAATTGTAGAGCATGTCTTAAGGGGTGGATCTGAGAGAAAGGCATTTTTGAATACTATATAGTAGATCCTGTCTTGAGTGCCTTTGTAGGATGTCATGTGAAGCTGCACCTCACCATGAGATTTCTTTGCAGATACATGATGCAACATCCTAAACCTGAAGTTTTTGTCCAAGTCAAAACTTGTCATGCTAAAAATCACCTGTTGCTTAACTCTTCTGTGTGCTGACATTGCATAGGTGGCTTTAATTCTCAACCTTGCAAAAGCCTTGAGTTCAAATTTTAATATTTGTTACTGTTTTACTCTCAGCAGCGTGATAGCTCAGCCTTTGGAGTAGGACTGAAAATGGAGTTTAAGTCCCTTGTAGCAGAAGAAATCTGAAGGAAGGTTTTAGTTGCTGTGTGACAGCAGTCACTGCCAGAAGAAAAGGGGATGTGGAAGCTTTTTTCTTCTGACACCACTCGTTTTCTTGACTAATGCTTTAGGAATACTCTTCTACCTTGTAGCCTATAAGACAGTCTGAGGGGAAAATAATCTGATGGAAGTCCCTTTTGTGGGCTTCACCACTATGAAGTGGTGATAAGATTACCTGCCCCAATATCCTTGGAGCGATAGTACAGTTCATACAGCTGTCATTGCTTTTCTTATGCTTTTATCTGAAAGTGTTATGGCTGCACTGCTTACAGGACTTCTTGATCTGGAAGGTAACTGTAACCTTTGCACTCCTTGTCTTCTTCTCAGTCTTCCAGTGTGATTGCACAGCTTGTTGCTAATATTCTGAATGAATGTTTGTAAATCTATGCTTGCATTTCATGCCAGTCTTGTCACTTTCTCTGTGCTTTATGTTCTGCCTCCTCCAACACCGCAACTGTCAAATCTTACTGTCTTTTATTTATATACACACACACACACATTCTGAAAACCTACACTGTTCTTCACTCATTTTTGATTTGAACTAACTCTTAATGTAAAATTTTGGATGGATCATTTTCCACAACAGTCATTGAATAAATTGGAGCATCTGTTTCTATAGCAATTGATTTTTCTTTCTGGTACAATCAGGGCAGGACCAACCAAGGGACAAAAGAAGAACATTGATTTCTTTTCTGCTTGACTGTATAGATCTGTGGTGGTTTTTGCTTCTAGGATCTATTTCAAAGTTCAAGGAAATCACAAGTCTTTCCATTCACTTCAGATGAGTGAGTAAGGCTCATAGTGGATGATTACACCTTTTTTTTTATGTGTGTTTATAAATACAAAATTTAAAAACAATGTTTGTCTGAGATCAGCTTGTTTAATTAAAAATCAGGTTATACAAGCATTGATTCTTTAGCTCAGAAAAAAACAAGGCAAAGAGCCAAATGATGAGAAATCCTGGGGGGGAAAAAAAAAACTAGCATCATGCTAAATCAAGTGAGTAAATAGTAGTATGGAATGTTGAATTCTTTGTGTGATCTGTGGAGTATGCAGGATTGTGCATTTCTTTTTTTTTGGGGGGGGGGGGATGGGGTGGGAGGGAATGAGAGAGAATCATCCCACTGTTAAACAGTGCAATCAAATAACCAATCAGGTTGTGCTCATCTTTCAAGGAAGTAAGATGAGATTAATTTAAGTCATTTTACTTTATAGCTCGGCCTTGCTAAAGCTTAGTGTTTTCAATTGCCTAATTAGTTGGTCTGCCTTAAAATATTATGCTTATAATTAACTGCTTGTTAGGAGAAAAAGCAGGAAAAACATCCCAGTAGATGAATGTTCCTATTATTGGATGATTCTTAATGTATTCTCAGAACCATTGTCCTTATACAAAGATCACTTTTTTCCTTGGAACCAAATGAGGACGGTGGGAAAGGGAAAGCTTATATATATATCCTTATTGAATGTTGTCTGATTTTTTTTTTTCCCCAAGTATGTCATTTGTTCTTCTTCCTCCTTTTCCTGATACTGCTTAACTCCATTATGAATTTAGAACTATATTATGGATTAAAGTGAATTGTGTGCTCAGGAAATTATTTCTACCTGTATATGCCATGAATAGGAGAAAACAACAGTCAATTTGAATTTTAATGCATAAGTAATTTTAAGCCTTATAAATCGCACAGGCAGGGAGAAGGCGCGATTAGGTGTCTTGTTCCAAAACTGTACTGCAGCACTTTCACTGATCACCCCTTCCGTGGCTGAAATCCTGCAGTTCTTGAAATTGGTTTTTGTTGTTTTCCTATAGTTTCAATTAAAAAGAAATTGTGGGTTTTGTCCTCCAAAAGAATTACTTCAGGCATGGAAAAAGTGGTTTTTATTGGGAAGATTCATAGAAGTGAATGTAATCATTACCTTGACTCTTTTGCATGTTCGTAAACAGTACATCTGAATCTACCTCTTTTTAGAGATTCTTGTGTTCTATTTCATCTTCCCTTACCTGAATCTTCTGTATCAAAAAATGTTACTGCAAAACAATATATATTCAGATATTCCAGTGTATTTTGTTATATTCTAATAGTTATTAATCAATATTTGTATTGGTTGACAGATGGGCTATGTTAATAAAATAATACAAAACAAGTCTTTCTCACTTTCGAACCAGGTAACAAGAAAGAGAATTAGGGGTCGAGCCTTTTGCCCTTTCTCCGAAATAATGAAATACTGTTAAATACAAAATGATGTGAACAAAGCTGAATGACATTTATTAGCTGAGCATTCTAGGGAAGAAAAAAAGATAATTCACACTGTTGGGATAACTTGTTCTCTTTAGTAGCAATTCCCTGTAACCTATTTAATGTCACTTAAAGAGATGCTGTTAACTATAGTGGAAAAGTAGAAAACTAGACTTAGAAATTCAGCAGCAGCATTCTTGCAGCTTAGAAACTTGCCTGCCATAGAATGAGAAGGAAGTAAAACGAAGATAAGAGGACAATGTGATTTAGGGGATGATAGTGTTGGTGATGATATCTGTCTTAAGCAAAGAAAAGATGTGAACTCTTAAATGTTATTGAGATTTAAAGGACCATAAGATGTAAGAATAGTTTTAGAAATAATTGGCATATATTAGCTGAACTGTTTATTTTTCTATTGATGTTAGAAAAAAATGTTAGCATTTGAAAGAAAACACTGCACTGTTAGGTGAAGAGTGGTTGCCCCTTCTCACAGTTTGAATTGTAACGGGGAAATACATCTGTGCTGCAGTCTTGTTGTTGTACTCTGCCCTGCATTTGTGTCAAATACAATAATTAAAGTGAGGGATAGAAAGTAAATATCTGCATTCAAAATGGAAATGGTGATGGAACTGACCCATCTGAGGTAAGACTTGTGAATCAAAATTAGTTTTAATTAACCAGTATGGATGATAGCTTTCATCAGCCAGCTGCATTCAGAGTGTGAACATTCTGCATATTGAAATCAAATGCTGCAAGAGATAAAGAGCCAAACTCTGGTGTAAACGAGTGCAGCTCTTCTGTTGACCTTTGAAATGTAACTTGTCTGTTAAAGGTGTGATGCACCATACTTAAATCCTTTTGAACTTCAGCCTGCAGTATTTGTATGATCACTAGTTCAGCGGGGGTCAATAGCTTGTTATTGGAATAAAGAAAAAGGAAAAAAAAAAAAGTGAAGGGAAAACCTTTTTACACAAGTCTTACATGTATCCCCTTGCACTTAAGGCAGTGTTGCTTCTACAAAGTTGACTTGAACAGAGCCCAGCTTGAAAGAAATACAGTCATACATGGAACAGCTTGCTGTAAATCTAGATCCTGTGACAGCTGTAAAATACTTTGTAACTAGTTCTGGTGGGGTGGCAAGGACAAGAAAACAAAATTCTTGGGCTGCCTTTTTTTTCTGTGCGGTCTTTGGCATAGTATTATTTCATTTAATCTTACTTTTAAATCAGGTCTTTGCACTTACTTGACTCCACAGGAGATTTACCACGTTAGTTTCTGTGCCTACTGAATATCTTGTTTCTCATGTTGTCACTTAAGTGTGTGTGGGAGAGAAAGCTTTATAAGCTTATGATTTGTTCCTCCAGAGGAGATCTGTGCATTTCCTGTGCAATTCTTGCATTTTTTGAGATGACTTTTACACAGCAAAAAACAGTCATAAGGGAGAACCCATCTTTATGATGACTTTGAGGAGTTAACTGCTCGAAAGTAAAGAAAATGATGCTACTTGAAAGAAAGACAATAATAGCTTTGGTGGTGATGGTGTAGTGGCCTTTCCTCAAAAAAAAAAAAAAAAAAAAAAAAAAATTGCATAAATAAACCACAGAGAGCCATTGTAGGGGAGAGTGGAATCGGTTCTTGACAAACTTTTGAAATGTAGTTAGAAACAAAGCTTGGTGTGAATACAACTGAAATGACCACTTGCATTTGTAATCACTGAACCTGTCAGTTTTATCCTCTTCCAAACTCTGTAGTGATTTGTGTTCTCTGAATTGTTTTTTTTTTTTTTTTTGCAATTTCTATCTCACTATAGGGTTCTCTATTCAGAGCAGAAAATGAAAGGGGGAAGAAAGAGGAAACCAAACCATTTCACAAGAAATTTATTGCAGATAGCAATTTAGAAGACTCATTATCCCAGCATGAGAAAAATACAATCGAGTCCTCAGAAAGCCAACAAAATACACATGCATTGAATTTATTTAGCGATTGAGTAGACAATATCATATTTTTCCTGGTTAAATTAATAAGGTTCCTTTTTTTTTTTTTGTATTAGAATGTATTAAGTGCTAATTATACACTGCTGTTGAAAGAGAAGCAAATGTAGCATACAAGGATTTCTACCAGTTTTAACTAATCTCAAGTTACTGTTAATTGGGAATGGTGTAACTAGGTTGTAGAGAGAAAGCCTGAGTAGAGGCTTAAGAATGCTTATAATAATTTTCTAGGGATTTCCAGAAATTTTTGACTGGATGAAACTCAAAAGGTTTGGTGGTGGAAAGGTAGCTCCAGCATTGCCGGTTTTCTATTTACACTCCTTTCTTGATTGCAGCAGCTTTAGTACACTGATCTCTGATGGATCCCTTCTCATTTCCCACTAAATACTTTTTTGAAATGCAAAGACTCTTGTAAATGGATTCAGTAGTGCTGGTCCCAAACAGTAAGAACAGCAGTTTTGTTGAACATATTCTGACTGGCTATAGAAATCAATAACACTTCAGACGCTGCATTTAGATATATGTTCATCGCTGTGGTATACCTCAGCTTCAGCTTTCGCCTCAATAGGAGGTATTTTGTGCTGTGGAGGTGAAAGTCATGTAATAAACTCCAGTGTTTTGAAATGAATTGTATGTCAGCAAGCTTTGATACTCTAAACTTTGCTCTGCCTGTCGTAGAAACAGTAATTTTATTGTACAAAGGTAAAGCGATGTAAACATGCATCAGTTTGTTTGAAATTTCAAATTAGTGCATGCAATTGGTGTAACGCTGATTTGAAAACTTCATTTGTGTAACCTGTAGTACACAAACTCGAGTGCTTTTCCTGCTGAGTAAACAGAATCCAACTTTGTCTGCTGACTCATGATGAATTAAAACATAAGTAATAAAAAATACTCCTGCTGTTACTGAAGTTCAGCAGATGCCTGTCACATAAAAATTGCATAACAGTAGTTCAAATGGATTCAGCCTGGTAAGGGATGGTTCCCTAATGAAGCTATAAAAAGAAGATACCTAGGAACTGTGTAGCACATATCTTGAAAGCCATTATAGTTGACCTTTCCATCAGCTCAAGGCCCATTTTAGTTTGTGCTCTTTTAACTGCTGTGTATGTACCTAGTGCAAGTATAATAGCAAGTGTTAGTGGAAGGGAAATACTGCCTAAAGTACTCCCTCATTTGTCCACTGGCTATAAATAGGATAAACTTGTAGTATGTGGCATAGCATGCTGAATATGTCTTTGTTTCCTGCTTTTAAATTTACCTTCTTACCTTGCGGGTCCACTCATTGGCAAAGAAAAATACCTTCATTTCTGGGTTCCACGGTTGCACATACACACTGCTACCGCTTTAAAGGCTTTCTTGTCACTTATCCTGACTAATAGTACAAAAACATGGATATTTACTGCTTCTTGAGGGGTAGCACTTGTTAATAAAACTGTTACTGGCCTTTCAGGGATTATTACATCAGTTCTTAAAAAGCTACGTGCATATTTTCAGTGAAGCTATTGGGTTTGAATGACCTTTATCAGTCTTTGAATGGCCTGAAAACTGTAAGAACAGATACATTAGCAGCATAGAGCAAACTGTAGAAATGCAGTCTGATGTCACATATGGCTGCTTTGAATAATTTAAAATTGACAAGATAGACAAAAAATGTATGTTCTTATTAAATTTCATATAAAAAGAGAACAGATGAGCTTAATCCTGTCTCTGTCTGAATGAAAAATGTGGTTTTATAATTAGTTTTGTTAACTACTTGCCAAAGTCACTTTGTTCTATCCAAAGATCTTGTAAACCTGTAATAAATTGAGCAATTGTAATACGATTTTGGATAGGTTTCCTGGAATGGGTTTGAATTTATAGTGCAATGCATTCAAGAAAAGTTATTGAGTCCTTCTGTTCCTCTTTATCCATTCATAAAACTAGTGTCCATAGAAAGTGTTTTCCAGTGCTAATACTGTATTTTATGTGAATATACTTTTATGAACTTGTTAAAATGACATTTTATGTGAATATCTTTGCATGATATTACAAGTATTCTGCTTCAGAATAAATCAAGTCTGTTTCAGTGCACAAGAGTTGCTTGGCTCTTCAGAGTACCATACAGATTATGTAAATGGCCTACACCTACCTTGTACTGTAGTAAGCACCTTGACGTTCAAGCTGGGGCTCTGTATGTGATGCAAATGTTGGAAAAGAGTGTTGGTGCTGTGCTGTTGCAAAATTGAGCATATAATTTTCATTGAGTTTCGATGTTATGATGAATTCAACAGTAATTTACAGACTTTAATTAAAATACTTTCCAGCTAATCTTTGAACATTATCCCTTTAATTATAAAAGACATCTGTTATATTAATAGCCTCTGAGACTACCTTATTTGCTTTAAAATGTAGGTGCATGTACAATTAAACTTTTGCCATGTTTCACTGTTCTGGATAGGATCAGTGACCATTATGTGTTACAAGGCTTACAGAGCTGTGATAATGAAGCAAATTTGTGCTGAAAACCTGTATTTCAAGGAAGTGTTAAACCTCATTAATTTCATTAGCTAGATGTATCTTTTTCAACACAACTTTAAAGAAATCTCACAGCATCATGTACGAGTGTTGTGGCACTGCAGCACAGACCAACTTGTTTAATAACTACAGCAGATAAACATTTTTGCATGATTAGTCTAATAGCATGCAAAAACAGGATTTTTCTTTCCAAGTTAAGCATTTTCTTTTGCATATTTCTTAACTGCATCTTCCACATCATTAGGACCTAGTAGAGCTTCAAGAAATGCCATTGGTTTGTACAGAACAAGTGAAGCTAGGAGTTATCCTGCACAGGCTCAGGGCATAAGCAAAGTTAGACTGTAGGATGGAAGGAGAAATTAATTTGATATTTTAGGAGATTGGAATTGGCTGCTTCCAGCTCAGCTCTTCTAGCACTTACAACTGTTAGAACTCTTACTACTCCTTCAAGCTTCAGCAGCTCCTTTACTATAGTTAAAAATCAATCTTATGGGACTGCTGCTCTGGTTGTGTATATATTTCTTCGTGAAGTAAAGAGTCTGAAAGAAAGAGTAGGTTGTACATCTTACTCCATTTTTTAGGAGCTGGGAAGAATACACGGTGTGGAGAAAACAGGGAAGAAAAGCTGTTTCTTTTGTAGAGGCTGGAGAAGGCTTGAAGGTGCATAGCTGTAGTGTAAGAGCAGATTGGAGGAGTCAGAAAATTTTGTGATCCCCAGGTGAGAGTGGAGGGGAATATCAGCAGAGAAGTAAACGGAGTAAGAATGGAAAGATTATTTCTATCCCTGATTTCTCCTTTCCTCTCTAAAATGCTGTTGAACTTGCCTTCTCTCCCTCTGCCCACAACTGTCTTTAATTTTGGGCATAATAGATGGGTTGGGAATGGTTTTGGTTTTTTTCCTACCTTTGGATTTCTAAGTAGAAAAAGTTGTGGTTGTTTGTTTTTTTTTTTTTAATCTTCGGGAAGCCTTGAGTTGGCTGTGTTTCTGTTCTGTGCCACAAAGAGGACACAGTTTTGCTTGGAGGGTAAAAAGATCCTTCCAGTGCAAAGGACATGCTGATGTGGCTGAAGCTGCAAGCAAGCAGAATTTGAGAAGGGCTCAGTCCTCATCACAGAGATCTGAGAAAGAAGATAATCGTCTTGTTTGCCTACTTCATTCAAATCTATATCAAATTTAGGGGAGCTTTATTAAAAAAAAAAAAAAAAAAAATCTGCCATACCTCTGGGCTACTAAGACAGTTTTCCATTTAAAATGGACATGGTAGGGACTACTTACATCAGGCCAGTATACAAGACAACCACATATGTCATTCCTGTTTTGGTCAGCTACTGTTTTGCATCTGTAAGGTCCCCCCCATACAGGGATTAAAAGAAAAACAAAACACAAAACAACAATAACAAAAACCTGCTAAAATCAGATCAGATGCAAAATAAGGTATCATATAATGACAGCATAATGCAAAGATTTGTTGCATCAGTGTCAGCTACAGAAAGGGCAGGGATTTTGACATGCAAGTAAGGATGCAGTTAGAGGTGCAGCAAGAAGAAACCAAAACTGATCAGTGGGAAGAGAATTCATACGAAACTACAGTAACTGCTATTGTTGACCCAGAAGGATATTCTGAATTTGTTTCCTTCTCTAATTGCTGCTATGTGACATGAAGTTTTTGGTGTAAATCTCATCTCCAGGGTGGAAGTGTGTGTTTTTCAGTACCTTTTCATTGAACTGAATTGTTTGCTAACCCCTGATTATTTTTTTCTTCCTCCAAAGCCATATCTGACTGATTTATATGCTCTAGCCCAACATGTAGCATCTTCTCTAATTTAAAACTAAGAGAAACACTCAATTAGAAACCAGTTGTCGTTAATGAGCATTACAGTGCCATGAGGACAAGTTGTTGAGTCTTTCTTTTGAAAAGTTGACTTTATTTTAATGTCCCTGCAGACTGCTTTCTCTGTCAAGTTTAGTAACGTTAATGATAGTAAAGTCATTTGTGATTACTGTGATACAACTTTGGTTAACACAAGCTAACAAGAGAATACAGTTAGAATAGAGTTAGAAAATAGCGATCTTCTCCCTGTTTAGTAGTTGCTGTTACTAATGTATATTAGTGGGAGAGTAGATATGAGTTGTTATGCAGTAATAAGTTCACGTTTACGTAAAATAAACATCAGTCATCTGAGTTTTCTGACACGGACTCCATTTCAGTATGGTAAAATCTTGGGCCATGTTCTCTGCTTGAGTTAGTTTTATTTCATCTTGCTGGAGTTGGAAATTAACATTAGCTATGCAACTTCCAAAGTGACTTTCATGTATCCTTATTTTGAAAGGAAATACTTGAAGGCCTGACTTGCTTTGTATAGCAACCCACTTTGCAGAAAAGAGGTCGTGCACCACCTACATTGTCATGTTGTCTTTACTCCTTTCTGAGAATATAACACTTCTTCTGTTACAGTATTTCCAGTTTCACAATTCTTGTTAAAAGTAACCTATGTTTTGAAGGGAAAAAGGTTTAAAATACTAGGCAGCAAATGTTATTTTTGATTTATTTTTACAAATACATAAATCTAGCTACAGAATGGAGTGAGGTTTTCAGAACAATGTTGGTACTTGCAGAAATAATGTTACCTGTACTTATTTTGATAGACGACTTAAAGTAAAAGGCACTGAGGAATGGAAGTAAGAGTTTTTGATCATCTTGCAAAGCATTGCTATCATTACCTGTGGTTATACTGCTTCTCCTTCAATCTTGATATTAAAGTTGTAGTTGTGTAGTATTATGGTAAGTTGCTCTTGTGTCCAGTGAAGTGCTACTAGGTCCTGGTAATGGTCTTTCCTGTATTATCTGTTCCAGCAATTCCAAAGGTCTCTTCAAGTCTGAATTAGAAGTGAACAGAATTATTCTGTTATGCTGTACTTCACCACATGTGTGTTTATTAACATGCACTGCATGTTTAAGTAATTTGTGGCTGACTTCTGATCGTCTCAGTTGCTCTCTGTGCCAGAAAGTCCTAGCAATACATTTTTCTTAGCAACAGCTGCAGTTCAGATAGCAGATCAAACAATACATGTGTTTGAAAAGTGAAAGAATTCATGCAATCTTAAAGTATTTTAAGTTTTTTTCGTTGTTTCTGACCTATGGCTGTTTTTGTGATTGTCATTTTGCTTTCCAGCTTGAGGGTAAAAATACCGACATCGTTGGTATTTTCAGGGGTTTTAATTTAAAAATATCAGTCATGCTAAAGTTCTTACATCAGATGTCTTAATCTGAAGAGTCATTAGTTTCATCTAAAAAAGTAAGTGGCACTTTTCCTTTTATGAGCTAATTTAAATTGTGAAGGAGTGTGGCAGTCTGGTGTCAGCTTTGGCTGTGCTGTACTCTTTTTATTGCTGATAGAGCAGCTGACCTCCCTGAGCTGGAGGGAAGGATGTGCAGAAGTCTCCAAAGAAAGGCAGGAACGTAGCAAAGGAAAGATCAACGACTCTGTATAGTTCACTGAGCTGTTCTGTGACAGAGCAATTACATTTGCATATATAAGGACTTAGGAAGCATTAAGTACTTTGTAGTTCAACAGTAACTTTAAGAAATAAGTATTTCTAACAGTTAATATGAACTACTCTGAGGTAGCACATAGGCCTTTTCTTTTATAATCCGAGAAGTCTAAAGGACTGTTTTTCAAGGGCATTATCACTGTTGTTTAGTGTTCTTAGTTAAATATTACTTGTCAAGACAGCTTGTATTCATTATAAATTAGTTAATTAATCAAGACTTTTAATTTTGTAGTGACTTGACATCCAGTACTCAATAGTAAACATACAGTAATTTGAAACTTGAGATTTTCTGTTAATGTTCTCTATATTTGTTTTTTCAAAAGTAACAAATATGGGGAAATTCTAAGGCGAATCAAGGCTAATCCTGAGTACTAATAATAGTTGAATAGCTTGTAGGAGGAGCCTTCCTTTGCAAGCACATTTATTGCTGTGACCCTGAAGCCCAAAAGCTGCATAGGATCTAGATCCTTGATCCCACACTTGTGTTGGTAAATTCAAGCACTTATACTAAGTTTGGGGAGTCAGTTCTGGAGCAAGCAGTTCAGAGGCCAAGACAGCTATTCTGAAAAGATGTGTGACTTATTTTTTTGAACCCTTCATGTAGTTTTATTCTATATTCTCTTTTGTATTTGAAGCCTTGGCAAAGGTAAAGGCATAAACTTTTCTCCTCAAACAAACAGAAATCAAACAACTAAAACCCTAGGAGACATGCATTTGACCTTTAATGACTGATTTTGAACAAAATATATTGATATCTTTCCAATTTAGTAGTGTTTTATGGGGTACTTCAAAATGATTCAGAATTTTTTGTAACGCATTTTGCTGCTGCCGTTAAAAAACAAAAGGGTGAACCTGTAATGTCTCTGAATGTGATGCTGTTACCAAGGACAACTTGGCATTAGGTACCATGTTTTCTAGCAGATCTTGGTAGCATAGAGCACTAAAGCAAACAAAGCAACCACTGGAAACTGGTAGACAGGTCATGTGAAGTGAGTGAAGGGCAGTGATTACTTAAAGGTAGGCAGGTTCTTAGGAAAGGGGAAAAATAGGAGCTGAGGGCCCTTGATAAAGAGAGGTAATACGAAAAGATTTTGAGATTATTCAGAGACCAAATACGTCTCTAGCATCCTGTAGCAATACCATACTATGCTTTGAATTTGCTATGTGATCTGATTGCTTTTGTTTCTGGACGGAGATCCAGCAAGGTCTTTTAAAATAACTTGTCAACTATTCTGAGTTGGATAGATATTTGATGAAATGAAGTCCTGTGGGCATTGCAATAATTATACAAACTGTAATGTCAATTGGTATTAATAAGGCCTTTGGAACAAATAGCATTATATACTTTTCTCCCAGAGAATAATAACAATATTAACGCAGTGCTGACACTTGGCAGCCTATGTTCACCTGGCAATTGGAATTGCAAAGAAGCATAGAAAGCAAACGTTTCTGGCTGTAGTTCTGCTTCTAGAGTGGGAAAAAGAATTTGGCATTTAATGATATGCAAAGTGTTGTTCCTGTTTGATTGTAGTATACTATACATGCCTTGGAGCATGACTTAAAGTAATTTAACAACTGGAATAACAGGCATTTGGGAAGAAACTAATTTCATACGAAAGCAGATCACAGACACTAGGCTTGTTCACAAAAATGTTACCTTGTCATGCTGTATGCAGTTGGTTATCGAGCTAGCAAGATGATTTGGGGGCAGCTTCCTGCAGTTCAGACTGGATGAGATCCACTTGACAAAATAACATAATTAGCAAAATATTGCAGCTAACCTGCTTTACAAATCCATAATAAAGATGGATTAAGTATTTTTTTCTTAAAAATTTCACTGAGAAGATGAGTTTGGACTCTGCATAATTGGAAATTCCCAAAAGATTATTTTTGGTGTTTTTTTTTTTTCTTCCAGGTAACAATAAAAGCAGTGTAGCAAGGTAAATGGCCTGATAAGGATCACATGTATAGTATGGACTCTGCACTGCTTTGTGGCTGCCTGTTGCTGCCTGCTTTCTTGTTTTTATTAACTTGAAGAAGGATACATCTCACTTAATGAGAAGGGATTTTGGTTTTAGAGTCCATTTGTTTCTCAGCTGTTTTGCTGGTGGAGTTGTCAAATTGAATAATCGTCAATAACTGTTGTCCACATATACTGGAAACAGTTGAATGTGTCAGTGTGTTCAAATAGTTGAAAGTGAATGTGGAAGTACAGGAGAAAAAATAAACAGGACTAGCAGCCTTTTTTACTACCTCTCAATTTGTCATTCCCCTTGCCACAGCTGGATCTGCAGAGCTAATGGCTTAGAGTTCAGCTCTCGTGTCTTCATACTTCATAGTATGGAGAATAGGGGCTGAAGAAACTGTAGGCTTTTTATTTATTTACTTATTGAATACTTAAATTCTTTCATTTATGGCCCTTCCTTCCACTCTCTTTCCAAAATAGTCTGACAGTTCATTTTATGCCAGTAAAAGTGAAGAGTACATTGGAAGTAGTGCAACGTTGTAAGAGAGCTTGGATGGAGATGACTGTTGAAAATGTTAGCGCTGTTCTTGCTGTTGTCATCAACGTGATTCAGAATTTTGCATTTGGGTGATTACCAAAACTGAGCTTTTTTTTCTTTTTTTTCTTTTTTTTTTTTTTTACATCTTTGGCACTAATTAAGGCAGAACTGCAAACTTCCCTTTCAATAGCATATATTCATCCAAAATCTTAATCTCCCATAGTCATTAAGATTGTCACAAGAGCACTGAGATTTTTCAAGTACAATTCTGAGCTCAACCTTATTTTTAAAATAGAAATTATTTGCACTTCTTTAGCAGCTTTTATTCAATAAATTAATACTTACCAGTTTTAAATCAAGTGTAATCTAGCGGTGACATAAGACGGTGATACAGCTCTTCTTGCTGTGGAAAAAAAAAAATGGCATGGCAAAAATTGCGAAGTCCAACCTCTTGAGAAACAACTTCATATTTGTTCTACTTGTACCTTCTGATGCAGCCCTGTTATATAAATAGCTCTGAGATACATATACATATGTCTTTGAATACATACAGGATAACAATATGAAATATGATATATAAAAAATAAATATAACCTAGCCATCAATCAGTGATCTTTAAAATTTCTTGATATGTTTATACATGAGCTCTACACCATGGATGTTGTATAATGTCTGCTGTATATAGAGATACTACTGTTTAACACAAAAAAGTGTGATGACTGATGCAGTAATGATGTGTTAATTCAATAGTCCTTTTAAATGGAATCTTAGGAAGTTGCATCCCATTTCTGTGTCCTTGTAATGACTGTCATTTCTTTCACTGTGATGACTTTGTGTTGAGATGTTTTGCTTTTAAAAGCAAAACAAAACCTAAAAATTTAGGAAATGAAGAATTAAGATAGGAAGTGTTATTTTTTGACATTTCCATGTTGCTTTTCATATTCTGGAGCAGAAAAAGACAGGTGTTATGTCCTATTCTGAGTTTTGTTACAGTTACCATTTTTTGGTGAATATTAATTAAGTTCTAAGTGACACCTCTCCCAAAACATTAGAATTCACTGGCATAATGAAATTCATAGTAGAGCATGCCAGCGCTCATATGAGACCTGTTTATCATATTCCCTTCAGTTAAATAAAAAAGATCATTTAGGAAATGTTTTAGGTGAAATTATATATTAGTCTTCTACTTATTCATGCTTAAAATTGAGTTCTATTCCAGCTGTGGTGGCCAATAAATTATGTATTTGGGGTGTAGGGGGGTCAGGTACGGTTTCCACTGTAGTTCTTGAAGATCATTGTGTATCAGTAAGTGATCCTTTTTTCTGCATTTTTAGTAACTAATCTCTGATCAAAGGAGTACAAAAACCTAAACATCAAAGGTGCTTCTTAAAGGTTTAAAAAAACTCTGCTTTTTTCTGCATCAGAAAACATGGGTGCTACTTTTCAGGATACTGCATTTTATCTGTCTGGGGGAAAAATCTTCAGTACTTAAACAATATCAGATCTACTGGTAATTTTCATCTTTGTGTATTATATTAGCTTTTCCATTTCTTCAGCAAAGCCATCTGGATGATAGGCTGCAATAAAGGAGTGCACTGAATGTAATTACTATAATTCAGACCCAAAAAAGTGTTATTTCACCAAAAATTAACATTGTTAAAATTCTACTATGACTTTCAATTACTGAAAAATGCAGCAAAGTTGACTAGAATAAAGCATATGAAAACAAGTAAAGCAGAGAAATTCATAAAAAGAAGGAAATGAACACAGTCATCTCACAAATATTAGTAGTTGAATTCTGTTGCTGGCCATAACTGATCACTGTAGTGTCCATGGCTTTGTGTCAGAATTTTGGAGGATGTTTTTTTCTTATTATTACTTAACATGTTGGCCTTTTATTCATTGCTGCTCAAAGGAGCAGCTTTGCTATCACGGGAAAGTCTAAACATACAAATTTTGGTATATTTATGAAATTGTAGACATTAGGGTATGTGATAGCAGTTTGCACGTGTGCTTTTTGACATGTGAATGAGGCCTGAAGCTGTGTATCCATTAAAAAAAACCTTGAAAAAAAGTGATGAGATTCTCAAGACTTTTATCCTATTAAAGGAAAAGTTAAATATTAATTTTGTGGTATATATGTATGTACTATCTTAAAATCTCCAAAAGATGTCAGTGTGTTCAGTCCATGGTTTTTGGGTTTGTTTTTTTTTTTTCTTTGAGGGAATTTCTGCTCAGGGTGAGAATCCCCTTTGGGGCAGGAAATACTTTCTACCAAATATAATGTTGTGTAGTTTGCTAACATGCTTTGCTGTGGTGCTGCCTCTCTGCAAGTACAGTCGAACATCTACAATCCTTGTAACAGAAATATTATTGTATCTAAACCATTGAAGAAGAACACTTGTTTCACAGGTGATGTAAACTCTTAGTCTGTAAAACTGTCTGATCTCATCTCCCTTCCTTTTTACAGAGCCATGGGTGATCTCTGGTCTAGTTTCTTTGACTTCTCTGCTCATTTTGAAGTCTTCTCTTGCTCACATTCTACTGGACGCAGTCCTGCATTTCCTATTCTGTTCCCTTTTTGCTTATTCTTCCTCTATCACCCAAAGCATCAGGTTTCTATTTCTTGTATTTCTACAAGAGATTCTCAGTTGTATTGTGCTTATTGGGATTTGAATTTATTCTCATTTAGTTTTCACCTCCAGTTTCTTCTCACCATGTGAGTGGTCCCTTTTCATAAGCATAAGAAAGAGTCATAGTTACTTCTAACTTTTCAAATAGTTTGGCTGCCTGTGGGCTTGTAGTTTTTTGGGGGGCAGTACCTTTGAGCTACTTCTTTGTGCAGTAGTAAACTGCAAGCAGGAAAACATTGTTTTAGACCAGAACTGTGACAGGTCACATAGAAAAAATATTAATTTTAGGAGGATAAAGTACTAATGATCAATAGCTAGGGAGAGGATCTGCAGCCAGAAAATACTGATGAGGGGCCTATGACAGATTGCAATCCAATTGTATCAGCTATTGGCAAGAAACTGCTTCCTGTGCTGTAACTGTAGTTTGACCTGACTGTGCCAGGCATAGGGTTTTTAGGAGCACTATAGCATCCTCATAACAATCTATTGTAAAGGCACATAATTCGTATGAAGAGGCTGCCTGGCTCTTTTGCTGCTGACATTAAAGATGGTGTTAAACCCTCTATTGATCTATGTGGAACCTTAGCTGGACTAGCTCCAAATGCTTTTGAAAGTCCTATTGGTTTTCCCTACAGTATGAGGATTTATCCACTCAATTTGAAGGACAGTTGCAATCTTTAAGGGATGCCATTGGTATTTTCAAATGAGATACCTTTTAAAATGCAGAAATAGTGCTGAGAATAATTCCTAATAAAGTAAATGTTGAGTGTTAGCTTTCTGTTTTTGCTTGCTGAAAAATACAGTTTTGCTTGGGGTCGATAAGAGATTGAAAAAGTGTGGTTAATAATAAAAGCTGAAGTGGGAGTTACTTTAATAATGGGATGTCATGTGTAAGGCTATGAAATAAATAGTAATTATCGCATTTGAGAAACTACTCTGTTAGAATTTCTATTGCTCTTGACAGCTTCATCTGTACATCAAGCTCTTTTGGTTTATGCACTTTCTTGTTTTTAATGAGCAAACAAATGAAACAGGATTTCTTACCCTGATAGAAGGTGTTGATTTCAACAAAACTTAAACAAAAATAGATAAAAGAGGCAGTACAGCAGACTGCAGGATTATTTTTTGTTGATGCATTTTCCTTTTACAAAAGATGAAAAACACAGCAATAGTTTCATTATTTACATTTTCCCTCTGCCTTCCATATCGTTTATTTTTAAGGAGGTAGATCTTGCATTCTGTGGCTCAAAGCAGTATTACAAGCAGTAGTGAATTCAAAACAAACTGTAGATTTTACTAAGACATAGTGATGTCTCAGTGTATAAATCCAGAAATCCAATGTATCTAAATTAGAGGACATTGAAAGAATGGTGCTTTGTTGCTCTCCTGTTGTCCTTCCAACCTTCCTGTTGAGGATTCCAACCATATTGAGGAATATTTTTAGTTTTCACAACGTACTGTGTTACACAATAGAGTTATTTTCAAGCACTCATCTGCAGTAAATACATCCAAGAAGATGTTTGTCCTGATCCTTTTTGATGACTTTTATCTAAATATCTATTTTTATTCACTTCTGCTGGGTGTTGTTCTTTGTATATTGTTGGAAGGAATGCACTTTGAATCTTCCTAAGTAAAACATGCTTTATCTTATCTAAAAGAGCTGTATCAGCAAGTCGTAAGAACATGCTCTAAAGTATAGTTTGGTACTAAATATCACATACTTGGTTCCTTTGAGGAGTAAGATAAAACTAACCAGTAGCTATTTAAAGATAGGTGGTTTATCTTTAACACATCGCTTCTGAATCTTAGTCAGAGTTGGTATTTGTCAAGAAACAGGAAAATAAGTCAAATCAAGCAAAGAAAGCAGCAGAAATTAAATTGTTGAATCACACTGCACAGTCCTTTGGCAGAGTTTTTTTTATACTTTTTGTGGTGTTCTGCTATATGGGGCAACAAGTTCCTGTAAATAACTCTGTGAGATAGTATTGTTATGTGTAAAAGAGGATGCAGGACACAAACAGTATGCGTGGGTTAACAAAATTGAATCACTACATCAGGTGTGATTGAGGATATGTGTTTTCAGTAGAAGTTATGTGATGGCCAGTGTTTGTAAGCCTCTAACAAGTGCTGGAGTTGCTTTGGCAGCTCTTAGGTAGCAGCAGTATTGCAGAAACCTCCACTTCCCTGGCAATCCCATTACAGCATGTGTCTGCTGCAGCAGAACCCCTTTGGGGATAAAGGTAGCGTGAGCTAAACTCCTAGTGCAAACCTATAAAGTGAGAAGTATTTTATTTAAACAGCCAAGGCCTAAGTGCCAGTGTAGCAGGGCTGTGGCTGTGTGAAGCTGTAATCCAGCTGCAGTACCCAGCTGTTTGTTTGTCATCATGATACTGGCCCTTGGCTCCTGGTTTAAATAAGGTGCAGTCAGATGTTTGCAGGCTTGGGAATGGTGCTGTATGCCTCTCATGCTGAGGAGGGTCAGGATCAGGCAATACAGGTGGCATGAGCCTGAGAAACCCCAGTTACACATCATTGGTGTGACAGTTGAGCAGTAAGTCTCTAGAGAGAAGCTATACCTGAAGCATGCAATCCAGTAGACAGAAGCTGAGGAATTTGAGTCCAGTTGTTCTTGACTACTCAGAGGGAAACTGGGTAATTGTCCCTCTATGATGCCTGAGCTTTAAGGCTCCTTTAGATTTCTGGTGGCCCTGCTGCACTTGTCCTGCACAGGTATAGTATGCTGCATGCAATTTGTTAGTTGTATTTCAAGCAGTTAAGAGTTTTAACCTACTTGATGCATGTGTAAATCATTGTCTTTATGACAGTCCTATTTGTGATTATGATGCGAAAACACGACTATAGTCAAGAAGGTATAGATAACACAAAATAAAGAGCTGTTTGAGATTGATGCACTGCAGTAGTCTGGAAGAAATAATGTAGAATGAAAAAAAAACCCCTAAATTGACTGATGTAATTGATTTTTGTTATCCCTCCACTCCTGTAACACAAAAATGAGAAAAACAAGGGGATAACTTTGTTTTTTTAAAAGAGAATGAATGTCAGCTGGTATTATGTGTGCTGTTCTGACTACTGGAATTAGAAAATGTTCATAAAGGCAGAACTTTGAGCTAATCGTGGGGCCTACATCTTGTGCTCATTTTGTGCAGGTTGTACCCAGGTTATTGCACTTTAGTTGTTATTAAATCTCTGCAAAATTTTCTACTAAAAAAGTAGTAAGAAAAGACAGCACAGTAATTAGGAATACGTTGCCTATGTAAACCATATTACGTAGATATGCCTGTGTCTGATGATCCATTCTGTTTGTATGTAGGCTTCTGTTCTTGTCTATAGTGAACTGGATCATTGAGTGGGGAAAATTACGCCACTGGCAGTAACAAATGTAGCACTAAAAGTTAGGACAGGCTTACATCTGAGATATACACCTACAGCTAGCATGAATGCATCTGTATTTGGATATAAAAGTTATATTTGTGCTATAAAAGCCAAACACACACTTGCCTCAAAGTACAGATTTGTTCCAACAAAGATTAGCTGTCATCCTTAACTTACTGAATGCTCAGAGGTGATCTTTCTTCAAAACTCAAAAGCAAAGTAAGGTTTTGGTTCTTGTGTCACAGCGCTGTTCATTGTCGCAGAACAGCTGCGTTCTCTGCAGAGGTCTCCACACTGTGGAGGGCACACGATAACCGTAATTGCAGTGAGAAGACACTTGCTTTACAAGTATCTCCTTTCATTATTCCCAAATAATGAAGACAACTTTCTGTAGCATGCCTGTATAGTTTTTGGTTAATGTAATAAGCGTTCTTCACTTCAGTCTTTTTAAAAAGAAAAAGCTCACCCTTATGTGGTGGTTCTATACAGTGCTGCAGTAAACTGTACCAGAAATCAAACACATAGGAGTTGGTGTGTTTGAAGTGTAAGGGCTAGGTTTTGCTTTTAAAAATTAACATTCGTTGCTATAATTCTTATTTACCAGTATCCTACTGTGATGAGAATAGCATTAACATACTACATAGCTTCAACTAAGCTAGATTTCCATTTTGTAATTGCATTTTTTATTTCTGCATGAATTTTTCTGTCCCTCACTGTGAAAATGCTTTGTATTATACAGTAGTGTTTTAAAAGCCCCAGACTGATCTGGATTTGCAGTACATAATTTCTAGTCATTTTTATGTATATTAACACTAAATCATGTTTTTGATTTCCATAAATGACCCACATAACGTGCCAAACTTCTTCCACACTTTAAACAGTCCTAGGTTTTGATGAACAAAATTGATGGGTATGAGATGAACAAAATAATACAGATGACATATAATGTAAGGCTTGATCAAAAATTGTGAACTTGTCAGATGGTCTGTGGAAAATGGATTATTTTCTAGAAGTTTGAAATATGGCTGAAATGCATGCTGGCCATTATTTGAAGCCTTTAATTTTTAACATTGATGCTGTTAGACAAGTGATAATTATAGGTTTTAATTTCTGCAGAATTGTGCAGAATTGTTAAATGCTTTATGTAATTTAATAAGAGAAAACCCTTAGAGAAAAGAACTTACATCCTTGTCAGCATAGTTTGTCTAACCTGACAGATAGGTATTAATACTTTAAATAAAATTGGACTTTTCCTAGTCTTGTGGTATATTTCAGAGTTCATTGTATTTACATTCAGAAAAATCTATATTCAATTCTGTGAACATATCTTGGCTATAATACAAACTGCAGTACTTTGAATGTTCTTCTGTATTTTGTTCTGACTTCATAACAGCCTTGTTCTCTATTTGCTCAGTTGTTGAGATCTCTGGTTAATTTTGTTAGTAGATCATAGGTTCTTTTTCTCTTGTCTTTTTCTGCTGGTTAATAATAAAACATAGTACATATTACAAATGTAACCTAGATTACTGTTTAGCTATGTATATTTTTTTTATACCCTTTAAGGTTCTGTACTTTTTTTTTTTGCAAAGAATAGTAAAGAACAAGTTTTGCTAAAAAAAAAAAAAGGGGGGGGGCGGGGGAACAAGAGCAAAACAAAGAAACAACCCAAACATAGATGTCCTTCTTCACATTCTCTTCCAAAAAATAAAAAAAAAAACTGATTTCATCAAGAAAAAGCTTTGTAGCAAACAGGCAATCTTACAAAACCAAACTGCGTTCAGCAGGACTCACTGAACCACAGTGAGCATCCGATTTCCTAGCTGTCTGCTCAGCCCCCTTCTCATGGTCTGCGTTCTGCAGGCAGCTGTCCATGAGGCAGTGTGGAGCTGAGGTCAGGGATCTTGCTCAGTGTTAGATTATTCTGGAGATGAAATCCCTAATGAAATCACAAAGTCAGTGGCACAGGACTGATTAGACAAAGTAGAAAAGCCAATTGGCAAAGCGCAGTGGAGAACCTGAGGTCCCCAGGGCATGCCTCTCTGCTCCCTTTTGGAGCAGCTGGATTCAATTGATATTCTCTGGGACTTAAAATATAAATTTTAATAAGTTACATGTAGGATTCTAAAAACAAGAAGTTTAGTTACATGTTGTTGTTTTTTTAAAAACGTTTTCTACAAAATAGTGTAAGTTTTGGCCAGTTTGACTCTACCTTATCTCAGAGCAGCTTGTTATATCTGCACAGACAAGAGGATGCTTAACAAACATTACCAATCACACTTCTGTCGACTTTAATTTGCTACTTGAGAATCTGACCCAGTATTCTAGCAGGTAAAACTTGTTTAACATTTTCTGGGTTGGACTAACTACATATAAGGATCGTGGTGTAGAGGCAGAAAAGAACAGGTTATATCTATTTGTAAGTTAAAAGCTAATGTTTTGCATTTTAACAGGGAAGGAAATGAACAGTGGCAGTAAAAACACATCTGCCGGAGCAGAGCCTGGTGGAAAAAGCTCTCTCTTGTTAGTGTGATGACAGTATCCAGATGTCACACAGTTAGGGGCGCTTGCTGAAATCCTTTTGAAGTATGAATGCCTGTGACCGTCAAAAGTGATAAATATTAGATAATAAAATACAGTCCTAGTAGGTGTACTGTATAACCACCATAGTTATGGACAAATTACAGTCAAATTGCCCATGTTTTGCATCAAAACATTTGCTTCTATCTGTTTATTCCTGTTTTTACCATATGTTTCCCTGGCCTGAATCTTCAAGGGTCTCTTGATCTGTTCTCTGTAGGTATTATCTATATCTTATACTACTGCATCGTTTCTAGGTGTTTTTCTGTGCTTTAGATTGAAATTCTGCAAGTCTGAACTTGAAATGTATAGGACTTGAGATCTGGTTAGCCACTGGGACTTTGGAGTGGTTTTCTGTACATTTGAGCACTTGCAACTTCATATGCAACGAACATTGTCATGAGCTGTGCTTAAGCATGAACATTTGAAGCATCATTCTATGGTCTTTGTTTTCCTCAGTTACAGTGACTTTGAAATAAAGTCTTATGCTTTTGAGCTAACAAATCCAGCAACAACTTTACTCACTTGAGCTTGGTGTATTGCCTCACCTAAAGTGCGCACACAAAGGAGTAATGTTCAACCATCCCAAGCTCATCTGCTTTGGAGTAGAGCATAAATGTTTAACTGCTTACATTGTTCCCTCTTTTAGAAAGCTGGTGGGTGCTATTCCTAACTTCAAAATGCCTTGCTTTCTCTGTGCAACTTTCAAGCTGTTTCCAATTCTTTCTGCTCTCCCCCCCCAAAAATGGCAAAATATTATCATATAATAATAATAATAGAATAATAATAATAATAGAATAAGAATATTGTTTTCTATAACCAGACTGCTGTCAAATATGACTTCTGCCTGTTTTCAGTTCTGAAGGAATATTAAGATATTCTGTGAGTATCTGTTTGTAAGTAGAGACAGATGCAGTTCTGTATTTCAGGAAAAATAATAATTATGCTTTTATTTTTTGAATAAAAATTAAATTGCGGAGGTCTTTGTTATATAAAAATCTACTGTTTCCATTTGCATCTGTACTGACCTCTGGGGTGGTTTTGTTCCCCTTCTCAAGGGATTGTCTCCAGTACTATTTTGGCTGAACTCCAGGTTTGGATGACAATTTCAAGGTTACTGGTTTTGTTGTTTGTTTTTTTTTCGTTTAAGCAGAGATGGGGAGATCAATCCTAATCTGCAGACTGAATCACAAATACTGAAGTGCCAAAGGCTTGACCCTCAGAAGTGCTGAGTACTCTGTGCTTGTAGGCTACCATGTGGCATTCCAGCATCAAACTTAATGTTGTTATCCCCTGCTTTGCCCTGGGAACTGTTGTGGTCTTATCCTGCTTTCATACCAGGGGATTTTCTTCCAATTTATATCAATACCATTAAGTAAAGTGGTTTGCAGTGTTGTTTAATTTCATTCTTGAAAGTAATATTCAATACTTACTGGATGTTTTTCTTTTTGCTTTATTTTCCACAAGTCTTTTTTTGGTCTTGCATCTTGTTTTCTATGTTTCCTCAGAAATGTAAGAGAAGTAGGCCACGTGACTGGTTCAGTCAGCAGCATCTCTTTTATAGGAACTGACCTTTGGTCTTCAACAGACTTGAGACAAAGCTAAATAATGAAAGGCATGACTGTTCTAATGTTGTCAACAACTACAAAGAGAAACATAAAACTAATTTGGTTTTCTCCATCACATCAGTTCTGAACGTTTTTTTCCTAATGTTCTCTTAAATAAAGGTATCCCCTCAAGCCCTAATGCTCTGTGACCTTTAGCAGTGCCGAAAGGAAGCTCAGTTCTGGTGACAGTAAGGAGATAGCAGCAGCCTTCAGAGCCTGAGTAAAAACATCCAAGCACAGCCTTTCTCTGAAATGAATGTAATCCTATTTTTGGAGAAGATAACATCATAACCTTTTAGTCTTCCTTTCTCTTTGTTCTTGGTGGCAGATGGACACAACCACAGAATGAAGCTGTCTATTCATATAACAGGTTTAGTGTGGGCAATAACACCTATTGCTTCCCATTTAACCTGCCAGCATTTCTCAAACCTGACCTCAGGAGGCTGCTCCTGAGAATCCGTTTGGCCACCAGTTGAGAGTCCTCTCTGTTGAGACTGCCAAGATGACTAATGTTCAGTGCTAGTGTAAAAGTGGTTATGTAAAGCGTGCTCTGCTAGCATTTGTGTTGATCGCTGAACTGCTGAGTTGTTCACAGCTTTCAGTCTCTAACAAACACCTCATTTTCTAGCCCCACCCACAGCCAGTTCTTTCTGTTGCCTCCAACCTGCTGTGTTTATAAGCATTACTACAAGTCAGATGCTGTAGCTAAAATCTTGTAGCTGAACATCAGCCCACTCTAGTGTACAATTATTTTCAATATTACTATTATAGTAAAACAAATTATTAAGAAAATATGAAATTAGAAAGTTCTCTTTTATTTAATATGTATTTACTAAACACGTAGACAATAACACAGTTTCAGGAAGACTGCCAAAGATTAATCTTCTGAGTTTATCTTTTTACCCATTTCTAAGTCATTTTCTCAGTGTTGCTGTCACAATCATCTACATTCATTGTATGTGGAAGATACCATCTTCTGATTGAGCAGGTATTAATCATACAGTTAGCAGAACTGCTGCTTCTGAGTGGTTTATAAAAAATAAAAATCAAAAAAATATTGGGGGCTCTTGCAGCAAGGGCACAAAAGAATGTGCATGTTTACAAGGAGGATGATTGCTGTCCCTGATCCTGCTCATGGGAATTGTCATCTATACACTTGCAGAATGAATAGCAATAAAGAATGTTCAGAACCATGCTAGGATAATATCCAATAATTTCCTGCAAGGGAAAACCCTAAAGGAATATTTAGGATGGCTTGAGATGATTTTACTATTAATTTGAATGATATGATATTTATACTAATTTCGGAATCTTCAGCTTCTAAATCTTCTTCGACTCTGCTCTGAGCTCACATAAACCTAGTAAGTCAAAGTATCATTCTGGGTAAGAAAGAGCCATCAGTCAGCAACACACAGTGTTTATCAGACATCACAGTTCCAGAAGTATCGTTCATACTAATACAGTAGAGAGTGCTCTGCAGCTTTTAATACCTCATCTAAAGGAAACCCACAGTAAATCGCACTTTGTCTAGCTAAGGAGGAGGAAGAGAATCATGCGCTCTAAGATTTCTCAAGGATGACCACAATTTATATCTGTTCAGACAGTGTTACTTGAGTTTATATTTGCTTATGGATCACTCTAGTTATTCCTTTAGGAAACAAAGCATTATACTGTCAGTCTTCAAAAATATGTATTGTTAACATTAGCTTTACTTTGCATTAAACATTTAAATTATATATGAGACAACTCAGTAAGGGTGTGCAGTGAACTGTGGCGTGGAGACTAAAAGTCTGTCTGAAGGCACTTTAACAGAAAGCTTTATGTGAAAACCATACACTCATCTAAACATGTCTGGGCTGAACTATAAAAAGCAAGTGGTAAATCCTATCTTATTCAATGACAGCAGTTGCTGGCTTTTCAGAAGTGATCTTACAATATACTGAGCACTTGTAAGCCTCGACAGCGTAAGCAGCCTATATGTGCATTTGTGTACTCGTGCCCCTATATGCGCTTTTGTGTGTCTGGGAGGAAAAAGCATGGGGCATGTTGCTGATAATCTTCCACTCTAGCTTTAGACAGAGGGAAAGGCAGAATTACCATAGGAAAGCATCTTCGATGCAATGTTTCCATCATTCTTTTCTGTACTGAAGTATCTTCACTCTTTCCAGCTTAACCAACATAGAGACTAGATATGACAGTGGAGCCTTTTATACGCTGTTGTGTATAGCTGAAACACATTCCCAGGTGTAATTTTAGTGGCGTGATGATAAGCACTTGCCAGGGCTTTTTCATTGTTGGTTTAACTATGTTGGTTTGTATGTATGTTAAGGAAGACTTCTATACTTTGTATTTCAGCAGTGATCCATTTTACCCATAGTAGATGCTGTATTCCTTATTTGTTCTACAGGTGAACCTTTTTAATCTTAAGTACCATGTAACTTGATTCTTTAGGCAGTTGGAAACAGGTGCCTTATTTATGAAAACTTTAAAACAAAAAACTAAATAACTGTTAAAAAATTAAGTAGTATCTCTAATGGAAGCCTGCTTATTATGTCTGCTGCTTCTTGAGTCTTTGTTAAATAAAGTAGTAAATGTGGTGCTGCTCAAAAAAGAGATACTACTCATTTTTATAGCTATTCCAAGTAATGTCATGCTTTATTTTCAGGAAGATACTGAAGTGAAGGCTCAGTGCTTCTTTGCTTTTTAACCCCACTTGTTCATTGAAAGGAAAAAAACAACTGTAACAATGTGATGTGACTGACAGCTATATGTACTTAAAGATGTCTACACCTGTTTATATTTGCAGTACCACGCTTGTTAATTAAAAGACTTTGTATCTCCAGTGCATTTGGAGCTGCTAGATTGAAATAAATTTTACCTAGTTTTAGATGACAGTTGTCCAGTGTGTAAACAAGAACCAGACTTAGTGTTTGTTTTGGTAACTTGCAGAATACTCTTTTAGTAAAATTTGATTCCTGTGATTCTTTAATATTCTGTACATTATTTGCATTGAATAATGGCAGTACTCCTGCCAGCAACCCTATGCATCTGTCTACCAGCAAATAACATTTCTGTAATTACAGTATGGATGATGACAGATATGTGAGTGGGAAATGGTGAGGGATAGTGGGAAGACAATTGTAGCAACAAAACACATAATCTACAGAAGACAAGTCAAAAGAATATTACAAAACTAAACAGAATTTGTAGAGATGAAATCAGAAACAGCATTACTCTAGTAAACAGAAAAGAATAACTTAGCTGGAAAAAAGCAAAACAGCTGCACGGATAGGGCCTCATATTTATGCAATTGTAAATGAAGAGAATTTCCACTAAAAGACCATTACATTGTAGCCTTACTGTGATAAATCTGTGATGTTGATGTGGTAGATCTGATTTGTTAGTGTTTGCAGTTGATTTTAATCAGTGTTTCTGCAAATACATGTAGCACATAGCTTTCAACTGAAAAACTGAGGTATGCAGGCTACCTGGGTATGCAGTACAGACAAGGCACAAAGAACAGTGTGCTCAAGAAATGCTGTATCAAAATCCTATAATTATAGGAAGACATCAAAAGTTATGGAGGTGTGCTGGAGCAAAAAAAATTCTTCCAGGACCTTTGGCTTGTCTGGTGTGAGTTGAATAATTGCCTGGTGTTTGGTTTGATTTTCACTGCAACTTCTTAGGTTTTGTCTTTTGAAGAACAATAGCAATTTATAGAGGAAATAAGCTGAGATAAACTAGTATAAGGAAAAGAGCTTGTGACATGGGCACAAGGATACTGGAGTCAGTTTTTTCCTTGCAAAACTTGTGCCTTCCAGTTTTTGCAAACAGAATGATCCTTTCTGTATCTTTCAAGATGCTAACTTCACTGAAGGTCTCCTTATCATTTCCTACTGTTGCTTTTACACCAGCTATTTGTCTGCAATAGTAAGAGCAGAATAGAAGCTGGTGTTTGAATGCTGTCCTCTATACCCTTTTTGTAATGTTACATGGTAAGTGGAAGACTAGAAACTTAGTGATGAGCTTTACATGTACTATTTTAAGTCATTATTGTGGATAGAGCCAACCTAGTCTTATAAAAATGAGGCATTACTGGAGGGAAGAGGGAAGCTTGAAGATGCAGCCCCTCACCAGCCCATCCAGGCCAGGAGTTGAGGCTTGCAGAAGTAGAGGTTGTTCTGTCCTGAAAGTTGACCTTGACTTGAAGACACGGGGCTCCTTTCTTCTCTCCTATCCTATTGCATGGATATCAAAAAGGAAAGCTCTGCTGGCTTTTGTTCCCATCTTAAAGGCATTTTACTAAAGTAATAGATAAAAAAGAAATATGTTAAATAAAAACAGCATTTATTAGAGGACATAATTTTAAATATTTTATGATATAATTAAGTCTTATTAATGTAATGGTCTTTATTCTTCAGCTTAAAAATTCACAAGGTTAATTTCCCTTTCATCTTTATTATGCAATGTTTGCCACAATTATTTGTTATATATTCTTATAAATATTAGATGAATATTAGAGGTTTTAATTTAAATAAAAATATGGGTCGCTTTTTACCAGTGTTACTCCAGTATTAAGCTAGAATTAGTGGAATTAACAAAACAATGTATCAAGCCCTGCTATTTCTGAGTTCTGCCACATCTGGCTTATTTGGCTTATTTGACTTGAGTAATTCATGAAAAACACTGCCTTTTGCTATTGTCTCTTTATTTAAATGGCCTGCAAAGAAGCTGAGGATCAACAAATAAAGGAAGTACTAGCCAAATTATTTTCATGTTGCTTCCTGTGGGAGACATTCTGAGGCTGAAGTACTAGAAATATACTTATTTGCTCGATTTTACTATTACTTGGCAATAAAAACCACCTACCAATGATCTAAAATGACTGCAGAATACTTATTTCAGGAGGTATTTACTCGATTCCCTAAATTACTGGAATTAAAACTAGTTCTTTTCAGTAAAATGATTCTTTGTCTGTGTGCTCTTCTGCTTTTTTAGCTACTTACTGAAAAAGAAAAGTACTTCAGCATTAAGTCCTGGGGATTTAAATGATTTATTTTCTCCTTCATTAGTGATATTTGTTGCATATGCATCAGGAAATATTTTTTAGGGGAAATGGATGTTTTATTTTACCACAGCATTACTACTTAATCTTTTTAAGATCAATTTGCCAAATTATGTTGTCAGTAGTCGTTGAAAAAAAATCACTTTATGGGCAATATGCTGATTTACCTTCCTAATTCTATAAAGAAACAAAGCAAATCTCTGGAGGACTACTCTCAGAAGTAAGCATGTACTTATAATCTCCCTTCATTCAAAATGAAAAAAAACATATATGGTTTGGACTAGCAGTCAAATTTCATCATGTGTTGTGATTAGATTTGGGCTCACGGTGTATGCAAAACTTCCTATCTGGGAGTTTCTTCAGCACCTGGCATGCTAGTTTTTTTTTTTACTTCTGCTTTTGTTAGTAATCACATCTGCCTTTAATTTCATATAACTGCTACCATTTGTTACCACCAAATAAACTTGTGGACCAAAAATATGTGATTTCTACTCTAGTTAAGGAAGGTATCTTTATAAGAGTTGGTCTAAACCTGGAGATCTCCTGTTCAGAACAGAAGGAATAGTGTTGTCAATTTTTTAAAACCTATCCAATTTACAGCAAGGAGATATCCTTGCCAGTGACTGTTTTTTTGTTGTTGTTGTTTTTGCTGTTTCCTTTTGTTATGTTTTAGAAGTAGTAGCCATAGCAGGCACGTTCTGCTGCTGCTGTAGTAAGCTGTAGTCATCCATGTATTTCTGCATTGCAAAGACAAGCTGAATGAAGTCTGTATTAGCTTTATACAAATCTGATGGGAATGAATGCAGTTCATTTTCTTAAACCACTCTCAAGACCCATGTAGTCAGTACTAAGATATACATTATGTCTTTACTTGTTCCAAAGTCTGAAAGTGACTTTACTGGTCTTGTTAATGGAATAAATGTAGTTGTTTTCATTACTACCATCATGCCTGGTTTCAGTGCTGGCCATAACGTAAATTAAAACGGGCCACTATGTGTGCCAAGCATACTGGCATACAGTCTTGTTTAGCTTTCTATTGTATTAGTCTCATAGGTATGCCAAAACAGTGTTAGCAAACAGTTAACTATTCCTCATGCATTCCGTAGAGAATTTGCAAAAAGAAGACATTCAAAAAAGGCAACATGCTAAGCAAGGAAGAGTCTGAGCTTTTGAACTGGAAACAATCCTGTTTGCTTTTCTCAGTACCTCACTTAGAAACCACAGCCCTAGCTCCTACACAGGGATGATAACTCTCTGTCTATATAAAGTCCCACTGATTTCAGAACTTTCAAAAGGTTCAATTCCTTCACCTGGTAGCATATCTGTAATACATGCAAGCATTTTGTTTCTTCTCGGATCCACCCATCCTTTTTACATCAGCTGTCAGATGTCCATTAAAAATCTGTTTTATTTAGAGAGCTTAAGCTTGCTATTATTATGGAATTTTATGGTAAATCCTCCTTGAAAGTGAATAGTTGGCACTAAAGTCAAATCACAGTGAAATCAGAAAATACTTCTTACTTCAGTGGTTTCCCCCAGAATTAACTTGTACAGTAGAGAAAAGAGGGTACCTCACGTATTGTCTTTTTTTTTTTTTTTTTTTTAAATACAGGGCAGCTACTTAGAAGTACAGTTAGATAAGTGAAATTACCTTAGCAGGTACGTTCATAGTTTTTCTCTTAATTCCTCTTAACGTTCTCTCTCCTCATGTCCTCCTTGTCTTCTTTTAGTTGTCAGGCATCCTTCTCCCCTGTCCTGCTGATGTGGCAGTTACACAGCTAAAACTGCTTGGCTGCACACGTTGCCTCCTGCAGCGAAAAAGCAGCACTGTACAGAACTTCTGTCGCTGACAGGCGTGACACAGTTTGTCCAGGCAGGGAACTGCAACATTTCCACCAAGCACATCAGTGTAGCAGAAGGGCAGAGCAATGACACTGTTAGGAAGAGATGAGAACACACAGAACTTGTTACACATTTCAGCAATTTTTGTTTGGATTGATATAGAATTACTAATGCTGTAAACTGGTGACCTCAAGTTCTCTCATTCTGGTCTTATTCAGCCACTTGCCAATGAAGAATGGATATATGCATCTATAAAGAAGTACTTCAATTTCTCACAAATTAGCAGATATATTTTTAGTGGATAATTTGTTTGCCAAGAATAGCTAAAAATAACTTTCAGAACGAGGATTATCAGTGGTGTCCAGCATTGGGGAAAAAATATATATATAGATGCATACTGGGGGATTTATATTAAATCTTGTTGTAAGGTCATGTTTTGCTGATGAATATGTTAATTTCCTGTTTTGATTCAGATAACATTGAAAGCTGTTTGTATATATCAACAACACTTGCACAATGGACAGAAGAATTATCGAGCTGTATTTATAAAATACCTACAAGAATAAAAAATTAAGAAGAAAGGCAGTGATTTGATTTTGCATAAAGGAGATAATTCATCTACGTCCACACAATTAATGCAGTGAATGTTTAATTTCTTTCCTCTGAGGAAAAAAAGCAGTGTCACACATTTCTTTGGCATTTAGAAGAATGTTAGCAAAGAGAGAAAGGAGAAGAAAAAGGAATAATTGTAACCTGCTTAGTTACTGCACACTAGAGGGCACTTGAGGTAGAGCAAAAAATGTTTCCAGAGCTACCAAAACTGATCCAGTTACCTGTATTGGCAAAGCATATTGAAAACTAAAAGCAAAGACTAGCCATTAAAATTGCATTCAGAACATTACTATACAGAAGCACTTCGTTGATTGTCTTTCTTGATATGAATTTTGTTTTGTCTTTATCTTAGTATTTGATAGATAAAGATCTATTTTTTTTCTAATATTTAACTTGATAGTAACTGATAAAAATTGCAAATAATTCAACTTGATAATGTATTGTTATTTTGGTGCACTCCATAATATCATTGGTATGTATGGCACACAAATTAGAAGCTAGGAGACTTATATTTCAAAACATCTAGATAATGAAGGTGTCTCAGAACTAGTTGTGTTTTATTTTACTAAGTGGAGTAATTTGGGGATGGGAGGAGTACCACAGCCATTGTGTTAAGGACACAAAAGCCCTATTGCTGCTGTTGGATTAAGTCTTTGTTTCTCATCTCCAGTCCATGGTCTGGAAATAGAATTTGCATGGATATTATTCATCTGACCAACCATGACAAAAGAAACTTAGTCACAATCGATGCATTTATTTCATGAAGTGGGTAACAAGGGAATGGACTTCGATTATATGTTTGACAGAAGTCTGGACTGGCAAGTAGAAATTTGTGTGTGATTAAGAATAATTTTTACCACATATGTGTGGGTGTTGCTGGTATATGATCTGTTCCTTCTTCTGTGGGGTTTTTCATGCTTTCTATTTTACTACTGGATATTTCAACAATTTTTCATTTCTGTAAAGGCATAGAAGGCACTCCACTGCAGCAAATTCCTCATGTAAGATTCTGCTGCTAGTTATTAGTTAAAATGAAACCATGAATTTCTATCAATACAAAATTAAACAACAACAAAACAGCAAACAAGAGGGTAACACAAAACCTACCCCAAACCACGCATCTTCTCTTATGAACCATTTATACGATTTCCTTTGTTTTAATCTTACGGCATCAATTGTAAACATTATGTAGTGGAACTTCTATGTCTTCAGTGACTTCAGAAACACAGGGGATCTTTATTTTTCATGATAACCAATTTGTGATAACTGTATACAAGCAGGCTTTGAAAGTGGCAAGAGAGTGATAAGAACCAATATTCTAAAGGTAATTACATATCTGTGCTGGCGTAGTGAGCTGATAAGTGATATCTTACTCAGAAACGCTCTGGACTTATTTCTTTCTTGGTTTATGGGGTGTGAATTCTAGCTTTTTGAAGCAAACAAATTTTAGAAATAATCCCTCACATAACATGAGGAAAAACAACAAACTAGACAGAACATTTGGATATTGTATGCATCAGATTGATCTGAAGTTTTAATGAAACAATTATAGGGTATGCCTATTGTATAAACCCACTTCAAGAGGTTTGAATCAGTTATTAGTTTTATATTAGTATTATTACTTTGAAGTGGCATGAAAATCCCTGTAAGCAAAAGTTGCTTGCTGTAAACTTATAATTTATCTTAATTCACACCAGACTGATTAACCTCAGGTTATTTTGGATCAGGCCCTAAAAAGGGTTTAAAAACTGAAATCAGCTACTTTGAGGGAAGTAGCTCATTACTACTTGAGTATGAGGAATTACCACAATGGTTTCTTTTCCAAGCATGCTTTTCTCCAGTCTTCTCCCACCCTTCAGGTTCCTGACTTTCTCACTGTTACGTAGATAAGATGATGATAAACAACTGTATCAGTAGCAGCAACCCTTGTAAGGCTCTTGTGTAACTGAATCACACCTTAAAAAGCTCATTTCAAGTCATTTTTATTGAATATTTTTAAGCAGGAGGATCTGAACTCTCTGTCTCCAGAAAACAGTTTATTATGCTGCTTTGCAATGCTGAGGAACTAAGTAGTACAATCACAACTGTTTCTGCAAAAATATGAAAGAATGAAAATATACTTGCCATTTCATTATGTTCCAAACATTTTTAGACAGTAAACAGACATTGTCTGTATGTGAATGAAAATGCACGCTAAGCTTGTAATCCTTCTTAATATGGAAGAAAATTTCCAAATTCTCTTTCAAGCAGAGGTTATTTTTTTTGTCCTTATCAGTCACAATTGCTCAAAAATTATACACAAATACATATAATTTTAAGGACTGGATTCCAGTTTGATCCAGGTTGTATTCAGTCATGTACATTTTGCAGCTAATTTCTTTTCTTCTCTGCAGTTTAACTAAAAATCTTTGTCTGTTTCAACTGGAGTCAGAGATGCTTTCTGCTTGCAGAATAAAACGACCATTTAAGAGATAAATATATATTATGAGGAAGATGATTTGTTTAAGGTATTTGAGGAAACTATTTTTAGTCAGCATAATCGTCAGTGCTCTATAATATTACGTGTGTATATATATATATCATTCTGATAAACATACATTAAGTCATTAAATTTGGATAGGATGCAGAAAGCTGTAAATATTTTGTTCTAAAATTATTTTAAATTTATGATGAATTCACATACTTTTCCTGTCAAGACTTATGCATCATTTTAAAGGCTTTCCAGTAGGTGTACCCATGGATGACATTTTAACAAGAGACTGATCACCCTTCTGTACAATTGAGGATGAAAGAGCATAGCATTTCCCCAGTCATTCCTAATTGCAAAAAATTGAACAATAGCACAAGTCAAAGAATAAAATCAGAACAAAATCTTATGGTTGGTGGCACAACCTCTACCATTAGCTTTTGTCCCCTAGACAACTATACAACTTGCTTAGCAGAGACACATAAGAATTAATTAGAATTTTATTGGTTGCTTTCAGGGAGTGTTTTTCATGAAAATATGGTATGCAACTACTTTTAGTGAAACTTTATTTAAAAATAAAAAAAAAAAAACTTTGTAAACTTATTAATTCCAATGTGTAAAACAAGACTAAAGCATCCTCATCTTTCTTTGTGATACCATCTATATCCTCTTTGTGTTGTTCCATTCCTAAAAGGATAGGAGAGAAAAAATACCCTTTGTTTCTGTGGAACCCCAGGAAAAGGGAAGCCACATTTCTGATGTTATCTATTACACTGCAAAATGTTATGTATTTCCCTCAAGGCTCTGTGCCTGCTTTGTCAAGTATTGTATATTTTGTACCCATACTTCTCCAAGGAATCATCCCATGCTCACAGCTTGGAAAGCAAATTCTTGGGCTGAGGGAAGAAATATGTACGTATCTCCTTATTGCCCTTGAAAAATGTCAAATTCCAGGTATGTTTTCTTGTGCTGAGACTTTGTAGAATGAACACTTGTACAAGAAATGCACCTGTTATCTGCAATAACTTACTGTGGAATAGAAGATTATTAAAAAAAAAAAAAAGAAAAAGGCACGTAAAGGACCTCTAAATGCAGGTGCTTCTGCTGTTTAGTCTTATATGAAAGCATGTGTACTATTAGCATGAAACTGAATTATACTGTATTCTTACTATATAGAGGAATATTAAGGTCCACTTTCTGTAGGCCTTGGTGCATCTTCACATGTTAAAGGATTTTCAAGTGAATGAGTTGAAGATGATACTTCACCTGCAGTTGAACAACAAACCAGTTTGAGTAAGGCAAAACCACACTCAGTGCTTGTCTTAAACACAACAAAATGCAGCTGGTCAGGGAAAGGTGTAAAGTGCTGAGGGAAGTGAGTGTACTTCAGTTACCATGATGATATTAGTGGAGTGCTGAACCATATAAGTCAGTTTATACTTGACTACGTCTATTCCTTCTGCTTTAGCACACTACTGACCCCTTCTCTATTAGAAAACATGAAACGTGGGAAGAAAAAAAGGGGTGGTGTTAACAGTAGAGTCATGATGTATGTAATGATTATATAAAAAAGCACTTCATCTGCTAATAGCTCGTAAAAAAGGGAGAGGACTCTTAAGCTCAAAAGAAGGTGGGCACAAGGGTCACTGCTGCTGCCTGGCGTGGCTCCTCAGCATTGCCTGGTGCCACGCTGAGCCACCTTCAGCTCTTGGCAGACACCTGGCGCTGAGCATGCTTGCTGTCCCCTAACCTCTTTCCAGCACTTCACACGGTCGCACCATCAGAGGAGGTGGAAGCAGGGTGATGGTGACCACCTGTCTGTGTTGGGGTTGCCCTTCGGCTCCTTCTGTATGGAGACGTGTTGGCTGCGTTCTGCTTTTACGCGGCTTCAGGCTCCTGCTGTAACATTTCATTGCCACTCTTGCTTTGAAAGCAGTACAGGAGAGAACTGAAATGCCTGCAGTTCTCAGGGGTTTGTTTGGAGAAGGTGTTTAAATAATGCCCTCCCCGTCCCCAGTGCGTCCGCCTCTCTCCCGCAGGCTCTGTGGCGGAGATCAACAACTGCCTCCCGTCCCACCCCGCTGCTCCCCCTGCTTCTCGCCCTTCCGTAGCCCTCTCCCGGCGTCCTTCCCCCTCGCCCCCCCGCCTTCCCGCGCCGCAGAACCGGGAATCACCTCAGCGCCGTGGGGCTCCTTCCCGCCCGCTGCCCCCGCGGCGTTTACCCCGGCTGGTCTTCCCTCCCGGCGCTTCGCGCACGTCCCGGTTCCGCCGTGCTGCTCGGTCGCACCGGTCCCGGTGGGCTCCTCCCCGGTGGCCTCGGTGAGCAGCACCCCCAACCGCCCCCCCCCCCCCCCCCCCCGCTTCTCTGCCGCCGGGTGCCGCCTGCCGCCCGCCCTCTCGCCCTGCCTGAGGGAGATGCCTGGGCGCGCGGTGAGCGCGCTCCCGAGCAGCGCGGGGCTCGGCGGTGTGTGGAAAAGTTGTGCGCTTACCGCCTGAACGGCTGGGTAGGGGGGTGCGAAGGAGAAGGGGAGGAAGGAAAAAAAAAGAAAAGAAAAAAAAAAAAGAAAAAAAAAAAGCAACAAAACAAAAAACCGCCCAAAATTGCTTACATGAATTTCCAAGCGCTAGACCTGCCTCCGAGATCAGCCCAATAAGAGCTGTCAGGGGAGGCTCCCAGCTCACTTTTCCACATCACTTCACAGTTACATTTGGCAGGCAGGCACGTTGGAGCGCTCAGACCCGGAATTAGTGGATTTATGTGGAATATCCCCGCTTTCACGGAGACGTGCTGCTGCCGCTGGCTTGTGCAAGGGGAGAAATTAATAACTGCACTTGAGCATGCTGCCACAGAAACCCGAGAAGCGAAATAACCAGCATCTCCTCCAGCATCAAAAAGCATGAGAAGAAAATCGGGAGAATCCTGCCTGTTCACAGGGACTGGCGAATGGTTGTTTTACCTCACCCTTTCTATCCGCGTGTGAAGAGGCTGCCAGCAGGCTGTTTCCTTGGTCCTTGAAAGAGTGAGTATTCATTTTATTAGTATTATTTATGTCTGGTTGGCGGAGGGTTGCCTCTCCATAGATTTCTTTTTGACTTAGTGCCTGTCTGTGTCCCTGCAAGGTGCGCTGTGCGAGTGCCTTCCTCCTCAGTAGGTGCGATCCTGGGCTGAGCGGGAGTGACTCATTAACTCTAATCTTTTGAATCATAAAAATGTCATATGATGCTAGTTGGGATTTGTTTCTATTATTATTATTTTTTTTCCCCCTTTGGGAGGAAGAATGGTGGTGTGGCTATTTCTCTCTCTTTTTTTTTTTTTTTTTTTTTTTAATTTTTTTTTCTTTTTTTCCTATGAAGGATGGAGAAGACTTTGCATCAGAGAGGTTTGCTTCTAATGCTAGAGAACCTGTTTCTTCTCCTTGGTTTCTTATTTAGTACCATAAATCTTTGGGCTATTTCACTGTGTTGAATAGATGCAGGGTTGCATTCATGCATTGAAATTGCAGTTTTCGTGCTGAGAATAAAAATCACCCACCAGCTAGATATGTAAATGAGGAAGGAGGAGGTTTGAAGAGTAGAAAGGGGGGAAATCCCTGTGATTTATCACCGCTGTCGCCCCCAAAGCTTTGCACCCCTCAAATAAATAAATAAATAGAAACAGTACGACACCTTCCTTTCCTACTTTCAGAAAGGAAACTGTCTCAGAAACACTGCTTTTCCTCCTAAAAGATGGGAGGAGAATGAATCTTTAGCTTTAACTAGCCAAGAGTCATCTCTGTCCCACAAGTTGTTTTCCTTCCCTTTCTTTGGTTGACTAAACAGATAATGTAGCCAGCTGAAACTTCGGAGAGGAAGAAAGCCCCTTAGCTCCAGCAGCTCGTTAGTTGCATCACTGCCAAGGCTCCCAGAGAAAAGATGCAGGCATCTGTCGACCCCTGAAACTGACAGTTCCACTAAATGCTTCATCTTCTCTTTGAGCAAGGCAGAGGAGTAATGCATCCTTAGATTCCGTTTGGCTACAGTATCTGCTGGGTGGCAGCATCCCAGTTGGGAGAGCAGATCTGTCAGACAGTATCCCTGCTAGACAGCATCAGACCTGTGTGCAGTGCTTGGCTGGGGAACCTGGGAGTTGCTGGATCAGGGTATAGTGCTGCAAAGCTTCTGCATGGAAAACTGATGGCAGTTTCTCTGTGGACATTATAGAAGAGATTAACTCAGATCCTTATTCAGACAGTGCCTACCGCCATGAAGGTGACACCACTTAACATAGGCAGGAATTCCTTTGTGGTTCATTGCTCTTCAGTCGTGCCTGGAATCTGTCTCAATTCAAACAGTTTATGTTTAGTACCAGACTAAATAGAGTGGAATCTATCCAACCTGGCACATAACGGCATTGCACAGACCTGCTTGTGTTGCCAACAGGTATCAAACTCCATGCACTCACTTCTCTCTCCCTCTTGCTCTCTTTCAGACAGGCACAAACACACACGCTCTGTTTCATGCAAATGGTTCTGTCTTTCTTTACTCTGAATGTAGGAATAAATATTCATACAGTTTTCATAAAAGCTGATGCTTTTAGACAGCCAATTGATCGCTTAAATGTCTAGCTATTTGTCTCTGAGTATTGCAGCCAGATGTTTTTTGGGGGGGCAGCTGAGTGTAAGAAATCAAATAGCATTAACTGTTTATTGTTTTGAATCTACCACATTAGTGCTTAATAAAAGGGAAGCTAACAGCTGCTCCCTTCAGTTTCAATAAAAGAATAGAGCTGATAACTACCATGGCTATAGATAAAGAATTTTCTTAACTTCACTCCTTATCTCTTGTAAATTCTTGGAGAGTTTCTGTGCAATAAGGATAAAGAGAAGAGAGGTATGCAGTACTTATGTATGAGTGGTATACCTCATCTACGTTCAATACCAGACTGGTAGGAACAAGAGGAGACTTCATAATAGGCTTCTCAGTAAATATAAATAAATAAATACATTTGGAAGATGGAAAAATTACCCCAGTGTGCCTTTTATCTGCTTTAAGTAAAATGATTAAGCAGCTAGAAGAAGTTAGTGTTTTACGTACTTGTGAAATTATTGAATTTCACACCCATAAAATGCAATAACATCATAAACCAAAGGCTTCCTGTAGCATCACCTCCCAGCCTAACTGTCTGAATATTTGTGACAAGAAAACCCTAGGAAGGGAACTGATTATTACGTAATATTCTAGTCTAAGGTTTTCATCCACTCAACCTTATTGTTCTACCTCACTGCATACACGTTGAGCGCAGCCTTCTGCAAACATTCTCCTAGGCTTGCTATTTATTAGCTCTCCCTCCTTGTAAAACTTGCATCCTGGCTGCAAAGAACTTCCATTTGCATGCCTGGTTATAAGCTGATGGTCTTCAGTATACTCAGAAGTTGAAGTATTTCATGAAAGTTTGTTCTTAGAGTATGCAGGTGAGCAATTTTTAAAAATGAACAGACCACTAGCCAAGAGAATAACTTTTTTTTTATTTGCTAGCAATATTAAAAAAATCAATAAAAATGTGTGTCTGCTTAACAAATACATCTGTTTTGATAAGTACCTTCGTGTAGGATATTTAGTCATTTTATACCTTTCATTAAAAAGAAGTTTTTGTGGGAGATGAAATTCTCCTTTGACAGTCACTTTGTGATTTTTCAGTATACCTCACTTGTTCGCACCAGCACCTGCTGTTGAAACACAAAACAGAGTTGTAAATGGGGAAGTAGTCCCATAATCAGATTTAAATTGACTTTCTTTGTCAACTCCTTTCTTTAAATGCTTTCTCATAATATTGCACTTTAAAAAAAATTAATCCCTTAAATGACATTTGGACATTTGCATCACTGTTAACATATGCTGCAATCTTCTTCGCTGGGAAAAAAATACATTTAAATCCTTTCTTCATTATACAGAACTATTACAGGTAAAAGCACAGTCAACTGTGGATATATATTTAAGTCTGTTACTCCTTGAAGTACTCCCTGCATTTTTACTGGGTTTCTTCAAATGCAGTTGCAGATTCTACCTTTGAAAATACTCATTTTGGAAGACCTAAGTGCTCTACAGAATTTAGCTGGGACTTTTTCAGCCACTTACTGAAATGAGGGGCCTGAAACCTTCCCACTTGACCCTTGATACAGATAATTTCATATTCAAAAGTTGAGAGACTTTCAAGTGGAAAAAGAATTCTGAACATGAAAGAGATGTGAATGCATGCTGAAATCTCTTGGTGTTGCACATCTCCAAGTGATGATTATGAATGCTGTGTAACAGAAAGCTGCTGTCAATGCCATGTAGTATAAACAGGTATTTTCATCACATATTGAATAACCATTAAGATGCTGTATATCTAAGCAGCATTCCTTTTGTTTTTCCTTTGTTTTCCTTGATGATGTCATTAGAATCTGACCTTTGAGTTATTAGGAATGACAAATTTATCTTTACATTATACACCTGAGTTACATCTGCATTCCTGAAAATCATAGAAGCGTCTTTCAACTATGAGTTTAAAATAATGCAAACCAAATTCTTTCAGTGGGAGGGAAATGATATAGTATTTTGAGCTTGGAAGACTTTAAGCATCATCGCTACCATAAAATCACATCAATAGGATTAAATTAGATGATGAAACTCAACATTTTTCTTAGTGTTGTTGCCATAGAAAAGGTAGCTTACTTCATAGCTGTCTGAACATAACTGTTTGAGCAGTAGATAGAAATAGAACAGTCAAGTCCAATTCAGTCTAAGATTTCAACTGATATATACATCTTTTGTCCCCCCTCAGATATACCCCATATTCCTTTTGTTCTGAAATCTGCTCAGCATGTTTCTTGTTTTGTCAGCTAAGTGAATGCTGACACAAAATGCAACACAGTGACATTTTGGTTTTATAAATACAATTTTCTTCCCCAAAACATTGGGAACTGAAGTATTACACGCAAGCAGAAATGGAAAGGTAGCTTCTGAACCAGTTTAGTAACAATAGATAGAATTTAGAGTGCTTGACTCCAGGCAACAGAGTGATTTCTACTTTCCAGCAAGGAGAGTAACCTTTATCCATGAGTTGCAACGATAATTCATGTAGAATCGATTCTCCAAGGTGTTGGGCATGATATGTCTTGTGAAAATCGTTTGAAATTGAGGATGATCAGCACTTTGGCTTGGACTTTAAATTAGTAATGTGAACCAATCTTAGATCCGAAGAAGCAAAATCATCCATGAGAGGTGTCTGCTGAGCCCTGTGGTGCCTAAGTTATAGACCAGCTCAGAAGGGTGTTTCTTTCTCAGGGTACCTTGCTCAGGTCTTTGCAACCTACAGTGGGAGTTCTGACTATCCTAAAAGCAGTCAATCTTTGCAGTCGCCAGTTCACAGCTTCAATGTATTATATGTTCACCTGAAGGAAACAATGCTTAGCCTAGTTTGATGAACACAGATAACTATTTAAATCCGCTTCCTTTGCAGTCACTGATTATTGTAATCGTATACATGTCTCTATTATTATTCTTATATATAAACGTAACTTCAGTAATTATATATGTGTATGAAACCATTAAAGTCCCTAAATGCTAACGCAAATGGACTGTATGCATTGAGGTAATGATGTTTGTTATTTGTGCTTTGCAGCTGAGGCAACACTTCAGGTGTGAACCCATCTTATGGATGGAGTGTAGCGACTACAATTGCATTTTGAGAACAAACCATCAGAACTTACTTCTTAAGGCTACTGAAATTTTTGTTTGGTTCTGTATTACACAGGCTATAATTTTTATGCTTCTCTAAAAGTCAGATTTAAAACAAACAAAACCCAAGCAAACAAAACCACAAAAAAAACTGAACCACAACTGCAAAAGTAAAAAAGAAGTTTCATAATTTCATTTCCTAAACTGCTGTTGTTCTTCCTATACAATTCATTGAAGTTGATGCAAAGTTAAAAACCTTTGCATCTTACTTCATATGTTTCATCAAAAAGATTAGAGCAGGCTTCGTGCAGCAGTGCCGTATGTAGTTAGAAAAGTCCAGTTATGTTCACACTTTTCCTTTTTAACTTTTTTTTTTAATCTATGCACACATTTGCGTACATGGCTGCCAAGTTTATATAGCTTCACTAAATCACGAGGAGCAGTCATGGTTTTATATTTTTAGTTTGATCACATTACTTGTCAGGAAAACTTTTGGGCTTTTCCTTAATTACTGTATTTTACTTAATTATGTAGAGAACATCTGACATTCTTTAAAGGAAACCAGTGAAAATGAAAGCTTCAAAATCTATCTATCTATCTATATATAAACAAAACTGGAAAGGAGGCTTAGAAAGCAAGATATTTATGTCCTCCATTAATATTTAAACATTTTTCAGCAAGTACAGGATAAGCACATCCCAGCTGCTGAAACTCTCATGATAAACGATGCCCTAGGCAGAGCATGGTTAACACCTAATTCTCAGTCACAGGCCAATCTGTTTGCCTTTTTATGAGCTGTCTTCATGTTTTGCACAATTTGCCTTTTGTCCCCCTCTCTCCTTAAGTGTTATGGGTCTTCAATTTATGTAATATACCCTCATAAAAATGAGCGTTCGTTTGAGAGATGAGGTTGGCATGAGCTAAAGCTATTAAATCTATACGTAATTCAGTTCTATTTTAGTCAAGGAAAATCACTTTAATCAGTAGATAAAGAGTAGAGATGAAAACGTCTTCGTTTCTTCATCTTACTACAGAATGAAAACAATGCAGATATGACTATTTTGGATATTTGTAAGTTTCTGGACCACCTTGGCTGTTCAAACAGATTTTGACTTTCTTCTCTCTCTCTGGTTTGAGCAAGCACTGTGAGCTTCTCAGCATGATGGCGTGAGGTGAACCGATGTTCTGACACAGATCAGTAGGGCATCTACTTCCAAACACCCAGAAAGAAGTCTTTTCCTTTTTCTTTTTTTCTAAGTATAAGAGAACGAACAGCAGTTCACAAATGCCTTTTGTTCTACAGTAGACCCAAAATAGCTATATTGTCATTTTTAATGCTTGTTCTTTTGGTGTCATCTGCCATTTAAAAAAAAACAGACAAACAAAGAGACGCATCCACCTGAAGCATTACAGAAACTCATATCATCGATGCGGAAAAGCAATCAAACTAGTCATATTACTTCAATTGCAAACTCTGTGGAGCACTTAGTGCCTCTTTGTCCTCTGTCTGCACAGTGAGTTGCACAGTTGGATTCATGACTGGAATTCCTGAGCTCTACACAATGCAAGCAATAAAAAAATGTACTAGGAAAGTAGTCAGAACTGTAGCAACACAGGGTGTGTTTTTTGTTTGTTTTGTTATGTTATTTTAATTTAAAGGCCTTCTGATCCTGTAAAGTAGTGAACACTTTTGCAGAGACTGAAAAGTGTATATCAAAAGTATCAGAGCCTTGGCAGCTTTAAGGTTGGCCCCTACTGGTTCTACTATCAAAGCATAACAAAAATATCCCTGATAAGAAGTTCTGTTGATTCCATTAAAAGTTAAGCACTCTTTAATAAAAAGGGGAATTTCCTAAAAGTAAATATTTGCCAAACAATATAAATTAGATTTAGCTATGATAAAGTGTCATGTTAAGAAATCAAAGAATAATGTAATATGAGTTACAAAATTATTATTTATTTCAGTGTGATGTACATACCATTTTCTCTAAAAGCATTAGTCAAATTGTGTAGCTTCTTCTCCAGAACACTGGTTATGGTGTTTTCCCATTAAGGGAGAAAAGTAAGGAAACTAAGATCTTCCTTCTCTCTGCCTCTGAAACGTACCCCTAAAACTGATGTAATCCAGTTTTACTAGTAATAAACTAATAATAAATTCCAATGTATTTCTGCACTTGTTTTGTGCATATCTGTGTCTGTATAGCCTTGGTACGAGCACATGTGTTCCATCAGCTGTTTGTCAGGTGTAAGGATGAAAAATGCTGCTTAGAACATTGCCTAAACATTTGACAGAAGAATAAAAACTCACCTAATAACCCGAAGAAGTGTTCAAGTGTCTTAAACTTTAAAGAGCAACAATGCATGACTAAGCTTAGAAAATTAGGTGGTATGTCTTTGCAGAGTGAATTCCTCTGTGTGTACGTGCCTCTGTGTGTAAGACAGCCTCTAAGACCAAAAGAAAGGGAGAGAAAGTCTGTTACCATTGTTGCTGAAATAAGTAGTTCTTTGGATAACTGTGTTTGATTCTCTGTGTGACTGTAAGCAAATTGCCACACAATACTTAAAAATAAACTTGGACATTTGATTTGCACCAATTGATAGGATTCTTTCCTATGTATTTCTAATGACATAAAATACAACTCAAGTGTATGTCACCCTGAACTGTAGAATGGAGTTAGCATAGTATTTCCCATTTCATTTTCCTTCCTTTGAAATTTCAGGTGCTTGACCAAGGGAAAGGATGTGTGAATAATGCTTTTGTGTGTTACAGTTAACTCCAGGTGACATAACAGTCCCTTAAAATCACCGTGAGCCGGTGAAATTTAGAGCAGCTACAAAGTATAATTATGATTTGGGGCCATGCCTAGAACATGCATGGCCCAGAGTCTGGTGGCTGGCTCTCTGCCACTTTTAGCCCTTTCTGGCTGTGCACATGTACTGCCTGCAGGCAGGGCCACCAGGAGCTCCCCTCCTGATGGAGTCCAACAAAACAGCACATCTGGCTGTGGGAAGTCGATGGGAGAGATTTCTGTCCCTAATCTGCCTGCGTCAGACTGCCGTGGGTATATCCTAGGAGTCTGTTGGAGTTTTAAGTAGTTTCTCTATCCCTAGCTTCTTGTTTCCTCCTTTTCCAAGAGGTTACCTTCTACGCAGTTTTGTTGATTCAACCGTTTGTCTCAGTGCTCTCTAAAGTACATAGGCAAGCTTCTTATGCTCTTAGGCAGCACAGCTGTTTTCAAAACTTTGTCATTGTCCTGTAGTTTATGGGCTCTTCAGTTGTGCTGATGCAACTGCTTGTGCAGCCAGGCTGTAAACTAGATCCGTGCAACGATCTGGGTTATAAACTTAAAGGAGAAGACTACTTGAAATGGGGTTTTGTTGCTATTTTTTTTTTCACTCTCATCATTTCACTGCTCTGGCTTCCAGTGTTGTCTGGCAAATAGCGCAACTGAGAGGACAGTGAACTGCAATGAAGAAAAAATTGAGCATGGCAAAGGATGAGTGGAAACAAGCAGCTAGCATGTTGGGGGGGGAACTCTGTAAAAGCCTCTTAAATCAAAATTGCTGTTAGTGGAAGAATAGCATGAGCAATGGCCTAACCCAGCTCTGTCAAAATAATTTGGTTTATAAGACACTTTCCTATTAAAAGTGTTTAAGTTAACGAGATCATTTTGACAGAACTGGGTTAGGGAGTGACTACACATGTAGTTATGCTAGCAGCACAAAGAGGCGGTAAGGTCTAGCCAGGGCATACGTCCTGGGCATCACAAGCACAACCTTAGCTACTGCCACAATAGCATGTCTGGTGTCTGCCTCAGTCTCCCTTCACTTCACAGTGAGGTGGAGAACTGTTTTAATATTTTATTTTATTTTATTTTTCCATGGGAATACTCTTTGTGCAAACTTAAATGAAAAATAATAGTTATTTAGCAAAAAGTGTTTGTTCTTTTGCAAGAGAAATATGAGACAGCTGCAGTTTAAAATCAAATTCAGGTATAATGTAGTGGATATGTACGAGAAACAGGATGGGCATGTAACAAAGTTAGGGGACAAAGATGATTTGTTGTTTATGGCATCTTAATCTATTCTGATGGACTTGGATTTTGTTCTGCTTTTATGACAAGTTAAAATGCTCTTTGAAGTTCTCTCATGCGTAGGAATTATTAATCCAACACGGCTTTAGCTTTTGTGGGGACAGAAACATAGAAAAGAGATAAATGGTCAAAAAAAAGTGAGGGGGGAAAGATCGCTTGGATGCTAACAATGGAAATGCTAAAAAATACAAAATATCTATGCCTGTGTACAGCTCTTGAGCATCCCAAGTTTACAGCCGTATTGAGAGGGGAAATGCAATACCTGGTCACAACCTGTGGGAAACCTGTGAAAATGAATACTTAATGAATTCCAAACAAAGGGAGTCGCAAGATGTACGTTTTTGTCCAAGGGCACATTATTAACCTTCCTATTTTATTCTCTTATCCTGTATGAAAGCCATTACCCACAGCTTGAATTATTTTGCAGGAATAGCGATCCTTATTTCTGTTAGAAATTAAATTTATTCTTTTGAACACAAAAGCCCGTGTGGGTCAGATGGAATTTCAAGGCTCCAAAGAAGCATACAAAATGTAAAGGCTGTCTGCCTGCTGTCCAGTAGCATAATGCTAGCTGGAATTCTCAAGGTGATCAGTAAATGAACACCTCTCATCAGCTACGAGAGACTGCTTCAGTTGTGATGCTCGTACTGAATAAGCATCAAAGGGAGAGATAATGGATAAAGAGATCTAAAGCATTTCCACTGGAACTCCACTGAATTTATGTATCATTTACCTCATGATTTTGTGGCAATGAAGGGGGTCATTTAATGTCCAGAATGTAAAAGATTCTGTAAACTCTACAAGAAAGTTGCTTTAGGCAACGATCATCAACTTTTCACTGGCATCTCTCTTGTAATTTCTGTGTTTAAACTACTGCTTCTAAGATTTGTTTGCTGTAAATTTTGTAACAGCTGCTTTGCAATTGTCAAAATCTACCCTAATGAAACAGTGAGGTTGAATGACCTGGCTGTTATTTTGAATCATAATGAATACTCAGATAAATGCAAAATTAAATAAAGAAAAAAAAACTTGATTGCAAATCATAAAATAATCCCTTTTTAGAAGAAGAAATATGGGAATGGTTAAATCTCTTATGCTAGGATCATGGTGTAAATCAATGCACTAGTCTGTTGATAAAGTGGTTTACATGACAAGACAGATATTCTGTGGTCTGAAATCTAAAAATAAATTGATTTCTTTAGAGCTTTTTGTGATCTTTCTCTGCTTCTTTTTCAGTGAGCAGTTTATATATTAAGCTACTTTTAAAACTTTATTCATCTTTTAAATGTTTCCTGCATTCCAATGTCCACTTTGTAACACTACACGATGATTTTAAAATAACTGTAATGAAATTACTTGTTTCACATATTCTAAAATTAGTTGTAGCAAATATACCAGCAACCATATAATTTCCCACTCCGCATTACACAAAATGAGAACTGTCATCAATTTGAATATCTGCTATAACTGCCTACTGTCATACCTGATTCTGACTTTGTAGAGGCAACTTATACAAGTAATCTACATAGAGTTTAGTTCCAAAGGAGGTTTCAGTGTGTATTATGGTAATTTCAGAAGTTAGTAGGCTGGAGCTGTGTTGCAGTGTTAGCTTATGAACTTAGTTAGTGTTGCAGTGTTAGCTTATGAACTTAGTTAGGTAGTCATTTTATGTTTGTTCTTTTGTAAAACTTGTACAGTATTAGGCTCCAGTTGTGCTCCAACGTGCATTTTCCTGCAATAGAATAATATTTTCCTAAAAGCTCATCAACACAGAGAATAAGTGGAAAACAAACTGCTTGGCTTTATCCTTTTTTCCCCCTATGTTATACATGAAGAACCAAATTCACAAATACAGTCTTATGTTTTTGAAATGAGACATTTCTCTGACTTTGCTATCTGACATGGTGTTAACATTTTCTTTCATCTTTTTGATGCATTCTTTAAGTTTTATATAGCACTTTCACTTGTCAGAGATGCCTGGTTGACGAAGGCTGTTTTGTATACAGTTTTGCAGGATTAGAGTTGTATCTGTGGTTCTACATATCATACACTTTGCTGGGAAATCACTTAAAAGAATTATGAACTTTTATTAAAGAGAACAGCCCAGAGGCATTTGAATACCTGGAAATTCAAAGTGAAAATTATGCTTTTATCAAAAGCAACAGAACTTTATGAAGATGGAAAGACTTGACTGTCGTCCGGTGCTGGTTCTCTTCTGTTGGCTTAGCACAAGGCAGCTTTGGCCTTACTGCAATAACTTCGCTGTCATTCCAGTCGTTGCTCCTCTAGACCCTGGTGTAATAACAGAAGGGAAAATACTCCTGTTAGCTTTCCCTGACTGCAAAATCTCCTTTTACAAGTGGCTATTTAGAATGTTACACTAGCCTGATTCAGAAACCATATCACTTGCTCCTACACATCTAATCCAGCGGATTATAACTGAACTACTCGGTACTTCTTGCTTCTTGTAATAACCTATATGAAAATGCAGGAATAAGCATTTAATGGAGAAGAAAAATCATTTCCAAATTTGTTAAAGACATCTGAGGACAGTACAGTCTTCATGCACTGCACCAAGTAAATGCCATGATTGACTGACAGAGCAGTGAAGCCCAAATAAATCTCTTTCTCAAATTAATCTTTAAAGGCTCCAACAGTCTAGGTTCAGTTATAGAGGTACATACCCAGCTCTACTGCTAAATACTGGTCATAGTCCTCTGCAGTACGCAGATGCATGCAAAAGCCCCATCAGATTACTTATTTTATTTACCCTGCACTGCCTAGCACTTGCCTATTTTCCTGCTGGTACCTGAGAATTTCTTGCAGTTCCGCATTCACTTGTATTTACATGCTTGCATAACGGTATTCTTTGCTGGATTATGTCATTTAGTGAGGTTCAGTGACGTGGTGTGTCCATTATTGTGTGCTTTTGGTTCAGTTGCCTTAAGGTATTGCTGAATAGGGAACTACTGTGAGGATGGTCCAGTCACAGTGAATTTTGATGTGTTAGTGCTAGTGGCTACAACCTAAATGTGATTGGAGTAAGTGACGAGTAATGGGAAGTCTGGGGGGGGAATGAGGAGGGGTGTGCTGAAGTGAACTTAATGCTTGCCAGAGATTCAGAGAGACAGCTTGAAAAACAAATATCCTGTTCCTGCTTCAAACAGAAGTGTTTCTGTGAGCATCATAGTGTTTTATCTCATTTGTTTCATCTCTTTTAGAGAAGAGAGCCTGTGCAGATTAATTAGGAAATGTTTTCAAAAAGCCTTTTGAATATGAAAAAGGTGCTTTAATTTATTATTATTTGGTCTTGTGAGTACAAAGGAAATCTTCAGCAGTTTCAACTATTGCTAGTAAGAAGGTGACCCACTTTGGTCCATTGTAAGGCTTTCGGGAACTCCAGAATAACATTCTGGCTCTTTCTGATGGACCTCCATTTCTGGCTTAAGCATTGCTTTGGATATTAACACCAAAAATGCTCAGCTATAGAATGGCTGTTGTGTATTCAGTTTATGTCCCCAGCTTTGAATTTAATCCTGCATACTCGTTGAAGATGACAGCTGTTGCTCTGTTTTACTGAGGTTCTATTTCTCCTGTGTTTCAAATTGTGCTCTACTAAAAAAATGATTTTTCTCATTGTTGGTACATATATGCACATGCAAGGCCACTCACGTGCACAAGAATCCCACACAAATGAAGTATTTAGTGCTGTCATTGCAAGTTTATCTGCTTCTCTCTTCTGATGCCTTCTACCACTGCCCTTGGAAATGTGGAATTTTAACACCTGGCAGAAAGTGGCAGCAATAGCCTCCCTTCAGTTCCCTAGGACAGGGCGTGTTTCCAGAGGGTGTGTTGGCAGACCCTTCCTGCTGAGAGATTTGACTGTTGTTCCTTGTGCTCCTCTTTGGGATTTAAAGAAGCCTGAAAGATGGAAAGTCTTTCTTCTCTCACATTTTCCTCGCAAAAGCACATTGTATTCTCCATTTCCTTTCTTTCCATCTCAGTTAGCAATGAGGCCTAAACGATGTTTCCAAGCTGCGTGGTTACTTCTGTAATGAGTATTCACCTCATTCTTGATGCATTGTCAAAGTGCTGCACTATTAGGTTACTGTTCTTCCATGGCACTTGAGATATTGAGTTTTAGTTTGATAACAACTCTTCTCCCTTTTTAACAAGACAAGTTTCTCACAGTTTCAGATTTTCATGCAGTAGATTTCACAGCTGCTTTGGCAATTACTCAAGTTTAAAAAACTATCTTCTTACTTTGTTTGCTTTTAAAAAAACAGCTAACATGTATTGATGTTATTCACATTTTCAAATGTGTTCCTCCATGAGTTTGCCTGAATCCAAAAAATATAATCTGCAACGCACACAGCGCCAAAAATAACAACCCCTCCCTCCCCCTCAATATTTTTGTAGTCCTACAAAAATCCACTAGAAACTCATTTTAAAGGAAGAAACAGCCTAAGGTACAGTGTAAGCTTGTGAGTACGCAGTTCTACCTACCTTGTAAACAGTGGTTTCTCTTGAGATTGCTTGGATATGAATCAGTCAATGAAAATGTATCAGGAATCTTTTTACAAAACTCCACTCTCATTAGAGTAGCTGTAATGTAGCCCTTCTCCCTGAGCTACACTGCATTTATCTTGCTAAGTGATCTATGGCTGCATTTCACATTTTGCCTATCAGCGTGGCATCAGCAAGCCCTGCTATGTTAACTTGCTTGTCCATTTCAGGGAATATTTACACTCAGTTGAAACCTAGTGCGGACTCCCAGTATGTGGAGGGGTGTGTGGAGAAAGAAAGACAAAGGGCTCCCAAGTGCCTATGAAGGAGAATGTCTTTGAAATAAAATCTGAGTGTGTATTTTGTCTGAAAGTGAGAGAGACACTGAAGATCCTGGACTGCAGATGTATGTAAATCAGCTTACTGGGGCTTTGGTAGAGATGTGGTTTGGGAATCGTGCATTTCACAGTGGAATTTCCAGCCTTGTTCCTCTGTTGAATTGTGAAGGTTTGCTGAGCTGTTGTGCTGCTGCAGGTTGATGGTTGCTGGTATGAGAACATACTACCAGAGCTTTATACATTTACCGGGAGTAAATGTTTTTTTCTTGTGGAGGAAAAGAAGATAACTCCATATGCAAGAACATTACCTTATTCAAATTTTTGTTACTTGACACACTAAATGTCCAAAATTTAACTATGTAAAAAGTATAGGATAGTAAGAGGGCCAGGAGCTGCTTCAGGTGCCAAGGAAGACTGCAAGTAAAATGCATTCTTGAGTGTTTGTAAGCACTCACCTGAGTCTTCTTTGGCTATTGCAGGCAATGGAGGAATTCAGAGTCACTTCATTTTCTTTTTAACCTGTTTAATGCACTCTAGTATTGTGTATTACAAATTTAAATCCTAGCAAGTTTTGTTTGTGATATAAAAGTAAATAAGATTTTTTAAAACGTTTTTCCTAAGCTTCTTAGTCACTGATTTGACCTTTCTTTTTTCTTCCCCCACCAGGAATCCTTAATGACTGGAAAACTCAATGGATCATGTTTTTATAATCTAAACTATTTTTACGTTGACTGTGCTGTAAACACATGGAGGAGCTGTAAGTAAATGTTCTGTACTGCATGATGAATTGGATTGCTACAGTCTGGAGGAAAGCAAAATAATAATTTCATTTCTGTGGTGATTTGCGTAGCTTGTGGTACAATGCCAGAAAGACTAACGGAAATGCTTATGGATACATGGACTCCATTAATAATTTTATGGATTACTGTACTTCCTTCCATTTATATGGCTCCAATGAATCAATCTCAAGTACTACCAAGTGGATCCAGTACAGGACTAAAAAGGCTAACTGAAGAACAAAGAGTTTTGAACCGTTCCAAGAGAGGCTGGGTTTGGAATCAAATGTTTGTATTAGAAGAATTTTCTGGACCTGAACCAATACTAGTTGGCCGGGTAAGGCAAGATTCTTTTTATTTTTTATTTTTTTATTTTTTTCTCTTAATATGCAAGTGTATGGCATGTGAAGGTCTGCTGTCATTTCCTTCTGCTAAGAAATTCAAATTTAAGCCGTCTATTATTCTAAAATTCTTCTCTAATACTCATAAACTCGTGCTTTAAATATACCACTGTTTAAAGATATGTTTGTTTTTTTTGTTCTTTTTGGTTTTTTTTTTTTTTCTGGTTAACTAACTTGCTGTTTAGTATAAAATTACATTTTATTTCATTTTTATGAATTTTGGTTTTATGACAAAAATACATGGATGTGTGCACATCCTTTCTTTGGTGTCAGTAGTTAACACTTTTCATCTTTGTTACTGAAGACTTTTCTCTAACATAGCTTTTTAGTATGTTCCTTTAATTCCAAACTTGTTCCTATCCATTCATACAAAAAGCTTACTCCACTTACAGGTCATTTGCTACCTCCAACTTTGCTAGAATTTCAGCAAAACAAACAAAGAATCAAAATTACAAAAACAAAACTGTGGTATAAACAGCAAATCACAGGGTTCTAGTTTACAGAGAACTCCTGATATACATGCTTGTTTATTATTATTGACACAGATTTCATAATTTAGTTTCAAAGTTAGGAAGATGAAAAAAAAAACCAGAAGGAACGTTATGTTTTTCCTTGTGTTCTTGTTTGAGTGTTGCCTTAAACTTTTGATTCTTACCATGCATTAGCTTTTTTGTGTCACTCTGTATTGCCACTGTTCTGTGAATCAGACTTGCACTTTCTCTTAAACAAGATTATGTTTCATCTGCATTCATGAGGAGTGAACTACCTTAGAATTACTGTTAGAAAAGTATTATCTGCTTCTAAATTCATCTGGCCTATAGTGAGCAATTAAAAATACCATGTGTGTTTATTGTTATATGTGCGTTAAAAATTCAGTTCCTTTTGAAGAACTAAATATGTCATTGTGTTTCCCAGCCACTAAAATTGTGTAAAACAAACTAGCAAACAGACATGATGAATGTCAATTAATCTCACGATAATTTTGGAAAAATGAACAGCATGTAGTATAACCTAGGGATTATCAATTGCTATAGCAATCGTCAAAGAATCTACATATCAAGTGTATTCCTGATTTTTCCCTAATGTAGCCACTTCTTATCTAAATGTAGGGTCAGACAGAATAATGAACTTTAGATCCAGTGCCTTTTGAGGGCTATGTTAGTTTACATGTAGATCAGGTGTTGTATATCTGTTTTCATTTGTTTTTCTATAGTTGGTCCCTCAATTTCAGAGGAACAGCAATATGCTTACTACAAATCTTAAAATTATTTCTTATTTTCTCCAACACATTCTTTTCACAATGTTTATTTTATCTATTTAAAAATGATTTTTAGTTGCTTTTAACTGGCTGCAGGAAGTCCCAAGTTTGTACTTTGTAGCAGTTTGATTTTCAGAATGTATCCAAGTCTTGAGATTTCTACAATATAAGGTTTTGTTTGTTAGTTTTGGCTGGGGAGGAGTTGGTTGTTTTATTTGGTTTGTTTGTTTTTATGGATATAATGTCCTGAGTGAACAGAAGCAGGTGGGTTAAACTAAGCCAAACCAATGAAGACATTATTCCATCTTCTGCTGGCAGTTAGAATAGAATCTGATAGTCTGAAATGCTGTGACAATCTATTTGTTGAGACTGCTGTGTAATTAAAACACTGCATGATTTAGATGGAAAAGAGCAAAAAGTGAAATTCACTCTCACAGGAAGAAATCCATGGTCTACTCCAGAAAATAGCTAAAAATATTTTTGTAAATCTGGCCTGAGTTTATCACTCTATCCAGATAGATGCAGAAAGTATCTACTCAGAACAGCTTGCTGTTAAACAAGCAATGCCAGCTAAAGCAGAGGACCATATTTGGATCATCTTGAGCACAAGAAGCAGCATCTGGGTGTAGATGTGGTTCTGTGCCATTACAGAGACAGTGCTGCCTGTATGTTATTTTTACATGTTCAAAGTACTCCAAGTAAATACGTTCCTTGATAGTTCAGTACTTCAAAGAGAATGTTCTTGAAGCAAATCTCATTATGTAGGTTTGGGTTGCACATTTTTGTCCCCTTCTACAGTCTTATGGAGTGTACTTAGTAGTTTTCTTAGTCACATATAATTTGTATGAGCAGGTCATTAGCTGCTCTAGTTAAATAAATACAGAAGTAAATGTTTTTACCCTAACAGAAATAGTGTATGCACAAGTATAATTTGATATGTGTTTTCAAATACACCTTCAAAGCCCACTCCTAATTCAGCACAATAGAAATGCTAAGGATAAAATTGATACTTAAATAATGTTTTTTTAAGTCAGTGTTCTGAAAGGTGGTGACTAGAAGCGTGTGATTAGCAAAAAGTATCATCAAATTAAAACTGAAAATTTAAATTAATTAAATCTAAACACAATGCAGATCACATTTTAAATGGAAGCCTGAATATAAATTCTATGTTTTCATTGTATGAGTTATAAAGATCACATACCCAAATTTCTGAAAACAGAGAAAGTTTAGTAAGACAGAACTTAGAGAGCAAGGTGGTATCTCTCCTAAGATTGATAGGTTTTTCCAGGAGAAGCAGCTTTTAGATGGGAAGACACTTCTTCAAAATTTTAAGTATTGTAGTACAACCAATGTCTTCAAAGTCACATATTAGTTTCTATTCTTCATGAGTATGTGTTAATAAGTGTATTCCCAATGTATTTACTCTAGTAAATGTAGTAATCTGGGGTGAGACTAATATGAGGATTTTATATGAATTCTTCTATAAAGCATGGTAGTTTCCTACAGTGACAAGTAAAGAATGGGAAAAAACTTTTGCTTTTATTCTTGAACTTCTTACAAGTTTTTTATGTCACTTTTCACCATTAGTTTGAGTATGGTTGAACTTAAACTTTTGCAGCTCTCCTTGAGTTCTCACATCTGTTAAAAAAAAAAAAAAAAAAAAAAAAAAAGTATATGAATCCATGCTTCCTCTGTGATTTCAGAATCTGAGGTTTCTTGTTTCCCTTTTTTGTCTGAATTAATATTGCATTGCATTTTGACAGATGGTATCGTAATAAATTCCATATTGTTTTGATCTATGCATGAAGAAAAGTATATGTGCATTTTTGAGAAACCTACAAAGTAACCTTTTTCATGTTCCTGTGACATACTCAGATGAGTTTGGTTTTGTTCACAGCACTACAATGTAGAAAGGTAGATTTACAAATATCCTTTTTATTTCTCTTTCTTTTTTTGCTTCTTCTGTAGAAGCAGGTATGAACTTTCCAAAGCTATTCGATCTGCTTTGGAAGACTCCACATACTGCATATTGCTGTCAGCAGTTTGCAGGCCTCCCAGTGGCTGACAACCTCATTCAACTGTAGAGTGATATGTTTTGTGACACTGCATGCTGTCCCTGTGGACTTGATTAGTTAGAGAGAACTTTTACTTGATATACACTGCTGCATTTTCTCAGTCTCCTCTGCATGCATTTACAGCACCATGGCAGATGTGCTATGAAATCTGTGGTGTAGCAAATGCCGCTGTTCTTTCACTGGAGACAGCCACTGAATTCACAATGAAATAGATAATATCATTAAGAAGATTTAGGAAAGTAGGATTGAGGTATAGGATTCTAGCTCCTTCTTTTTATGGTACATGAGGGTTTTTGGTGATTTTTTAAATGGAATTGGACCCAATTTAATAGATGTTTTCAAGCAAAATCTCAGGCCAGTGAATGAGTTAACGGTTGTGCTTTGTAAGTACAATGTACAGATAGAACATAAAAGGGAATGAAGGTGATAGAAATCATCCCTAAATCATCATCAACACTAAATGAATTGGCAGTTAAATCCAGGCATGAAAGAACACAGCTTTTCAGTCAGATAAGTGCTGTTTCCGTGGTATCACTTCTCCTGGTGCACTTCCCAGCTTCTCCTAGAACCTCCCCGAAACCTTTTCATTAACCTATTTCCAGTCTCAGGGTAACATTTTGCATATTTTGCATGCTTCCTTTTATGAGAGATTCATAAAATGACCTGATCAGATGAGGCCAGCTCCTCTGTCACAGGCACAGCTGCTGTGCCACATCTGTGACATGTGGTTGGTGGCAGAGCTGTGTTGCTCTTGTGAAGTTGCTCTGAAAACTCTGCAAAGGGATAGAAACAAACCAGAAATTAGTGAGACACAGAAAGAATGGCCTGGTCAGCTCTTACCCGCAGTGGAGTTTCACTTAGTTGTTTTTAATCTGTGGCCAGGGTGCTTTTCTTCCTTCCTTCTGACTTAAATAGTATGTGTTTTTTCACTTCTTTAAATGCAAAACTGTTTTTCTTTATAGTTTTAGAATCAGGGAGCTAGGCAGCTCTTTCCATTCAGAGCAATGAAGCTTTTTCCCTTGATATATGGGGCTTAGGTTCAGGCCTTTACAGAAGTAATTTTCCTGTAGGAGGAGCAGTAGAGAGGCATGATGTTTTTACAGTTAAGTGCTTCAGGCTGTGCTACTGTAAAAATCAAACCTGGAAATGCGGAGAGCACTTATAAATAGCTTCAAGCTGTATGTTCTACATTATAAATGTTTTATGCAATCTTTGATTTCATTGCCAACATACATTATATCTCCTAACAAGAAAATGGTAAAATTTTACTGTTAAAAAATTTTAAATCGTTCTGTTGAAGTCCAGGCAATACATATATGCAAAGTAAACAGGGTTTTAATTAAACAAATTCCTTCCATGTGTTTTTCCTTTTGATTCCTGCATAAAGTTTGAGATCATAATGACTGCCTGAGAATGTTGTAGTATTCAAGATACAAAATAGAAAAGTATGTAACTAAGAATCTCATTACATCAGGGATAAATTATGTGCTGTTTCCCTGAATGGAAGGAATCATTGTGAAATATAGGTGTAGTAAAACTCTAGTGTAGTTTTCATGGGGTATTATATGGTTCTAAGTTAATGGACTTTGTAAGTTCTCACACTTAGAACGGTGTGCATCAGAACACCTTAAAGATTCTATTCTAATTTACACTTGTATATTTACTAGCTATGATTTAAATATATGCAATAAAATATTGAATATCTGAAAAGTTGCAAAGTCAACATTGCTTTCTAAGCCCTAGATTTTTGTTCTTTTGCAACTGTAATTATACACTAATTTGCCTACTTATGTTTAATAAACTCCCAGAAGTCGAAATGTATCATTTACTTTTCTACAGTATTCTTTACAGAAAATACTAATTCCTCATGCCTTTTTTTTTTTTTTTTTTTTTTTTGCTTCTGAAGGGGAAGAGATGACTGTATACTTCACAGAACCCTCCTGTTTCCATACTCTAAATCAGCTTAGTCAGCAGGAGTATAAGTAGCTTGGAGAAAAGCATGTTGTAATTAAATATTGCTACAAAGCCAATAAAAATAGCATACAACATTTTAGGTAAGCTTGGTGAAAGTAGTATTTTTTATTAAATATATATATATTCCTCAGTATGCACAGATTTCATGTGTTTCTTTTTTACTAGGTGCAAGCTCTGAGAATTTTCTTATTAAAAAGTCATAAATTTAAACAAGGACAAATAGTTTGAATCACAAATCTCATTTCAATATGTTTCAGGGAGTACCACTGACTAAGGCTGAACACTTTCATGTTCCCCCACCTCCAATCTTGGGACTTATAAGCGCAATTTAAGTAGGATTACAACTTAGAACACTTGCTAACATAACTGGACTGGTAATAACTTCAAAGAGGCATTTCATCAGGTGGCTCCTATGTTTCTGCTTTTTGCTGGTAGAGCAGTAGTGTAGGAAAGTGGCAAATATCAGTATGTGAAAAGCACTTAAGGAGTGTCTGATTTTAGGAATATCAAGTTGCTTATGAATCCTGCACAGTAAAGTGTTCACCTACAAAACACCAGGTATCTTCTGAGTCATCTATATTTTTCTCTAATAAAGTGAGAACATCTCTGTGATGTGATTAGCATCTTGAATTTTAGACTTCAAAGACAATTATTATAGGATAACTTTAAAGAGTTGTTTCCTTTTTGTTTTTATTTTAAACAGTGACGGTAAGAATGATATATATAATGTATATAATTTGGGTCTTCTGATGTTACTTCAGCATTATCATCACGTTCCTTGTTATATTGTTCTGATGTCACAAAGACTTCTAATCTTCTGAGGGGAAAAAAAAAAAGAAAAAAAATATTGAGGATTGTTTTTGTTTGTGAAGAATTAGAAGCTTGTTAACTTTTGCTCAATATATTGATCTAAACATCTTATCTTTCTCTCTATGAATTGAAATGTTTTCCAAGCATGCAGGCAAAATGCAGAAGTTTCAGCATGAAAAATTAAGCAGAGCCTTCCATGTGATACTCTGCAGAGTATCTGGTCTTTCCAACATTGGATTTGTAAATGGTTTTCAATTTCTACCTATAGGGCCCACCCCTGGTGCTGTCAGGGTGCTTCCGTTCCAGTTGTCAATTTAACTGCCAATTAGTGCCAATTGTGGTGGTGTTTCTTTGATGTCCTTTCTCAACTGGGCAAACAAATATCCTATGAGCTACTGCAAAGCTATCAAATAGGAATGACTTCCCCAAAGTGATTGGACACATTGCCTTTTGATCAGTAAGGATGTATTTATTATTATCAGATACTGATAATAGTAAATTTTTCAAGGCTTCATATAATGAAAACCCCCAAAGGAACTTACATTAAGGTGAGAAATACTTTGGGACTAATTAATTTAGTGTCTGTAGGCTTCTAGACAGATCTCTGGAACCTTAGCATCTCATGGGCTGAATTACATGGGAATGGTTGTTCTTTTAGGTGGTGGGCAGCTCTGCCTGTTTAGTTTGTAATAAATACACATCACAGTCATGACAAGAAAATACAGTTTGTGTGTCAAAATACCAGGAAAGAGTTTGCATATTTTTTTTTTTCTTGAAAGTTCTGTTTTTAAAGTTTTTCTTTAATAAAGTAAGAGGAGATATAAGAGGGAATAGCACACACTGAGCAACCAGCAAAGGACTTCTAGCTGAGGGTACTTTGTTTGGACAAAGTCAGAGCTGCCAGTGCTGTGTGGCCTAATGTGGATGTGAAGCAATCAGCTTAATTGCAGAGATAATTTGCTGCAATAAGTGTTTTAGGCAATGTTTAAAGGTAACTATTATTTAAAAGTAAAGTGTATAGCATTTGGCATTGAAAATAGATGTAGACTATTTTCCTGAAGATATTTCAGCAAATATTTATGTGTCTGAATAGCCTCTTGGTGATCCTTGAGGAACACCTGTGGTGATGCAGTATGAAATAAAGCTTTCCTTTTTCCTGAGGAAACTCTATTAGTGTAAAGATTCCCCATCCATAATTTCTTTCAAAGCCTTTATTTTACAGCATTTGTGCCAGCAGCTAAGAAAAAGTATGTGCAGCTCTCCCTGGAGACTGTCACTCCTGAATTAAGTGGAGTAATCATTAGGAGCAACATAAGGAATCCCTTTTCTTGTTTCAGGTTCTGAGCTCAGGAACTGTTACACACCCAGCCCCTGGTGAATAGAAGCCAAGCCGAGGGTTTGTGTTTCAACTTGGTGTGCTGTGCATTGCTCTTAGATCGTGTCTATGAGATAGAATGTATGAAATAAAAGACTCACTCAGAGACAATCAGTGGAGGCAAGGAGCTCAGTTATAGGTAGACTCCAAAAATATATTTCTTAGCAGTTCAGAGTGGTTTAACCAGTTATGCTGGTTTAAATCCACAAACCACCTTATCTCATTTTCTTCTCCCTCACTGGGAGAGAATGACTTACATAGAATGGAAGTGTTGTCACCAAGTAAGGAAAAGTAGATTTTATTATATGTAGAATTGATGGGAGGCATCTAGGCATGAAGAATCAAGATTAGGGAAACTTTCTGGGGGAACGAGTGAAGGGCATTCAACCAAACCATAGCTCTTTTGTCACATTTTTTCCTAAGGTCATCAAACTACAGGCATCATTAAGAGCTATGCATTCAACCTTAAGAAATCAGAAAAATAAATTTAATGGAAAATGAAACTCATTTTTTTGTTAATTTGGGATAGTCTACAAAGTAATGCAACATGATCCTGTATGTCATAGCATGATGCAGAATGCCTGGCTGTGATATTACTCAATTCCAGCAGCTTAATGAAGATCTACCATATTTTTACACAAAAGCTTTTCTAAATATAATTACCAACATATTTACTATTTATTTTTCACTCCTTTTTTTCTTTTGGAAAGTGTTATTTTGTAGGCAACTTGTTCTCTAATTACTATGTAGTGTAAAGCATTTAAAGTCGACCACTGGCACACATTCCAAGTCCTATTGTTGCCTTGTCACACAGACAAGAAAAGAGGTAAAATGTTTGTGTTTCTTCCTTCATGCAAAATCATCTGAAACAAGGCTTAATGCCAATACAATATTTCAAATTATTAGGTTATTTCTGCTAATTAATGGGTCTTGATTAATTCACCCACATAATTGCTAGAATATTTGATAAACTGAGAGCAGGTGCTGATCTAGATACACACAACTATTACTTTTTATTGAGTTTTCCTACAACTAAATGACAGTACAAAAGTGATTTAATGCATATACCAGGAATTTACCTGTCAGAAGAAGATTTACAGACATAATTGAAATTTAAGCCCTGTGTTTTTTTTAAGGAATCTCAATGTCGATTCGAGTGAATTTTGAAAACATTGTACATGCTCTCAAAGAACTTGCGGGTGTATTTTTAAAAAGTGAACTACAGCACATGAGGAACGGCGCACTGTGTCAGTAAATGTGAAAGCTGTTAATGCTGCCATTTGTATTACAAAACGTTAGCCACAATTTTTCTCCTTGTTGGGTAGGATCCAATTCCTGCCTCAGAGCTGTTCCTGCAGTGAATAGGATATGCAGATTGCAACTGAGGAGGAAAACATACATGCAGAAGACTATGGGCAGAGAAGTGATTTTGAATGTCTGCAATTGGGCCTTAATGCTGTGGTGTTGCTGTGGGACAAGCTTTCAAATCCTCTGCTATTTCCTTAGATGTTGCTGTCTCCTATAAGCCAGTGGCAGTGTTACAGAGTGTACATTGTTGGGAAGGCTGAGAAACCACATATTTACTTTTCAAGTGTGTGGGACATTCTGGGAGAGATGTATACTATGCAATTTGATAGAAATTTAAATTGATATATTTAAATTCACTTTTTTTTTTTTAAGTATATTCTATGTGAAGTTCACTGACACTGTCTTAAAGTAAAGAAAGAAAATGACTAAAACTCTGAAGCGTTAGACAGAATTAGGCTTCTTGCTCTGTGCTGAAAGCAACAGCATTGATCATCCCATTAAGTAATCATTTAGTAATTGAACTAAATTCTGCCTCTCCAGAAGACCACCTGCTTGTTACTGCAAATTACAGATAAGCAAGGGAATGCTAGGAATTGAGCAGTATATATATATATATATATATAAATAAATCTTGGGATTTTTAGGGAAACATTTTGTATGTGAATATTTCAATCTATATCAAATGGATGTAGCACAAACATGAACAATTCTCCGTGGAGCAAAGTCTGACAGAAGCAAAGCAAAATGTGGCTCTGCTAGCAGGACAGGAGGCCTTTTCTTAGGCAGTTGGCTCACTGCAGGCATTTTAATGTGTTCCTGAGATTTACATCTTTCATATTGTAAGGTGAAAAAGTAATAATACAGTTGAATCAATATTTACTTCAACAGACATGTGCGAACAATTAGAAGCATGTTTGTAAATTCTGCAAAATGCAAAAAGATTGGGAAGCATTAGAGATGCTTTCCCAAGCCTGAAGCGAGCCAGCGTGGCTTCATTTTTTTGTAAGGCTCAAAGTAGTATCTCTGAGAGCGAAAATCTCTGATGTCCCTTTAGCTGAGGCAGGTTGGAAGTCTGTAAGAATATAAATCCCAGTTCCTCTGGTAGTCTGTGCTCTACCCAGGGCTCTGAGGATCTCTGTAACATAGAGTTGAGACTGCTGTGGGACAAAGTAACCAACCTCCAGAGTCTATTCTCTTCGTAACCTTCCCACTGCTATAACCTCGGTGCAGTCTTAGGGAACTGGTATCTTTCATTGTCCCCATGAGACACCATCAAAAGAAATCTCTCCGGATTGTTTGAGAATTCTCAGAAAGACCAAAAACCCAGCAATAGTTAAACCTTAATTTATTCTTTTCTCAGTGGCTTACTTTATAAGTATCTTGTCCTTTTTATACACTTCTTTTATGCCATATGTGATACATTATGTTATGGGTCTTGAATTTCTGCTTTGTGAAGCTATATGCTTTACAGTACTGCTTTTAATTGATATAAAAAAATTATCTTGGGAGGGGTGAGGGAAAATCCATCCTTCCAGATACATTATGTTCTTTCAGATCTAATAGACCAAATTCATTCCAGATTTGGTTAGGAAAGTCACTAGGCAGTACATCTGTCTTAATGCACTTGCAAAACCTTTTATACAGTTTGTGCAGCATCTGGTGGAGGCTGGGAGTTCGGGGGGAGAACAAAAACAGAACAATTACACCAAGATGAAAACTGGTGTACATATGTACAGGTTGGTATCTATAGCTAAGGCAGTATTAAAAGATTTCCTGTTAAAAAGGGCCAATAATAATGATCAGTAGAAAATGTTCTTTGTTAGTGAGACTGTTGCTCTTCCCTAAAGGATAAGCATAAGAAAGCAATAGCATTCAGCTTCCTGTCCACGTATTCTGACCCCTGCAATTTTCATCCCCTTTGTCATTCTTTTAGAAATACTGCTAACCTTTTCTGTTGTGACTGTGCCTTCACACTTGATGCAGCAATACTGGGAGCTGAAATTGCAAAAGTAGTGCACCAAAGGTAATTTTGCATGGTGTACCACATTCTGCTGTGCATCAGGAAAAGAGCTACCACTGCTTGAAATCCTTTTAAAAATCTTCCCAATTGATGACACCTGTGATGAAAATACTGCATGTGGGAGCTCAGATATTCCTTGCTAGTGCTTCTCAGAAATAATAATTATTTCTTAGTAGAATTAAAAAGTGGTTAGGAGACATACTTTAAAGAAATACTTTCAAGAAATTACAATTTATATCATTATATACCTTACTATCTAACATTAGACAGAATTCTTTCAGAAGTGCACATTGCTTGTTAGAAATGAGTGAAATTTTATTTAATGGGGAAACATTTATTCTTCATATTTCTAAATCATTATTTTCAATTGTCTCTTAATATGAAAATTTCTTATCAAGCTTGTTTTGAAAGGCATAAGGTTTTTTGGATGTCAGATAACAGTTGATACGATTTCATGTGTAGCAATTAATGTAAGTAGGAAAGGTGTTCTTGTGTATAATGTGTCACACTAAGATTGTAGAAAGATTTGTCCTTGGTACTGTCTTTTATTATGAAGTGCAGGAAAAACAGTCAATAACCACTTAATAATGTTTTTTTTGTTTGTTTGTTTGTTTTTTTGTTTTTGTTTTTTTTCTTTCGTTTATTGTAGATTTAGGTACATTAGGCTTTTATAATTATCTCATTCATAATCCTCTGTCACAAGTAATGTTTTCCGCATCTTGAGAAGCATAATTGGAAAATATTTTCCTTGTATGGACACTTTCTATTCTCTCTTTAATATAACTTTACCCAGGAGTATCTTGCCTAGGAAAAATGAGCAAGCATAATTTTGTACAGGTAATCAAATCTCTCAAATGTTGGCACATTTTCCTTGATCTCCATGGGACCAAAGGTAACCTTCAAACGGGCCTAAGCATTAAAAGAGAGAATTTCAGCTCTCAATTAGAACTCAAATAAGCTTGTACAAGGCAACTTGAACAGAAGTGCTATATTAAGCTACTTAGTACTGTATTTCTTCTACAGGGTATTCTATTTGATTAATACAGAATTGCAAGGGAATATATATATTAGCCTAAGTGTATGCGTGTGTGTATGTGTGTGTGTATGTGTGTATGTGTGTGTGTGTGTGTGTGTGTGTGTGTAGATTTGACCAGCATAGTCAGCACTGGCTTATAGCAGGAGTTTTACTCCCTTTTTTAATAATTCTTTGTTGTTGTTTTATTCCCACAGAGGACTCAAAACCACATCTTTATACAGAGAAAAAAAAGTAAATAAACAGGATTTCTTTAGAATCATCTTTGTTGAAGCACGTTGTAGAACTGTTAATATGTTCTATATCTTCTGGCTTAAATCACACTGAAGTGAGAGACAGTGAAAGCCATATAGATACAAAGCTAAGGAATGGTTTCAGGGAAAGAGATCTATTAACAGAACAGTTTCAAGGCCAGTGTAGAGTAGACCTACAGCAAAAGCTTCCAGATTATTTTTGTTGTGGAGTTGAACATTCTCATTTCTATTTTCACTCATTTCAGTACAAAGGACCTTTCTAATTACAAAACCCAGGAAAAGACGACACGACTCTTTAGCTGTAAACAATTTACTAGGGCTCTGGTGGTGTCTAAGCTAGCAAAGCAGCTGCCATTTTTACAGTGTGTATTTTAAAGGAGCTGCTAGGTCCTTCACAATGAAAGTTCTTATCTTTCTGTTCTAGTTTAAAAGTTTGGCTTGTTGTTAGTTGCATCTTTAAATGCAACGTTCAACTTATGTTGGTCATTAAGATATTAATTAAAGGGATATTCCCGGCCATGGAATATTATTCAGCAATTTTCTTTTTAAATCTGGTGTAAGTATGGCCAGAGAAAAACAAACAACCAAACAACAAACTTCAATACAAAAGTTATGATTTTAACTTCAGTAAGAACCAGTGGAGATGAGCTAACTTGGCTAATAGTTCTGATAATTTGTAGGATATGTATATATTCAATGATAGATCAAACCATCTGGCTATGCCTGGAACTTCAGCCCAGGCAAAAAGTACCTCTAGCACAGAGCCAGGATAGGGCCTTGGTTGCAGGAGGCTCTTAGCTCAGGCTGGTACTCTTCCTCCAGAAGAGAGGAGGCTGTGCTTCAGGGAGTCTTGATAGGTTGATGTGGGTCATCTTTAAAGTTCTTCCCCTTTCATAAAAAATTCAGGATCAGTGAACATAGTAAAAATCAAGTAAAAGGAGAAATGGTGTAACTGTGAGGAAGGGAATTAAAAAGGGTAAAAAATGCTCTTTACTGTTCTGATTTTAGGGGCAGAACATTTTGAAATACCTGCCTAATAGTGCGAGTAAAATGTAGGATGAGGAAATTGGCAGTATGTTTCCTGTGCTCTCTGCAAGTCGGCTGCAGGAACCTGTCATTGGGCTTCTGTGAGAGGGTGTCTATTTTTATATCCTAAGTGATGTGGAAGGCTGAAACCCGTGAAAACGGAGGATTGTCAGCTTTTATACAGACCTGAGAAAAGGCACTTAGTTGTTTCAAGGCTACAGATACAGTTTAGATACAGTTGCCTAAAGCTGTGCATAGATTTCTAAAACTCTTTGGCAATCTAGGAAGCCATCACTAATGTCCGTGTTAATGCTGGACCGGAAATGGACCCTGTAGGTAATTGACCTGTGAACCTCTTAAGAAATAAAATTTCCTAATCCTCTTTGGCATTTCTTTGTAGGTTATGTGACCTCTGACATTCCCTACTTTCCTCTCCATGTTCCTTAATCCATACTTCATTCCATTTTGCATGTAGTTGCTTTTAATGTTATTCGGTGTTTCAGTTGCTCTTGCTAAGCTTGTATATACTTAAGATTGTGCCTGTAAAGCAGGCCTTTCAGGTAAGGGAGTGCATATTGTACAATTTGTCAAGCCGTAGGGTTTGATGATGCATTCATTTTTAAAAATACAGTTTAAGAATAATGAAAAAACAGCCTTAGAGTGCACCTCTAAATGCCACAGCAGTAGAGTTGGAGGTGTGGCATACACTTGTCAGAACATATGCCATACCATCTTTCTCAAGAGCTTCTCCACGAACTTGTACAGGCATACTGTATCATTTGCTGATAGAGAAATGATTCTGTATTTCTCTTCCAGTTTTATCGTGCTTCACTCTTGCTGAAATGAACGTCCACAAACTCAGTTCAATATATTTGACATTCCTATTATGGTAGGATTTATTGATTTATTTATTTTTGTCATATAGAAGAGTGTCTTTCTGCACATTGTATTCATTATTCACTGGATCATCTTCTGAAGATTCGGAACTTAACAGCTGTATTTCTGCTATAAGAACACACAATCTTTTTTCTTCAGACTTACTTTTCACTCTCTTTGTATTCCTTTATGCTGATAAGGAATCTGAAGTTTGAGAGACTTGAATAAATAAACAGATAAAAACTCTTCTTTTTACCACTTGCTTTCAGTTGGTCCTAGTACAGTGTTTGTGTTGACCTCCTGTACTACAGTATTCTCATTTGTACTGGTTAGGCAATGGGAAGAAGGAGTTATAAAAATCTGAAAAAAGGAAGACTCCAAAATTTTTGTTACGTACTGAAACGTATTTTTAAAAGTTGTCTGTCTAATCAATGCTATTTCAGATGAATCTCACAAATTAATGAAATTTTTACTGCTGGAGATAGGAATTTCTGAAAACTAAATTATTTTTAAATTTAGGAGATTCATATTCGTGGTGAAAAGAAGCTATGTGCTGTTTTATTTATTTTACTTGAAAAGTGCATTGTTCTTGAAAAGCTATTTGAGTTCAGTAAAGCTTGTGCATTATAACACACATGCTTTTTTCACATAGCTGTGCAGATTTCTGGCAGTGAACTTTCTGCTTCTCTATTTCTCTTAGTATTTATCTTAATTCATTATGCTGAGCTTATGTAGCGTAGAAGTGTGATACTTCCCTGAAAAATTGGGAATATATATGTTCAGAAATATATGGTTGTATGTACCCTGAGATGAGAGTGTCATTGTCAGTATCTAGATTGGCTTTTCAAGCAGCAGTAATGCAAACTCAGTGATAATAACTCAATGCTTGTGACTTGCAGACACAGCCAGAATACATTCCAGTTCTGAGCTGCAGGATGAACACCATGGGAGGCTGGCCCATTTCTGATGAAAACAATTCCTAACAGTGTGAATTTATGAATCTTCCCAGTGCAAATGAGAGTTCATTATGCTGAGAGTCTAAAAATGATGCTTCATTTATTAAATAATACAAAAATTATATTCAGATACTGCTGGAGATTTTTGTTAGACCTTTCTGAATGTCACAGCTGAGGCTGAAAACATTTGACTTCAGTTATGGGAGGCAATAGTGAGAATGGGACATACTGCCAAAAAATTCCAATTTTTTGCTTGATTTGAAATGAATGTGTTCTTGGAACAGCACCTGTCACTGTTTCCCACTCTTTCTACCAGAAAAAAATGATCCTTGCCCATTTTGAAAATACGGAGATCATTTAATAAAAGCTTTCATAATTTTTTTTGCCTGACAAAAAAAAGCCTTTGCACTCAACATTGTTCCTCCACAGCATGGGTCTGCTACATCCACTTGTTGTAGCAGTGGAAGCAGCAATGGCATCTAAGGTAGTAGAATGTGAAATAACTTCAAATTTACACTAAAACAGTAAAAAATGTCACAGAAAATTCAGGAAAAATTGATACACAGTGACACATAATTCTAAGGCTTATTGCCAGATTTCGATATCCAGTTTGCCAGCTGTACTGTGCACTGCCCAGCTGATTCAAAACATATGCCTTGAGCAAACAATCAGTTAAGTGTGTTAAAAGCTCTGAAAAGTACCATATTAGCAGCAAGTCAACCAGCTGCATGCACTGCACTATAAATTTGGATAAAAGCTTACAAAAAAACTGTTGGTTTTTTGTGGGTTTTTTTTTGTGGGTTTTGTTTTTTTTTTTTTACTTCTTTGTTCTAAAAATATGGCTTAAATCTAATCTGAGCATCTGCAGTTAGTGTTAGAGCAACAATTTCATACTAGCTGAAAAATATAATTGAAATTCTGTTTAGGCTTTAAAAGTTCCCCTAGAGACAGAAAAGTCCATTACAAGTTTCTCTGTAGCTCAAAAGGAAGCTGTCATTCATAGACCAGCCTAAAGCCTTTGTAGCATGTATTCTTCATACTCTTGAAAGAGTCTTGGTCAGAATAGACTTTGTTCTTGTGCTGTGGACAAAATGTGCATGCATCATTTTCATTCTGTGGTGGGATGTGGGTGATGCTAACCTCGATTGAGTCACTGTCCTCTGGCTATTTGCAAGATCAAGTCAAGCTTTCAGTGGTGGTATTAAAGATATAAACTTGAAGCTGTATGTGTGTATGAGTTCTGTGTGTCTATAGTTTTACACATTTTTTATGTGTCCGGATTAACATGAATTCTCTGGTATTTATATGCATGTATGTATGGATCATTGTTATCTGCATAGTAAAATAAAGGATGAGAAAATGAGGAGATAATGCTGCCATTGTGGCTCATAGAAAATCATACCTTCTCAGCTACAATCATATTCTAGAATCCAGAGTAATATTGTTTCAGACTGAATTTTTGGAAAGTTTGAAAAGGAAGAATGCATATAAATAAAAATTTTAGCAGTATCTCTGAGCTGGAATGAAATGCTCCAGGCGATCTTGGCTAAATAAAAAGGGGTAGTATTTTATGAATGAAATATTTTTATTGCTTCTTCCAGCCTCAGTCTTCTACTTTTATCTTCTGAAATATATTTTAAAGATAAACCAATGTTTCAGCTAACAACCCAGAATAGAAGTGTACCCTATTGGGATTAGTCACCTGTTCTTTCTATTGCATATGGTTAGGACAAGGTGAGGCATGAATAGGCAAGCAAATTCCATCTTTACTCATAGGATGGCATGGATTGGAAGAGACTTTAAAGATCATGCAGTTCCAATGCCTTTGCAGTTGGTAGGGTTGCCACCCACTAGATCAGGCTGCCCAGGACTCCATCCAGTCTAGCGTTGAATGCCTACAGAGATGGGACATCCATACCATCTCTTGGAATTTCTTGCAGACAAATAAACTTTCACCATTATTTATATCATTCTAAAATGTTAGAATAAAATGTTTCAATTTTAGGGTAGTGAGAAACCTGGTAGACATTTATTGTTGTCTTATTTATCCATTGACTCATGTACAAGAGTTCTCATTGAAATACCAACTAATTAAAAGCAGATAGTTCCACTCAGTGCTTAGAGCGTATGCAACAGATGTTACTGTTCATCACATCAGAGATCTATAATGACTTTATTATAAAGTTTATTGACTCAGCTTCCAGTTTTCTTTGACCTTTTATTCCATGAAATTGCAGATGGAATTTATCTTGGATAAATGTGCAAGATATTTTACTATTCTATTTAGCTTAAAAAAATTCTTAAGTTCTTTCTCATCCTTGCAGCAGTTTTGAATTATTGCTGTCCTTCAAATTCTGTTCCTCAGTACTGACAAATTCAAGCATGAAGTTTAGGACAATGATGTTCTCTTAGAATTTTATGATTTCGCCTTGCTTTTAGAAGTCTCTGAAAGTCAGAAGACGTTTTATTAGGTGTTGAAGTTCTAGGACTTGTGTCTGCAGAGCCATGCTGATATAAATACATGCTCATAATATTCACATCACAGTTCAGGATGTGTCTCCCTGGGAAGTAGTCCTCCAGAGTTAAACAGATACTATGTTGGATGAGAGCCAACAGGTTCTTAACTTGCTTTTGAAAAACTGAATCTGGAAAGCTTTTCAGAAAATACATCTGTATTTCTAATTTGCACCTTGAAGGATGAAATTGACTGGAGGGTTGGTGAGAATGAATAAATTGATTCACAGTGTGTTGACAACTCCCTGTGTCTCACTTTCTGTGAAACATCTGTGGGTGATGCCACCACAATATCTGACTGCTGGCTTGCAAGCTGGTCTACTAGTAATACGTGATTAAAAGCCTGATACTCAGATAAATGAAACTGAACTCCATGGCACTGCTTTCCAGATTACTTTTTGTGACTTTGAATGGGTGATAAGAGGGCTGCAGCAGAGCAAAGAAAGACCCGTTTCTACAAAAAATGTCATCTCTGCTCTGTTAACTCTCCTAGATGCATAAATGGAATAATGCAGTGGAAAATCCAGCTCAGCATTGAAAGTAATGATTTGTGAAGAAAATATTATTATGTTTTGAAAGCAGTTTCTTGTGATTATTTTTTTAACATCTTTAAGATGAAAAACAATGAAGACTAAAGTTTAGCAAATATTACAGGATACAAATTCTAGCAGCCAAAGCAGTAGATGCATTCATTTCTAAATATAAGTGATGGAGGTGACAAGCTGTATAGACTTCAATTTCGCTCTTCTTGTCATGGGAAGTAGTAATTTATTACTTGAGTTCTCACGCAACACAGGACAAAATTTAAGTTCCCCAAGAAAAAGATATACAGTACTTATAAATGCATTACCATTTTAGTAGTTCTAAGAATTATAAACTCAGAAGAAGTCATCAGTTCGTAATATGTAAATGCATGTGCACTGAATGTAGCTGTTGTATAAAATAGACTGGTAGACCTGTGCAACAAATGCTCTTGCACATCATATGTTAACTAATTTTAACTTTATTCTATGATGAAGATGCAGAATGCACTCTATCAGAAAACATCCTTATGTTGAGTGCACTTGATAAGCAGAATTGTCCTATTTGGCTTTTTTTCACCTCATGAATTGTTCAATTTCATGCAAAGATGAAATGAGACGAGACTCAGATGTCCAAACAGTCAGCACTTGGTGCTAAAGGATGAATTAATTAAATATGTAAAATTCTTAACCACTATCTTTTTACATGGGGAAACATAAAATTATATAATTATACAATATTAGCATTTAAACTCCTAACTCTTGTAGAATACGCCCATGGTTTCCTCCCCCCTCCAAAATGGACATTATTGTAGCTTTATTGTAAGGAGCAATTTTCTGTATCACAGCTGGCCATCAGAGGCATTGTAGAGTTAATTCCATAGTTGGCCTTCAGTTAGACATTGTCTGATTCATTCTGAGCAAAATAGTGCCAGGACACATACTTGCTTACTAAAACGATGAGAAGCATTTCATATGTATGAGTGTTTGTGTGTGAGCTCATGCTGTAAGTTTATTTTTTCAGGCTAAAGGGAAGGACTATTAACCACAGGCTCTAGAGCCTCTGATTTTATAATTAGAAATCAATTGGGCAAAGCCTAGTTTTGCATATGTGACCTCTTCCCATAACTGTATCCCAGAATGGCTTTCTGCTGAAATGATTTGCTTAACAATTTTACATTAACAACTAATCTATTTGCAAAATCAGTTTGAAAAACTAAATTACCTGTGTGCTTTTGGTGGCTACGTAGAAAAACTTCTTTCCAACCAAGATGGAATTACCTGATTTTTTTTTATTATTTTTTTATTTTTGTAATTTCCATTTTAATCTCATTGTTTATTTGTTTTAATTAAAAGACGTAACATAGCTTTTTGGCACTGTGGAGTTGCATTGACTTTGGTAAGGGCACAGCAGGGCAAATTGTATCTAGAGTTTATGTTCATTTGTGTCCACAGAGAGAGAAAGATGAAGCTGAACTGGGTTATGCCAGACACTGCTGAAAGACATTTACTCAATAGGTTTGGTCACTTGTGGGCAAGCATGATGGTGTAGATTCGTTTCTGTCTTGATTGCCCTGGTATTTGAGAATCCTCAAGGGGGATAGATGTAGCATTTCTTATTCCACTTCTTTTGTGGTATCATGCACAGAGCATGTTTTAACTATTAAAAAGGAAGTGTTTGACCAGTGTTTTTCATTCCAATCATCTTCTAATTCAGAGCAGGGGGACCATCAGTCTATTTTTTTTCCAGGAAAGTATACCAAACTATGCTTTAACTTAGAGTAGCCCACATCCTGTATTTCATCTCAATTCCTAGTTTAGGGAGAACTTAATGCAGGCTAATGCCACTGCTTATCTTTTCCCTTATGTGCAGTGTAAGCCAGCCAAATTTCTTGATCTTAGCCAAATGTGCATAGGTCGCTCCAAAAGTAATGCCTCCTATTTGCTTCTGGGGAAACCACAACAGATATGAAGAACACAATAACTCTATTTAATAGAGCAAATTCTCAGCTACAAAACAGTATATTTCAACATAGCCATCACCATTAGCTGTGTGTTTTCACTAGCAATGAACAAGAGCCTGCACTCCATACTAACATCCACTGTTTGGTCTCTATAAACATTCAGCAAGTGTTGATGAATGTCAGTGAGTGCCATTTTTTCCACATGGAGAAATTCAGTGACACACCCCGCTTCTTTGGTAGACATCATGTTGTCAGACTGATGCCATCTTTTTCACAACAACATTTAACTTAAGGTTCAACTTCTACTGTCAAACCACCAACATCTACCTTTGATAATGTGGGCCAACAGTAAAATAGGAGGCATTATTTTCAGAGCAGCCCTCGTGAATGTAATGGTGATGTAATGTATAAAATATGTTGTTCCTCTCTTCACGTTACTTTTGTGTTGATAATTTGGAAGAACTTCTGTTCTATGGGAAAATTTTAATGAATACCACAGCAAAATTGGGATTTTTATTTCACAATAATGAATTTATTGTGGTAGCAACAATTCCAGGGGACAAGGAAGTGGGAAGTATTGTTCTGTATGTTTCTTTTTGTTTTTTGGTTTGAGATCTCATTATTCCTGCAATCTTACTATTTACTACCCCACAGTAATACTGTTTTAAAATGCGCAAGAGTATCTGAAATCTGTTGTGTGATAGGACTGAATGGAATCTGAGTAACTGGAGATGTGGCTGGTTTCATCTTATCAGTCTCAGCTTTTGATTTTAAAGGCTTCAACCAAGCACAGACACTGCTTGACTGAACAGTTAAATTGTGGATGCACTTCTTGGCATTTCAAAGATAATGCTAACTTAATTCAAACTCAAACACTACAGAACTTGAAGGAATCTATATATGAATCAAGTAAAAATTCCTTTCCACTTTTACAATGCAATGAAGCATCAAAAATAACTGCCATATCAAAGTCCTTCAAGTTTAATTTTAGTTTTTGCAAAAAACTGCTTTTTTATTCCATGGATATAAATATACTTTATGTTTCTCCCCAATCCTCTGCTCAAAATAAAGAAACTACCAAAATAAAAATCAAAATTTAGCATCAGAGAGAAACTCTGTCAGCATAGACATTTGTAAAGATTCTTAGAATGTTGGAATAATTATAAAATTGGATTTCCGTTCAGCATAGGCATGGACAAAAATTTACTACCACATACCATAAACGAGATATCTGTATTTTCTACATTTGAAATGACGAGCCTTTTTTTTTTTTTTTTTTTAACTTTGAATCTTCTGTTGTTGTTTTATCTCTGTTTTTGATAGTTTGCAATTCAGCTAGAAGTTATTTCATATTCAGAGTTGAGCTGGTATCCTTTTTTTGATTGCACTATTGAAAGGGCAAAAATATGGTCTGCTTCACAACCGTGTCGTTTCGAAACAGCCTCAAAAATTAGAAGTGGAGACTTTCAATAGCAAGAGCAAACTCAGCTCAATCCATTTGCTTGCAAAATGTTTTCAAACTACTGACAAGATGTGCTGTGCACACGATTGTGTTCATGCATCTGAATGTGTATTCCAAAATACTTGGGCTAAGCCAGGATCTGTGCAAAGTAAGCTGGAAGAAAAGTTTATGAAGAGACCTTTGAAGAACTAAGAAGAGATCATGTCTGACCCTGTATTTTTGCTTTCCAAAACTCAGTTCTTCAGCTTTCAGGCATGCACTGGCCATTTAGCTCAGGTTAGCTTTTCCGTGCTCTCTTACAGTACTTGATATTTACCAAAATTTGGCTTTCCTCATAACAGTGTGCCATATAAGATGAGAATATGTTTTGAAAATAATATTTCTCCATTCCTGAAGAAAATTTCAAATGGATTCTCAGCCTCTACTGAATTAGAGTGGAAGAAAAAGATCCACCTGAGGCAAGTGCCTGTACTGCCTCACAGATCACTCTGATGGAGCCAGTGGTGGTTCCGTCCAAGAGATCATTTGTCAGGATGGCTCCTGATATTGGAACAGAGGGGAATTCTGACACTGGGAATGAGAAGAAACTAATTCAGAAGAATGTAGTATAGGGATGTTTATCAACCGCTGATAAAGTTCAGTGACTTTCCTTGTATACTACAGAAGGCTACTTAAATAATTTAAAGGTCTTTCTAAAACCTACACAAGTTAGTGAGTGCTCTCAGCAGGTATTATAAATGTGGATTTTACTCCACTCTGATTACTTATTCAAATTGTATGGACAGCTGTCAAGTTACAGATGTGATGTCCTTTATCACAGAAGCAAGATACTTAATTCAGTTGATTAAGATATACTAATCAGAGTTATCTTGATCTGTGTAAAATTCTGAAGCACAATCTAAGCTCTGATTTTAGAGATATCAGTATGTAGTAGATGAATGATTACAGCAGTTGCTTAGATTTTGTTAATTTGAAGTGTTTCAAGCATTCGATAAAATAGTTGCTTGCTGTCCACCCCTGACTGGAATGTCAATTCTTGTTTATAGCGATATAAAGTTAAAAAGAAAGTCCAATAATTGTCTCCAGCAGGCTCATTTGCATTATTTCTTCATAGTAATTATGTGAACAATAAGGAATGTATACCTAAGAGCAAAATATATGGTGATCTGTATGCTGAAATATAATCACCGTAAATATGTTTTAATTGTGTTTGTGTTGCTTTTAAAGTAAAGGCATGACATAAAGTTCTCCTCATATCTACAGAATGAGTCATAGCATTGAACACTGAAACAGCCAAATAAAGCTGATACTAATAAGAAAAATAATTCAATTATGCTAAACAAAATGAATTAAATTGCTTTATATCTCTTGGAAGAAATGATTACATTGTAGAGTTTGTGTAGGCAGCAGGAATGATTTTGCTTTTAAAGTGAGTAAGTTCTCCTAGAACGTGACTATTTCTTCTAAGGTAACTAACATTTCGTGCTCAATTTTGAAAAGCTGGGGAGAAAAGTTAGTTTTGTGTCAATATGAACTTTTAGAATATCAAAAAATGTTTTGGGATTGGCATAACATATTTGTTATATCCAAACAAAATTCTTAATATGGTATAGAGTGGAATGAATTCAAAAGGCAACATTTGCTTCACATAATTTTAGCATATTAAAATGTAAATAGTTTTTATAAATGAAATCAATGCCTGTGCAGGTATAAATGTTGAATGTAGAATAACTTTAAAGCATTTGGGCCAGGAAAGATTCAGAAAAAAAAGCATCAGTATTCTTTTCTCATCCTGTATTTGTTTCCTAAATGAATTTTGCAGTAATCTGCAGTGTAGTGTCTTAGTGTCACTGAATTTTAACTCCTGCCCAAAAAATACAGACAGAATTTTGGCTGTGGCCTCTTAGTGATCCTGAGGACTTTCAAATACTTGGTTTGCTTTGTATACTGGAACTCTTTGTTTCTCTGACTGTGTTTCACCACAGGCAGATGAGAATTAACACTGAGTTCTGCTTAACAAGGATGTGGTAATACCAATTTAATTAATATGGTAATATCCTGAGGTGGTGAAGTAACTTACATATCTCCATGTATCAGTACTAAGATGCCAATAACATTACCTTGACTGGGGAAGACAAAAGAAAGGCCATCACTGTTACATGCAAAAGCTCCAAATGTCACACTGGATGTGTGACTGTTCCCAGCATTGCCTCCTGGGGCTGAAAAACATGGCCAGTTTGATGATGATTCTTTGCTTGGTCTAACATTCTCTGGAAGAGAATCAGGCCAGAAGAGAGAATTAGACATGAGGAGTGAGAAGAAATGAACTCGGCTTTAAAATTCCAGGCAGAATAAATGAGGTTTGGACATATTCTTATCAAAAGGCACACTTGCTATTTGGTGCTGTGAGATCCAAATCAGACAGCACTTGTGGAAACAAAACAAAACCAAAAAACCAACAGCGGCTAAAAATACACTCTGTGAGGCTTTCTGTTGATCTCATATTCTGTATCCATTCATTAGCTCTCATCTACAACCAGTAGAAAATGTTGAAATCTGTGTTATCTTTGCAAACATTTTGTAGCCCACCTTTTAGGAGTGTATGCTAATGTCCTCATTCAGATTTCTTGCATGGGCTTCTTTGCATCAAGCAACCTCCTACCCTTTTGATGGTGAGGGACTGATTCTCCAGTGTTTCTCCACACAGGCTTAAAAATTCAGTTACTGTCAAATCTCATTTATTCTGCCTTTTCACCCAGCCCCTCCTTTATATGTAGGTAAGAACAGGAAAAAGAAAGGAAAAATATTTAGCAAGCGAATGAAGAAGAATAAAGTGAATATTATCACAAGCACAGAAGTTGTTGAGGACTTTTTCCTCAACGTTGTAGGTTTTTTTCCTGGCTTCTATAATGAAAAAAACACTCATCTTGCAAACATCTGGAAGTTCAGCTTCATTCTCTATGGTAAGATTAAAATTGCTAACTGTCATATAACTTTCTGGTATGTGGTTTGTATGAACCTTACACTGGGCATTTGCATACTTCGGTTTCCTCTCTGCTTTCACATTTACATTTACTGTAGATTAATTTCTATCTTATGTTTTGTTTCATTTTTCACTCTCCAAACTGTTTGGTTATTATCTTTCTCTACCTATGTCCTTCTGGGACTGTATCTCAGTAGATAGAAGAAAGTTGAAATATGAGGTTTTTTTCTTGAAACAGCATAGCATGCTTTAGATGACACTTCTTGCAAATTTTTTCACATTTTCTTTTTATCATCTACCACCTAATCTGCACAACTTCATTGGTCAGATTTTTAATTATTTAACTCTTATATTGAAGTTCTTCCGTATATATATAACTTCTCCACTATCTTTCATTGCTTTCTGTATTCTGTTCAGGTGTAGAAATGGTTAAAATTAATACAGTATTCACCTAAACTGTTAGCATTGGACTTAGTAGAGGCTGACCATGCTAGCAAAAAAAGTACAAACACTTAAAGTAACATTTTAATTTTAAGAAGCACAAAGACTTGAAGTAACAGGTTAGTTTTAAGAAATTCATGGTAAAGAAGTGTAACTAATATTTAAATGCTGATTTCTAGCAAAGCTTATGCATACTGAGTTCTCTGCAAATGCAGCTTATCTGTAAGGGAGTGCTCATGATCTGTGTATTCACAACAATTGAAAAATATAAGAATTTTTCAGTTCTGGATTTTTCCCAACTTTTGAAACTGATTCTTAAACCTGCACATCAATAATATATGAAACAAAAGCAGAGCTTATAGCTCTCTCAGGGGCACTGCTTTTCCTATGAGTTCCTGTTCTATTATAGGAAATGTAAGTGTTGCATCCCCCTGGAAGCGCCATTCTCTTTTTTTTCTGTTCTCTCATTGTCAGGTTGAGATTCCTTGGGTTTTGTGCTGGTTAAAAGAACAGAGTTGCATTCAGATTAATTTTTTTTTTATTATTATTATTTTTTTTTTGTCTTGAAAATAGTGTTTGGCCCTATTCTACCACAGCGTCATACTTTCTCAGAGTACATAATGAAAAAGAAAAGGGAAGTGAAGAACCTTTGAGGTTTTCCCATTTTGCCTCACTGCTGACATGATGCTGTACAATCAAAAGCAGATATGCACCACATTAGAGAAGATTATGGCTTCCAGCATTCCCTTCCTGTGAGCTTCTGTCTTTTTCTGAGAAAAGCTACCTATCAGTGAAGCTGGCACAGCTGAGACAGGGGTTTATAGCAGTATACAAACTAAGAAACCAATTGTGATCTGTAATGAGATATTTAACGTGGTTTCAAAGTTTCAGTATGGAGAGGAGGAAAAGGTTTGATTTAATCATGCTGTGGTTGCTATGTTGATTGCCCATGATCTCAGCTTGTTTCAGAAAAAACAGAAACATTTTCTAAGGCAAGACATGCTGGTTACCTGTATCAGATTTAGTGCCAAAATATCTGTAAAAGAACTGAGCAATAGTACATTTATACTTCTAATATTTTGCTGAAGAATGTAGTACAGAAGATTATCTTTCCAGTTAACTTTGTCATCAGTGTTCATTTACATACCCAGTGATCTCATCTCCAAAGGCAAACAAAATATTCTATTTCCTATATCCTGGGTAAATGTGAAAAGGCAGCTTTACTGACTTGATAAATAATCTCAAATATTTTACTTTACTTCAAGGTCTTGCTATTTTCAACGCTTTATTATCTCACAGTCAGATAATTGTTAATCTTATTATTTATCTAGTTTATATTAAAGTCAGTTACACCTGATGTATTAGTTATCAGAAAAGTATTAAAAAGTATGCTAGTGGTAAACTCTTATTGTAATTGAACTATGGATTATGGAGTTATAATACAAATGAAAAACCAGATATCATAAACAGCATGCCATAAGAATCTCACCAGCTGAAAATTCAGCAGATGTTATTTAAAGCTCGTCAGGCAAAGTATAGATAAGTTTTTAACTGGAATTTGTTAACTTGGAAAATCAGAATGCTGAGAAGTGGTTTGTTTAGGTTCTCATAAGACAATACCAATATACAGAAGACAAGACTTTCTGTGTCTGTGCTGCTTGGATATCAAGCGAAAAATGTTTCCAAGCATTAGTCAGGCAGAGCATCTCAGGTGTGTAATTTCTGGCCCAGTCATCAGGAAGGCCAACCCCTAACCAGTCTCTGTTCCCTTCCTTAGAAAGCTTCAAAATTTTTACTTTTCACTATTATTTTTGGGACAGGCCATACAAATGTTTAGATAATGGAGAAGAAGCATGGAGAAGCCATGTAGAGTGGATCTGCTTAGGATCTTGGGAAGCTAATCAAATACCTGAAGATGAGTGTGGAGGTTACTGGAAGCTGGATGAAGGCAAGGTTGAACTCAGCAGCCTTAATTTTGCCATTTCACAACCTGTGCTGCATTATTTTATCATTATTATTTTTTTTAAGTGGAACTCTTTGGTGTTGTCTTTCTCTGTAGATCTATATATGTTTCAAATACAGAGTTTTGTCCAGTGTACATGGATATTTCAGACAGAGACTCCTACTGAGTTGCTATGCCTTAGAACAGCTTCTAAAACCATTCAGATGCAAACAAAAAAACAAAACAAAACAAAACAAAAAAACCCCACTATTTTAGATATTTTAGTATTCAGAATTCACTCTTATTTTTCCTTGTATTTTGAGCCATACTGAATCTGTAGGTAGTAATTGCAGAAACTAGACAATGTCTCAGAAACTCATTTCTGAAATGATGTGTTCTGGGTCCATTCTTCCTCATTGCTTTTCCAGAAAAAATGGGGAGAGGAAGAAAAGCTATTGATCTTTCTCCATGCTGTAGAACAGACTCTTACTGCCAATGAGAATCTCTGTGTGCTATTGTAATACCAGCAATTAATAAGCATTATTTGTAGATGAGTACTGACTCCACAGCAGTCAGCTGTGCAGTTAACTAGATGTCATTAGGTTTTTCTCTCAGTTTAGTAAAGTTCCTTCAGATAAATAGCGAAGAATGTATGTAAGATAGCGGGATTTTGTGTCATTTTTGTATCTAAGTTATCATTTGGATCATTTATGAACCCCAGTTCTCAATATTAGAACTCTTTCTCAGGTCTTTGAAAGATTTTTGTGTGTGTATTCTTCATTATAATAAGTACCTCAGCAGAGTCCTTGGAGATCTTCAAGGATCTGCCTTCTGCAGCTGTTTCTCTTCTTTGATATTCCTTTTTCAGGCATTGTATTCTCTAGGTGGATGTCTGTAAGCAGATCTTTGAGTGTGGGGGAATCCATTCATCTGCTGAAAAGAGGTCCTGAGAAATCATATGTTCTTCTGCCTGTTAACTTCAATTAACTGATCATTGTGCATCTTCTCCACCATTCACCCCTAAAGATATTAGCACAGGATAGCTGGTCAACTATCCTTTGATAGAATGCCCTGTTGGAGAAATGCAAAGGACAGCTGAGTGGGGAGACAGCCATATGTTTTTTGGTTGTTCTGTGCCCACAGAGTGATATGAGCACTATCAAGCTTGTGTGGGTAGAGAAATCTGACAGTGATTCAACTGTCATTAAATTAGTACAGATGACTTCTGCAGCCTCCCACTGTAGTCTTCACTGTGAGCATAGACAATTTGGATGAAGGTCTAGCCTAAATCACTGCTAAGCCTGTATAGATTTGGGCTGTTTTGAGATTGACATATGTTACACATGTACAGATGTTGTGATACTGGTTTGTATACAATTTATCTGATTCATCATGAGCCAGCATTTCTTTTTTGATAATTCACAGGACCCCAGTGAATTACAGGCAGATTAGATGTTTACAGCAAATAATATGAATACTCCAAAAACTGCCCACACTTATAATCCTAGCAGTGCTATTTTTTCACTTGTTGTAAACAGTTCAGGTTATCTGATGTGCCAAAAAAAAAAAAAAAAAAAGTGATAAATGTTACTGATACTTTAGTCTCCACATGTACTGAGAAAAGGAACTGCAGGGCTCATTAAAAGTTGCTAGAGAATCAGATACATCACCAAATAAAAAACCCTGCTGCAGTGACTGCAGTTGATGATTTCTGCATATCAAGAGGAATGTTTTCTATTCTCCACTCTTCTGTCAGTTCTTCCAGAAAAAAACAGTAACGTAGGCATAAGCTGTGATCTATCTCTATTGGTTTACAGAATATTTCTAATTTAATGGTGTTGCAAATTATTTGCATCAGACAGATAATGTTAATAAGTCAGTTTGTAAGATATTCACACGAATGCATGACTTGGTGGAAATACAGGAGAAATTACATTAGGAATCTTTGGAGGCAACACAAGTGATGTGACAATTTTTTTGTGAAAATGCATGAAATCATAGTAACTGCTTTCAAACAAATTCTTCTGAATAACATATAATTCTGCCTCTCTAATCATCTCTAATGAACATCTAGCTGTGAGAGAAGGTGGAGAAATAATCCAATTATCCACATGTTATATCTGTTAATTCTTGTAAACAATGCTCCGATGGTAGTAAGTAACCAGAAACGTAGCATCTCTGAAAGACTATCATTTGGTTTGACATCTTTTAAGAAACTTGCTTGTTTTTTTTCACACTCCAAATAACCTGATTTCTTTGTTTGTGTGTTTGTTTGTTAAGAAAAAACTCATACTTTACCCGGGTCCACAGGTCACACGTTAGTGTAAGTGCACTGAAAAGATAAATACATTATCACATGGAAGCAGATAATTTGTAAGTATCAGTATGTAGGTACTCACAATTTAATTTTTCAGTTCTCATCATTTCAGTTCTCATCTCTGTTACCTTCTCAACAGTTTTCAATTTTAGCTCAAAGCTGGCTGCATAGCTATGTTTGTATTTCTGCTCTGTGGATGTTTGACAGCCAATTGCTAGAAAAGAGCTTTCTATTTGCACTGCCAGCTTTACACATCATGTGGTTTTAGACAGAGTACTTACTTCCTTATGTTCAGATGCTGAAGTATTCTAAGCAGTCTTCTTAAGTTTGAAAAATAACCTTCAAAATGATATTTTAATGCTTTCCAGTTTTTTTATAATGTTATTAAATAACATAATGTATTCTGCATGAATTTGAAATTTTTGCATTAAAAAGGAAGACAGGTTAAACATATTATCGCTGGGATCCTGCTAATCATTGTGTGCTGAGCATGTTCAAAAAGCAGTGTAGTCAAAGCAGCTGAAAGCAGAGCCTTGAAAGATTATAAAATCATGACAACTTAAATATGCACAAATAAATAGAAATATTCATTCACCTTTGACCAAACTGTCCTACTGTAGTTTGTTCTGCTTTCACTGATCTAGGATATAGCTTGTCTAGTGTGATGGATTTTGTAAGCAGGCTTCAAATTACTGCTGCGTGTATGTAGTGATTAACTTTTTTATTCGTCTTCTGCAATCCTAAGAGTATGTATTATAAGATATCGTTCTAACAGTCACTTGAGAAAATCATTTGAAAAACACAAAGAGGTCTTAGTGCTCAAGTGCAACGTACTGTGCCTGAGAATGAAGCCTAGGAAGGTATAATAAGCTTTTAAAGAGGAAAGGAAAAATACAGCTCAAACAACACGGAAGAAAAGCTTAGAACAGTGTGAATAATAGGATGATGATTAAAGGAACGAAAGAGAAGGATTTGGTATATAGGAACTGCCCAACCTCTGGCTATCACTTTGAATGGGAAATTCCCACAGATCGCTTTTTTACAGCCTTCCTCATCTTTTGTCTGTATGGAGAAAAGAGAACCAAGACAGGATGTGCTGGCAATAGGAATTAGCAACCAAAATGGAACAGCTTTCTGAAGTCTTGTTTGGAGACCTCACACCATCTTAAAGGAAGCAGAAACTGCAGCAGGACTTGTAAGAACTTCAGTCTGGGATTGGCAAGCTGGAGAAGGGAAAAAAAGACTTTACTGCTATGTCATTGAGGTGGGGAAAGAGTGTCAAGCATAGGTGGCACTATTAATTATAATGTCTGAAGTATTGTTAATAAATGTGCTTGATCCCCAAGAGTAGGAAATGACAGAGAGGTAATATTTTTCCTCATAAAGATGTAGAAGAAAAACTGTTTTACATGACTAAAACTGCATGCAATATTCGTATTTGGCAGTGTGGCATAATATCACTGTATGATTCCATCTATCAGAAACAGTTGGGCTAAAAAGTCAAGACGGTTACTGGAGGCGTGTCTGCTGGAGAACTCAAGAAAGGAACAGCAGCCTGGGTTCAGAAATAGTTACACGAACTCTAGGCAGAAAGCCAACTACAAAAAGGTGCCAAGCATCTAAGGCCACTTGACATGGGACATTTGGGCATTAAATTGCAGCAGAAAGCAGCAAGGAAAGGCAGCAGTCCAAGCTGTAGTGGGACACAGGTCATATGTAGTGGCTGTGTTCTCAGGACAGAAGGGGAGGCAGATGGTATCCCCAAATGGAAAGGACTAAGGCCAGAGCAAAGGAAACAGAAGGCCTTCATTATCATCCTTAACATAAGGATTCAGAAGAAACAAGGTATGTAATAAATACAGAAAAATCAATCTGAGACCATGCACTGGAATGAAGACAGCAAAGAGAAGAAACAGATTATCTTGTCTTTGTTGCCATCACAACCACTGAAGAAAAATATTTGATTGGGGAAGACTGTGTGTGTCTGAGGGCACAGTTTCCTCCCTATTAGGGAGTTTCCCTGTCAGGATTCTTCTGTTAAACAGCACCAGTACTACATAACTGTTTTAATTAAAAATTAGTACTGTGGTGAAGTGGAGATAAATATGTAGAGCTCTTTAGGAATGGCTTGGGCAGTTCTATGGTCTCGGTGGGTTTTTTTTCCTAATATGATTTTTTTGTGAGACTGAAGGTGGGTATGTTTCTTCTGTTTTTGTCTTTTGTAAAAACCAAGGAGAACTATCTTTTTTCTACCAAGATGTTGAGTGAAAATATTTATTTAAAATGATGATTTCCTCCTGATGAAGAAGATAATACATGACAGATGTATGGAAAGGATCAGTGGTGCTCTAACGAGGATCAGATTCCTCAACTCTTTTCTTGACTCAGTTGGTCACAGTCACTGAACTAGAGCAAACAGATTCTTAGATCTCAGTTTTGTCTCCAGATTTTAAACAGTAGTTCACTCTAGTGTATTATAAGATAATAATGAAAGATAAGCAGTAAAAAGCAGTTTGTGCACAGTTGCAGTGTGAATATAAACAGAGACAAAATTAACAGATCAGTAGAATAAATAAATAAAAAAAAAAATGTAACAAAGAATAAACCAAAATGTAAAAAAGCCATATGGAGTCAAAGATTCTCAGATGACACAGTAGGAAACTGAGGCAGGCAAAAGCAGTTATTTCACTCTTAAATGAAAGTGTTAGGGATATTATTGCTTTAATTCTCTTTGAATTTGGTTATGAAACTGCAGCTGAGATGTGTGAGCAGCAATGTATTTTGACAGTTACTCTAGAGGCTTCAAGTTACATGATTCTCATATCTTAAATGAAACCTTCATCATCCATGGATGAGTCTGTCTCCTTTCTGAAACTGTTCCAAGTACTGACATTATGTCAGGTACATCAAGCCTGTGCTCCAGTTTGTCATTACCCTGAATAATAATGCAGAATATTTTGGTTTTCCTCTTCCCCATTGTGAAGCTATAATTCCCATTACTAAATATGGGACCAGCCCATCCTTGGAGAGAATGGAAGATTCTATTAAGTTTGCATCACATCCAATTCATTAATTCTGCATTTAATGCAAATGAATTGATGGTATCTATAATAGTTTAATTATGATTTATTTATTTATTTATTTATTTATTTTTAAATTAGAGTCGTCAGTGAATGGCTGATTGTTATGAGTCAGAACTTGTCAACAACACACAAAAACCTTCTGGAACACCTGATGATGTTCACATTTTTAGAAAAATGACTGAACAGTCAGATGCAGAATGAAGTGCATAATTTGTAAAGTGCATTACAGTTGTTGAAAGCTTTAATATTTATAAATGATTGTAAAATCCACGAAAATAGTTCCATGCTCTTATGGAATGAGGTGGAGTTGCTCATAACTCAGTGGTTTTGGATAAGAGTCATAAAAACCAAAAAGCATGTCTCTGAAATGGGTCCTACTTCAGAAATGAGGAATCTTATTGCAAGGAACAGAGGAATAACATTAGGAGAGTGTAGGTGTGTTGTATGCATATCTGTGTTACGTTTGGTGAAAATCAGTGATTCTCTAATTATACCCTTAAAAACATCTCCTGAGTTAGGAACAAGAAAAATGATGCAAATTCTAAAATGAAGTTGTATGGATAGATTATGCCTTTTCTCTTGAAACAAGGAAGAGATAATTCCCTTGTAATTATATGAGGATAAATTAATTATTTTCTAACAAACTCAAATAAAAACTTGAATACATAGTGCTGTCTTCTCTTTTCTTAGTTAAAAACATCCAGGGGCATTTTTATAGCATATAAATTTCTCCCACTTGTGTGAATTTTTGATGTATTTGAACTTTTCTATTAATATAAGAAAACTGGGGTTACAAATCTCTCCCTTGATGGTGCATCTCTGTCTGGGCATGACTTCTCCAAATGACCAGTCCTACCACAGAGGCCAGTCAGCCATGTTCTGCTCATTCTGGATAAGGACCAGACCCAAGTGTGTTGTGTACTTTCCTGATGGTGAGCACATGGCTTGAATATGACATTCACTGTGCTGAGCGAGCTGTTGTTTTGGCTACTGTTGATTTGCCAGGTAGCTGACGGAGAGCAGGTGAGACATTTTCCATCTGCAGAAGGCACTCAAACCTCACTGTGTGCCCAGAACTGTGAAAGATCTTCATGAACCTTGCTTGAAGCTTCTGTAGTTTTGGTCTTTGCGTTAAGGTCTTGGCTGTGTGCCTGGTTTTGAACAGCACCTTTCTTAAGAAAATGTGGTTGAAAATAAAATGATTACCTGTAGAAAAAGAGGATTTAATATGAGTAATATTCTCAAGATGTTTTTGTGTTTTTTGTTTTGTTGCAGAGTAGTCTAAAGATTAGAAATTGTGGTGTCTATAGGCTTCATTCTGAATGAAGTTCATATTTTAGGAGAGAGCCTGTGCTGAGGCTACATGGTAGCCATTAGTTGGGTATTAATACAGTGCATCTGCATAACCATTAACACTAGGAGAGGGTCCAAAACCTCTCTTGTTGCCATAAATCAATGCAGAATTTGGGCAATGGGATTGCATCTGCTACTTTAAGGGAAAGATGTTTGATTTTTGTAGTCCCACAGTCGGGGCAGCAATGGAGATAGAAGATACTGCTTCTTTTGAAGTCTAATTAACTGAATTTCACATAAAGGAATGGAATTTGACTCGCTCTGAACATACTGAAGTTTTCCAGTAAACATAATTTTCTCTTCATTTTGGGATACTAGTGAGTAGTGAAACATAGGGATTAGCTATAGATTTCCCTTTTTATTTTAAATAGAAATTCTTGTTAATTTCTCAGTATTGCTCTGAAAAACCGGAGGTCAACTTTCAAGCACAGGCGCAACAAATAAAGCTAGAGTGTGGAAAAGCAGTTTCACATTTGCTGCATTTGTGAGGCTTTTTCTGCAAAAACTGATATTCATTTATCATATTCATTATGTCTCTGTATCATTCACCTTAACCTCATATAATTATGTGTTTAATGATCTTTAACCTTTGCATGAACGCAGCTTGCTGAAGCTTGACAATGCCTGTAAATTATCATTCCCAATGGGTGGAAGATTGAAAATGTTACTTGTTAAAATATATTATGCTTTCTGGCTTCAATCACAGAACTGAAGTGAAATTCTAACAAAGACAATAACATTTTAATCTTAAATCTAAATAATGAAATTGTTTTGAAAATATGGATTTTCTAGAGGTCATTTATTACAATATTTTGTTAGTAAGTTGTAAGACCTTCAAAACTTGGAAAAGATCTTTTAATATATCGGCCCAGATACTCACCACAAGTGCATGTGGTCTCAGTAAGTGCCATGTGTATGGCTCGTTTTTTATTACAGAACTGAAACTTTTTAACCGCTATTAATCTTTGGCTAAAAAACTGATTTTCACTAATCAGACTCAGTTTCAACTTTAACATTATGAAATGTTTCCAGCACTTCCATTTTTCATCTAATTCTTAATTTTGTTTAATTCTTAATTTTGTAGTGTTTCAAAAAGCAATATATATTTCTTTCTTTTGATTGAAAGGACTTTAACTTACTAAAAGAAGCAGTTAATACTAATCATATATATATATATATATATTTCATTTTAACAACTAGTATCTTGCTAGCGCTGCGAAGGTTTTATTGTGTTTATTGTTTTATTGTGTTACATTCATTTGTCCCAGAACTGATTTATGAACGTTAACTTCTGTTGGATAATATGAGTAAAACTTACACTGGAGGTTATACTGACAGCCTCTCCTACTTACTAGCAGATAGTAAATTGCAGGATCTTTGTGCATTCTCAAATATTGATATGGAATATCTATTTTATTCAGCCAGTGCTGCCTTAGAAATTCAGAATACAGTTTTTCAGTATAATGCTTTATATACTTGGGTGAACTGGAGGTGTTCCCAATTGCTTTGCTGAGCTGTGTGTGTCCTGACAATGTTGTGACATGACATCACTGTAATTCAGCTAAGAATATTCTGCCAAAACCCTCATATGCAATGTTAATAACATATAGATTTTATTCAGGGATCAGACAGATGCTTAAAGTATAAACAATCTGTTTAAAACACAAAGAGATTCTGGATTGCTTCTTGACAGGTTCTGGAACCTGGAAATAAATGTTTATGTTACCTAGATCGAGCATTATCCCTCACATAAGGACAATAACCTTCAAGACTTTTTTAATAAATATATCTCACTTAGCAGACAGAACTGCAGTACCAGTCTGCAGAAGAGTGCTGTTAACTTTGGTTAACTTTGATTGTGTTGATTGTTGTCAAGTAAAAGTTGATTGCAACTATGGTAAGAAAGAGAAAACAACAGAGGACTCAGCTGTCACGTGACATCCGTGTGTACATTCATGTGGAGTGGGTAGAAAGAGTGAACTGGACTGAGTCATTCATATTCACTGGCAATTAAACTGCTTAAAAATTCTTTTTTGAAATACTGATGTGGTAATAATGTGTTGCCCAGCAAATGTGGTGCTAAACAATCTTGTTTTCAGATATGATTGTATATGAGCAACTATCTGCAGAGCCTGCTTGTAGTATGTCATAGAATCTACTTGTTGCTTGGCTGTAGTCAAGTCTACAAGTCTTATTTTCACACCAATTTTAGTATCTCCATGCTAGTTCTTATAGCAAGTGACAACACTTCCAGGGCACAGCAACCAGTGTTTTCCATTTAAGACTAAAATACATGGCCAGCAACAGCTTCTGCTGAGCTACTCCTGCACAAAAATAGGCAAACAGGAACAAGTCTAGTGGTAGTTCTAAGTCACGTTGCAACCATCCTAAAAAGGTTGTATGTATTTCCTTTAGAATACTTTTTGTGAGGTAGAGAGAAGTAATGATAAAACAATGTACATTTGTAATGCTATGTTCTTCACTTATTTTTCATGTTAGGTGTGTTAGATTTAACAGTAAATTAACAGTACTTAAAACATTTTATTGTGTATTTAAATTATTATCATATTTTTAAATGTATTTACATGAAAACATTTAGTGCACTTGCCCTTGCAAATTAAAAACTATTGGAGATAATCTGATATTTAGGCCTTGGCTTTGAAGCTACAGAAAATCAATGAAAGTCTTTTCTCTAGTGTTCCACTCTTTAAGTTTTTAAGTAACAACAACAGCAAAAATCAAATAAAAACACCTGCTTTTCTTATGCTGTTTCAGGTTGTATTAATACTACCTTATTTTTTTAAAAGTTCAGTAATGATATTATTTCTTCTAATGGGTTGAGGAAAATGGGTAGATGTATGTATGTTTTTTTTCTTATATTTCTGGAAACCTACTTTAAAAGTATTTCAGATGAAGCAATAGAACCCTTCAAGTTAAGCTACAATGTGACTTGTGATACAGTTCTAAAATTCTGGAATGCTGTCCATTAAAACATTTCCATAGATGCCAGTGTTCAGCCATTTTAAGTCCCTTGAAAACAAGATGAAAGCAATACCTTAGAGTAACCAACTAGATTAAACTATGTATTATTTTTAATCCTTCACTCACCCTTTGATCTAATAGGTTGAGGACATTTTGTGCTTCTTCATTTTAGCTGATAATAGTTTTGAAGACATTTAAATTTTAGAACGTGGATTTAAAATATATATAACAGCTGCTTTTTAAATAGAAAGTCTAATTATGCCTATGATTGCATTCACATTTGATTAGTATGCATACAAATCCCTACTCTCCCTGTACATTCAAGCTGAGATATGGATCACTGGAGCTAAGATTAAAGTACAAAAGAAAAGCTTGAGAAAATGTATGGCTAAACCAATGGGGAAAAAAAAAAGAAAAAAAAAAAAACTAAAAAGAAAAAGAAAATCAGCTGTAATTTCTATCTCTAAAATGCTTATTTTTCCTTTTAGTTGCATACAGACTTGGATCCTGGCAGCAGCAAAATCAAGTATATCCTATCAGGAGATGGTGCTGGAACTATCTTTGTGATCAATGACAAGACTGGAGACATTCATGCAATGAAAAGGCTTGACCGTGAGGAAAAAGCTGAGTACACTCTAACAGCTCAAGCAGTCGACAGGGACACAAACAAACCTCTGGAGCCTCCTTCAGAATTCATTATAAAGGTTCAAGACATCAATGACAATGCCCCAGAGTTTGTTGATGGTCCTTATCATGCCACAGTTCCAGAGATGTCTGTTGTTGGTATGTATGTCTAAATATCAACCCATTTTGATTCCTTGCAATTAAATATGCCAGTATATCATTGAGTTTTTGATAAATAAGATATTTATTATGTTGATAGCATTAATTTACATGTTTTCAAATCTCTTTTTAGCCAAAGCTTTCATCTGTAGCACAATAGTAGAATCTCTTAGTAGTAAGAAAAATGCCTAGCGGATATATTAATGGTCTTTATTTGTCCAACAGCACTTTAATGATCTAAATTTATATTCCCCTTATGATGTTGTGGTTAGAGTATTGTTATTGAAATGATTTATCAAGATTTGTTCCAACATGACATTTTAATCCTATTGATATTTTGTTGATGTTTAATTATCTGTTTGTGTATTTTCATACACAGATTTAGAAGTTGCCGTATGTTGATAAATACTTACTTATTTTCCTGTAAGTGCAGTTGCAATCATCAAAAAACATTGAGTTGAAAGATGCTGTGTCTGGGAATTGATGGTTAGACTCTAGAGTGGACTTAACCAATTATCTGTATGACTTGCTGGAAAAATGGAAGAATAAAGACTGCTATAGAAAAAATTGATGAAAAGGGAAATTAAGCCTGTAAAGACATTGTGGGGAGAGAAAAAGGAGTAGGAAATAATCTTCTTAGTACATTTTACTTGTATTTATTTATTTTGCTGGATTAGTGTGCATCTATTTCCTGATGGATTAATATATTAGTTTCTCAGTTTTTTGCATAGTTACTCCTTCTTACATATTTGTTTACTCAGGGTTTATTCCCTGCTGATATGTACGAATATCCAGTGCAGATTTCCTTTAGCTATCACAAAAGTAAAAGGGAAGTAAATCCATCAACCAGAAGAGTCAATTTCAGGGTAATATAAAAATTCACTGTAAGCAAAGATATCGAAATCTGACCATGAATGTTTAAGTAAATGCCAATTTTTTTTTAATGTTTCGTTGAGGATAATATGATTTTCAGCCATTTGAATGCATCTGTGAAAGCACATTAACTGAAGGGCTGCCAAGTCACTTTAGAAAACAAAATGGCAAACAATCAAAGTTTTGCAAACACCTCTTGGTTTTACCGTGGTTAAAAAGAGGAGCAATATGGGGAGTCAGAATTATCCTCTTTCTCATGTACAGTACAGTGAGTTGTACAAGACCATTTTCAAATGAAAGTGGTGTGCTGATTAGACTAGTAGTGGAGTTATCATATTTTTATCTATATTTGTCCTCCAAATTTTCATATCCTGGTTGTATTAAATTACTTGTGGCAAAACTGATATGTGGATTTTCGAGTATGCATGTCAGTTCTTTTACCAAAACACTGTATTAATTTCTGAAGTCACTTTTAATAATACAGCAACTCCAACAGAATGTAGACCTGCTTTCAGAAGATATTTTTTGCCAAGCTAAAGACTGTTAATCCTTCATGGAAATAATTTGTTTCGTATTTTAGGAAGAAAATAAATGCAGACACAGAAAGATGATCACCAAGGCTATAATAAAAATAATTTATATCTGTACATATGAGCAATATTTTGTAATGGCTAGCAAAAACAAGACCCTTCTCCAACGAATATTCACTATCGAGAAAGTGAGAAAAAAAAAGTTGACAGGAAACTGAACAGAAGATCAGATGAATTAAAATGTAATAAATTTGTTAACATGAGTTTTAAAAGGTGGTGCAAAGAAAGAAAGAAATTAAAAGAAGAAATTAACATTAATGCAGGAGACGGCAAGAGTAAGACCGCTGAGGTCATCTATCACAAATTTCTGCCTCTGTTTGTGTTCTTGATGTGAACTGGTTTTGGACCATGATTTCCAGGCAGCATAGGAATATGCACAAATATGAAAGTACAGAGTTTCAGATGTAGTTCAGTGAAGAACTGTATCTTTCCTGTTTTTTGCCATGTTGAGGGGAACTGCCAAGATAAATCCTGTCTTTAAATCCTCCAAAAATCACCCCCATTCACTATTCCCTAAGCTAACATGCTTTGCTAAATTTTAAGACCAAGCATTAGTCATTTCCTCTGCAATCTCCTATTATCAAGTTTTCCCAGATTTAATCTTTCTCTTTTACTTCTGCTCTTATGATTTCCTCTATTACTGAAACGATGCTAATTTTGCATGTTTATGCCTGATCCCTCTATAGTCTTTATATGATATTCCTAGAGATGTATGTTTTCAAGCTGCCTCAGTGAATACAAACAAAAAAAAATATTTATATATTTTTACTCATTTTTAGAAAAAATGACACAAATTCTGAACTATCATTTCAAAACTCAGAGAACTTGTGCATTACTGGAGTCAGGAATAACTATAAAATCTGTGCAGTCAGGCCTGCCTCTTAGTTGCTGATGGAAGCAAATTTCAAGGCTGGAAAGCTGAACATGAGAATGTTAAACCTTTACCAGTTTTGCTGTTAATATTCTCTTCTGCGTTCTTTAACTCACAGACAGAATCTGTCTAAAAGCTGTACTAAATGGTGCTCTGTAAATTATTTCAACTTTTGTTATGTTTTGTTAGTCCTCTTCAAATTAATTTCAGATTGCTTATGAGTAATCTGTCTCCTTTCAGAAATCAAGGATTTATTTTTTTTTTTTCCACAATAAGAGTATTTCACTCCATTATCCACTTACTTAATTCCCCTTAAAGAGATCTCCACCCACTGCCAATTTCAGCCTTGACATTTCTACAACACAGTCATTACTAGGCACTGTTCTTATTCAGGGTATAACAAAGTTCTGCTCAACCTTTTTTTTTCCTCAAAATGCTATACCAGTAATGACTTATCTGAAATAAAAGTGGAAATAATGTGCTATATAAAAAGTATTTATGTAATGAAAATGCAGTACAATATATTTTATGGAAAAAATAACCTCTATGGAAAAAAAAAAATACATAAAATGCACATGAACAAATAAGATTTTCATTATTCTGTTATATAATGTTGAGCTTCTAACAAAATATGCTTTTTCTAATAGGTATATTCTCTGTGGTGTAGCAGCTGCTGGTCTTATATTCCTTGCTAGAAGAGATGAATGTGTCAGTGGTATTTTTGCATGGTTATCTAGTACATGAATGATATACTAAAGGGAAGGATGTGAAAATCACGATATAATGCAGGATGTGCATGTGTGTATTTGTATTCCTACATATAAGGTTATCACACTGATATGGCCATGATCCAGCCTCCTTGTTTCTTACAGTATCTGTTAGTGATATCTGGAAAATCTTGCTTCTCTGCTAAGACAAAAGAAATGAATTTGCATATCTTATTCCCACTACTTGGTGCAAAGACGATTAGCATCACACTGTGTTATCTGCAGTAGGAATGATGCTCACTTTTCAGCTGTCTTCACAGAACAGACACCCACACACCTTCTGAATGATGTGTATCATCACTGTATTCAGAGTTATTTTGAAATAACTTATTTCTCTCTTTAAAGAGCAAGAGGGACACATTCCAAAAAACATTTTGAGAAGAAACTTGAATATTCCCTTATTACATCCACATATTCTTCTTTTTCTTTTCTTTTCTTTTCTTTTCTTTTCTTTTCTTTTCTTTTCTTTTCTTTTCTTTTCTTTTCTTTTCTTTTCTTTTCTTTTCTTTTCTTTTCTTTTCTTTTCTTTTCTTTTCTTTTCTTTTCTTTTCTTTTCTTTTCTTTTCTTTTCTTTTCTTTTCTTTTCTTTTCTTTTCTTTTCTTTTCTTTTTCTTTTTCTTTTCTTTTCTTTTCTTTTCTTTTCTTTTCTTTTTCTTTTCTTTTCTTTTCTTTTCTTTTCTTTTCTTTTCTTTTCTTTTCTTTTCTTTTCTTTTCTTTTCTTTTCTTTTCTTTTCTTTTCTTTTCTTTTCTTTTCTTTTCTTTTCTTTTCTTTTTCTTTTTCTTTTTCTTTTTCTTTTTCTTCTCTTTTCTTTTCTTTTCTTGTAAATCCTATGTAATCCAGCACTTTAAATCTGTATCCCAGTTCCAAAATGATGAATTTATTTGTGACAGCAAATTATGTATTTGGAGAATATGTTCTCTGTTGAAATTGAACATTTTAATCTTCTTTTAATTCTGATATTTCTTAAGGAATTAAAGGCCAAAAAAACTGTTACATTGTAACAGTATTGCATTTTACAAACAGGAAATAATTTGTCAACAAATCTTGTTTAATCACTTCCAGATATGAAAGGACACACAGGGAATGAAACCCAGTTAAAAACCCTTTATAAACTGATTCAGCTAAGCTTCTAGGAGGAGGAATCCTGTAATATTTGCATATTATGTAAATAAGTGAGCAATCTTAAAAGACAAGATTCACAAGGGTAAGTGGAACTGGTCCTGTAGCCTATTTAAATTAAAGAAGAAAAAAGAAAGAACAACACCAAAAACCAGTATGTTCTGTTTCTGTGTTGTCCTCTCAAGGATTCATGAAGTCCCTGAAAACATACTGCAGAGGTGATATGGGAGCAAAAGCGGATATTGTCTCCCAACAGGATAGCTTCAGGATCTTTTTTTCCTCAGGAATTAAGAATGAAATGAGGAAGAGAGAACAGAGGAATGAGAAGTGAAATTTCTTGATTTTGTTCTTGGTGAAGACAAGAATGTTTAGACAGCTGGTGTCATGTTAAATGATGGGAAGACAGAAGTAGAGTGACAAACGTGTTAGTGAAATCAGAAAGGGCACAGATGGAAAAAGAACAAAAGCCATAAGCAGAGAGAATTATGTCTTGGTTGCCTGCATTAAGGTAAACAGGCAAATTTTAAAAATTTCCAAATATAAAGAATTTCCCTGTCAGTCAGAAAAAAAGGTAATAACATACATAGAGTGGCGTGTGCCAGTGCTCTGGAAATGCCCCTTTAACACTTGAAAATATTAAAAAAGTGAAAAAACTGGAATAATATCTCCATCCTTAAGTGCTTCCATGAAAACTGTTCACCCTGGGAGGATGTCTTTATTAGAAAGAGTTCAGAGTTTTGGTTGACTCAGGATATCAATTTCCAGTTTTGGAGTGAGCACATCTGCCTAGCAACTTTTTTCTTTGGACCAAAGTTTGCCCTTGATTACACTGCTGTATAGAAGAAACTATTCAATCATTTTTTTACTATTTTTTTTTAACATCAGAATGGTGATTTTGGATTGCTTTGCATGATAGAAGCATAGTTTTTCTTTTCCATTCTCCCAAACATATTATTTCTCTTACAAAATGCTTGCAAAAGAACAGAATCTGCTGAATATTATGATATCAATGTGCAATGTATGGTATGAATAGTGATAAAATAACTTGTAAATCAGAATGTTTTGATAAAAATCTGACCTGAAACGTTATCAAGGTCCACCGCACTCTTACTGTGTTCATTTTTTCCCCCCATCTATTCATTGATTTTTAAGGCACCGAGCATGACTTTTAAATCAATGATAGTTTGTCACAAAATTGTGTAGTAAAAGGACTGTATTACTGGGGTCAGCTACAAATTAGCCCAAAGGGTAAATGCAAAAGGGTGTGCAAAAGCTAAGGAGGAAAGCAGCAGATGTTGTAAAATATGGCAACAATGTAACAGCTGTTGGAAAATGTATATCCTCCTTTAGTCTTGTTCCTCTGCTTGTTTCTCTTGTGCATAATCAGCTTCACGAGCTGTGTTCCTGAAGAACATTTTACATTAGAGATTTCTTTAGGGACTCTGCATGTGTTTAAAATTTTCTGTACGTTCTGTGTGGTTGAGACAATTGCAAAGGTACAGTCACAAATAACCTTAGGAAATTGGTTAGGATATATTCAGTACCAAGACTGTCTTCTCCCCAGTTTGACTAGTTATTGAGGCTTATAAAAACTTATTTCCAAGTATTTACTTTTGTTTGTGTGCTCTCCATTTCTCATGAGATCTGATTGAATACACCATTATCTTTTTATTGTTTTTAAATTACTGTTATGAGCATGTGGCTATGATGTTTCTCTTTGGGGATTTGTAATATTACCCTTTACTTTTACCAACCTATATAGTCCTCAACACTCCAAACTCTTTCACTGACTTCATACGTTGGTTTCTTTGACAGAAGTTGTCTCTGTCTTTCCATCAACTCATCAGGAAAAAAACCATTTGAATCACATCAATGTCATAGCTCCTTCTGGCATTCCCTGTAGGGGAATCTGTCTTCCTGTAGTGCTCTGGTTACACAGAATGAGGAAAGACAGACAGACATAGCTGTACATTGATCATATGATGCCAAAGCAGAGAGAATTTTGGCAGTCTTAGGTACATCCATCTCCAGATCTCTGTAATCTACAAGAATCTGTTCTACAATCTTTTTTTTTTTTTTTTTTTTTTTCAGAGGATTCTTGTATTCACACAGTCACAGTTTGTTCTTGGTGTTCTGCATCTGAAATTCCATCCTTGTGGTTGCTTTCATTTCTACATGTTCCAATTTCTGTTCTGTGACAATGCAAAAACAAATCCTTGACTCAGATTTCTGATTCATTCTCTTTTGGCTACAACTTCAAATTCATTCTTTACAACAATTTTTCCAAATTCCAAATATTCATTTAAAAAAAAAAAAAAAAAAAAAAAAAAAAAGGTTAAAGAGGTAATGGGGTTCTTATTTTGTTGATTTTGAAAGTTTGCCATTTCATCTTCTGGACAGGTATGCTTGTGACATGAGCCCATTTGCTGGCCAGTGGATAATGCTTGAGTGAAAAACAGACAGATGAGAGGAAGCAGACCAGTGCAGATTTCTGCCAGACTGAGGTTCTTTTAAATGCCACAGAACTAAGGGCTGGAATTTGTTATCTTAGTTTTTTGATTGCAGGAAAGTAGTAAGCTCTAACTACAGGGTAGAAACTTCTGTCAGAAAATTATGTTCGGTGTGGTAGTATTCTCATAGAAACTTTCATTAGGATTGCTTACATCATTCTGTTAATGTGAAAGATTTAGCCTTACTGTGCTGAAAACCAGTACTCCTCTAGCACTGCTAATTCAGATGACCTGTGTTAGGCATCTCTTTGATGGACACTCTTGACATTTGGGAAAATGGGATTCAGATGCAATTTAGAGTCCATTTTTTTCTGTCACCCCTCCCTGAACTGGTACTTCTTTCTTTGTTTAGTTGCTGAATCTGCAGTACTTAATGTTTCTTTTTGAATACAGATAAGCAATTGCCTGTGGATCTGATGTCACTATGGCTTTCTCATGAATTGCCCAGTAGAGTACTGCTGGGCAGCTGATTCAACTACACCCTTTCCCTGGGGCCCAAGTGGTTTCTGCTGCCATGTGCTTGCTCCACAATGGCCTGAGGGGCCAATAGTTCAGACTCTGCTGTTGCAACCTGGATTATCGTTGCTGGCATTTTGGGCTTCAGTCTACCAAACAAAGCAAGCACATCATCAAAAAGCTGCAAGATTATACCAGCTGCTTGCTCTTTCCACAACGGAAAGATATAAATGAAAGAATTTCAGCTGTAAACAGCCAGGACTGCTTTTTATTTATTTATATTTTTTTATATAATACACCTGAGCATAACCTGAAACTTCCATTGAAATCAGCAAGCCTGATGGTACATTTTTTCTGCTTGGAAATAAAGTGTACAGTGATTGTCCAATTTTACTGTTTTCGCCTGGGGACCTCACACAGACTGAATGCTGATGAAACAGTCAATTGATTAGAGACAAACAGTCTTTCCAAAAGTCCTGAACAAAAGAGCAACTGTTTCCCACATCTTTTGCGAATTTCAATTAATATTCCATAGTGAAGATGATATCTAAATGAAGAATAAATAGTAACTGAAAAGAAAACATAACTCTTATAGTTGAATATAGAATGTATTTTACACTTCTGTTAGTGCTGTTACAAAGTTTACTCTAATCCTTACAGTCACCCAGGGGAATTTATAAAGGAATACCTGCAGGCTCTCTAATGGCACCATATTATAAGTCGCAACAGGAAAAAACTGTCAATCCTAAAACTGAAAATAAAGTGTCCTTTCTTATTAGGTATATGTGAGGTAAATCCAAGCAGTAAGTAACATTAGTAAGGATAATTGCCAAAGAATTATATGTATCGTTAGATCTAAAAATGTGTTTTCAGTGTAAAACAATTTTATTTCCCAGAAGGTAGTGTTAAAAAGGCAACATCAGAGTTCTCAAAACAATTAATTTATGCACAAAAACATTGTAAAATATGCAGCTTATTAGATTTCATAGTCATGCTTCCTACTGTCCTCATTATACAGCTGCAAAGTGCTGAAGGCTGCCAGTTTGCTCTGTTGTCTGTGAGATGTATGGAAGGCATTTTGTTCCTATGCTTAGCAATCATCTTTCATACCTCTACACTTACATATTTACATACAATATATTTTTCATAATTTGCCTTGCATGATCAAACACACTTAAAATGGTATATGAGCAATCTAAAAAGTTTCTAACATGTTGTAGGGTATTTAGTTTTTCAGAGATCTTGACTTACACATGAGCTGCACATTAACATTTTAAAAACATTTCATTAGCTTTGTAAGCAATTTAGAGGAAGTGAACAACTTGGATTCCTCTCCTCATTAAGGATCTAATCCTGACTTAGTTTCCACACACGTGAAAAAGTTTTCCCAGTGGAAACAGTTTCTTTAATTTGCCTGCATGTTATTTCATAGTTTATTTCATAGTGATTATTTTGGCAACTGGCCAAGCTGATCCTGTTTGATCCAGGTCTCTTCTTTAGTCGGGACGGTGGATGTACTCAAACTTCTGCTTTAAACTCTCTTTTCTTTTCTTAAACTCTTAAACTCTCTTTTCTTTTTGGTATCTACTATTTCCTGTAGGTCTGTGGTGTACTGATTTCTCAAATCTCAGAAGAAGCAAACAGTACCTTGTTGCTTGAATGTTTAAGATTAATTTTTAATTGAATATTAAATATATCAAATGCAGTCCATTTCAGAAAATATATACGTGTCTGTATTATTATATAAATTCCCATAGGTATGTATACATGGAATATAATGTAAATGAAACTCTTGCAATACTTGCACTTGCATGTTGGTGTGACAGCATACTTGAATGAAGTTCTGGGAGTTATTATGGACTGGTATGATCTATTTTGAGTATATGCATATAGAAGAGTAGACATACAACTCAAACTTAGCCATTTGTGTTATCTGAACAGTATAATTTTGCTTTATATCTGGTCAACCAAGAAACAAAGATAAATTCTTTCTCCCTCCCATGGATATAGCAGAAGCTGAGTACAACCAGATGTCTAATTTAGCCAGTTGAGCCTAAACTGAGTTGTATGAATAATGCTCTTTTCCTCCTTCCTTTCCTTAATCATCATAAACAAGATCATGACAGCATCACAGTATTTCACTACTTAGAGTCAAATAAATTATAGCCAGGAAAGACAAATTACTCTATTAGTTAATTTTCCTGTCTTTCTAGGGTTTTTCCTTAGAACACATTATCTAGCATCCTGTGCAATAAAGTGAACTTTTCAGTGAGTAGTGAGAAGGATTCTGTTATTTCCCTTGGGGAGTTATTCCTCCTTGTACAATATCTCATTGTAGAGAAGATTTTGCTGTTGTTTTTCTCTTTGCAAAAGATTAAGTGAATGCTTGTATCTATCTATGTATTTATATGGTTCTCATCACCCACATAACACCATTGCGCCTGTAAAGTACACAAATTTTCCTTCTCATTTCTCCCTCTAAGGTTGGCTGTGTACAGGATTCTACTATAGATACAGTAGTGCAGATTTTTGATCTTTACCTCCATTCTTTCTAGCATGACAAGCATACATTGCCCTTATTTGTTTGTTTGTTTGTTTTGTTTTTTGTTTTTTGTGGACCATTCTGGCCCATAACTCTACTCCTTACCACCTCTCAGAGTGCCCTCTTCCACCTGCGTTAAAGACTCCAGCACTGCAAAGCGTCTGCTGGACACTTAAAAAGCAAATACCTTTCTATTTATTTGCTCTAAGTGTGCAGTGATCTCCTGGAGAACTCATAGAAGGGTTCTGTCATTTGCTTTCAAAGCAATCCTTAAAACTCTTCCATAATGCCTACGTATTGGCAGTTCTATGGGCAACCTGAGAGCAGGTGAGTCAAGCAGCAGCACCGTAGTGTGCTGGCAGCTCTGCTTCCTTGGGTGATTTGCATCTTCTTGTCATCTCTTTGTCTCTCTTCAGCTGTCTCAGTTAGCCTTTCCTGGTACTCAGCTCACAGAATCTTTGGGAGAGGACCTCCACTGTGAGATCTGATGCATGTGTTGGGCTTTTAGACCTTTGAAATGAAAAAGTTCTTATTAATAAGAAAAATAAATTAAAGGACTGATTTAGAAGGTAGGATTGAAATAACATACAAAAGAGTCCTGAAACACTCATACACTGTACCTGCATATATGTATGCATAGTTTACATAGTTTGTGCTTCAAATATGCATATATATCTGCATAGGCACCAAGATATGCAATTTAAAATATCAGTCATAATATTATGTGTGTATTTTGCATATGTTAGGAAGTGCTGAAGTGCATTATGCAGATTTCTATTCCGTATGTAAACTGTTTATTTGGCTAGTGAAAATTCTCATTCATAGATTTTGTGTTTTAGAAATGGCAGAATGACATAGGTCAATAAAGCTTAAAACTATGGTTTAATATTTAAAAAAAAATCAGTGACAGCAAAAAAACAAATAAGAATAACTTTCTCCGGCTTTGAGGCAGTAATAATTTACATGTCAAGAAGTTATACAGGTTTTTATGAGATTATTGCAGTTTTATTCAATAAAAAATAGTTACCATGACAACAACTGTCATGCTACCTGTGAGATTATAGCAAAGAAGGACAGTGAAGAAAAGGCTTCATTTTGGAAAGAATACTTATCTGACCTGCTGAATACAAACAATGCTTTGCTTTGACCATTGATGATTGCATGGCTACTATCAGCCAAACTCAAAATCTAGCTGTAGACTTTAAAGCACAATGATCCTCTTAGAAAAACAAAACAGTTGTGAAATAATGGTAGCTCTTTTTCATGCAAATATACTCTTAATGCCCTGTCAGATTTGTAATCAGATCTCTTGAATGAAATGGAGATTTCGGCCCATCAAGGTCTGGAAAGGAGAGAGAGAGAGCAGACTAAAAGCAGTGTCAGAAAAGCAAAGAAAACAGAAGTACCGTGGAAAATGAGAAAACATAGTCCTACTAACTTGCATCATGGACACATTTTTCAGTTTTACCAGCCATTGCAGTCTTTCAGCAAAATGGTTGCTTCATTGAATATGGATTCATGTAAATTTTTGGCACTGACTGTATGTTACATCCTCTAAACATGCAAGTTTGATTTCTTTTCAGTGCACTTATTTCATTCCACACCAAAAAATCTTTGCTTTCCTACTCCGTATGGCAGCATATGCATTTTTCTTTCTGACTAATATGCAGAATCTGTATCCTGACTTGCACATAAAAACACATGCACAACAACAGAAGAGCGCTGGCTGAGCACACATCTTACTTTTATGAAGGCTTTTAATCTTAGTTTGCCAGCAAACACAGATTTTCTTACCTAACCATATAAAAATGCCTTTATTTTTAATTGTGTCTCTGATTGCTAGCCTGTTGCAAAGAGAAGCTATGAAACCTGACTCTAACAGGGTAAAACATCCAGCAATGGTTTATGGCTAAATCACATTAGAAGTGTTCATTAATTAAAATCTGATTAAACTCCTTATAGTCCATATTTAATCACAGGGTCATTAGCATTGCAAAAGTGTACCTCAGAAAAAAAATGCAGGAAGTTGTTAACGGAATATCTTAAAATTTGCATCATTTATCTAAAAAAAATGTTTTGTATTACATAAGACAATATTAAGTATATAAAAAAAAGAAGTAATTGTCATTAGGTTGTTGGGCCAGATTATATAAAACTGCTGTATTATTGTAATTAGGGCAACAGTGACTTGGACTATAATAGCAGCTTTCTTGTAAAAATGGCACCATTTCAAATTTATAGTCCCTAGCTAAATGAGTTTGTTGTAGCATTGATGAAGAAGCAAACACAAGCCAAATGCAGTCAAAATTAAACAGAAACAGAAACCTTAGCTTTTTATTTGCTGAGTAGAACCCAGAACATTGCTTTTTAAAGAGCATTTACTACAGAAATGGATTCTTACTGCTTTTTCAATGCAAAACTTTTATCTTTAAAACTTTAAGTACATTATGCATGTAAAAATATTTCTGTACATGTAGTTTCTAACTACAGTGTCTGTAGGGCTGTAAAATGCTCTTTAAATATTGATAATTCAAAGCTCTAGTCCAAGGCATAGGAAGTTCTGCTGCATTAGGGAGACGGCTTAAATAATAATATCTATGGTGGCTGAGTTCCTTTTTTTTTTTTCTTTTGTGTTATTTTGCACTCTCAGAATCAGTTCTCCAATCTTCAGTTCATGCTGAAAAAGGCTCTGTCACTCAGTGGCATAAGGTGCTATTTCTTCTGGACCCTGAGCATCTTGCAGTGGGACCAGAGCAGCACTATGTAGCAACATCCTCTGCAGCTGCAAACAGAACCTAGTTTGCTCCTTTATGTACTTATTACTGCCAGTGTGAATATACTCATGTGGCATGTTTCACACCTGCACAAGACTTGAATAATAGCATAAAACAAAAAGTTCTCATGGAAGAGGATAACATTTAACATAGTTTAAATTTTAACTATCTAATTTCAGTAGTGGAGGTAATTAATTTTTGTTTCACAATTGCTTTTATAAACAATTTTTATCTATATGATTGTTGGGAGCAGACAACTGAATTCCAGAGACATCAGAACTGTGTATGATGGTAGGAAATGAAGTGCAGAGTGGCAGAGACTGGCAGTCTAAGAAATTGGTTTTAGGAGCTGGGAAAATATTTTATTTTTCTCTTCCCTTCATTAGTTTTATTAGGCAAGATTATAGTCACACTTCAAGTGACCTGGAAAAGAAAAAGAAGGGTATGCTATTTTTTGCCTCCTCTTGTGTATATAACGAACAGTGAATGGGAATACTCAGTTTTATGTATGTTTTTATATATGTATAAATTTTGGATTAGCTTGGTGCTTCAGTAAGGGATTAAATTATTTTCTGTCACAAGAAGAAAATCTTAATATTGGAATATCAGAATTGGAAAAGCTGCTAGACACTGATTGCTTGTTTTATTAAGACATTCAACTTTAATGTCTAATGAACACTTGGGATAAAGGATGCATTTATCAGAGAATCAGCATACCCATTTAAATTTTGAAATCTTGAAATAAATATCTCTAAAAGTCTTATGGAATTCTCTAGTGAAATAAGAAAAGAAAAGACATTATATATCAAATCTTTCTAAACAAGCAATGTAATTATTTCTAAAGTCCTTTGAAATGAAAGCCAGCTAAGAAAATCAAACACAGTCTCAAAGAAGTCAACTATTTCAATTCTTTGTTTTCCTTTGTGTATAGAATTGAATATCATGGAAACAAAATGGTGCAGCCACTAGATAAAGTACACTAGCAAAAATGTTCATTGTTCTGTGAATGAACCTTATCAAATTCCAGCCGTGTCCCATTGTATGATGTTCTTCATGAACATCTTCTGTTTTAGTAGGTTACAAAATAAAAATTTCATAATAGCTACCACTCCCACAGAAACCTAGTGCATCACCTGATGTTTCCATTCAGTGTTGAAGCACTGACTTCTGTAATCATAATCAGTATTACAAGCAGGACAGCAGCTCTGAACTGTGGGGCATGTCTTGCTGGGTTATTAGGGCTATAGACTGAATTCTGCATGAGTGAAGACACAGACTGATAGGAGATTGCTTTCTGTAGGAACTACAAAGTAACGAATTTTCAGTTGGAATATGAGTTGTAGAAGGTAAGCCAACACAATTTAAATATGTGAGACAATTCTAGTAGCTACGGCTTTTCATGCTTTGAGACTACCGTGGTCAAGGCACAGAGGATCCTTTTGTTCCTCTGGTCCTGCAGTATCCAAATTCAGGCTTCATACATCTTTTCCATTGTCACCCATTTCATTCATTTACTGTAGCCTGCATGATGGCCTCTGAGTGTGGCCCATGGTTGTTTCCCTATCACTGTTTTTTTTCTCCTGTATGTCATTCATCATCTGTAGTCTGTAGGTACTGTATTTGTTGCAGGCATTCTCTGTAATTTGTAGTTGGTCAGAGAACAAACTTCCAGTGTTAATACTGAACTATCAACTTGAGGATAAAGTCCTTTCCTTGTGCCCAGTGGGAGGTTAAAAGGTAGGCTGCCCAACTTTCAACATCAGAAATAGTTAAGCCTCAAAACCAATAACCTATAGAAGTTTTTATGTACAGAATCTGCAAACATCTGTCTAAGCCAGAAGCAATTTAATATTCATCAGCATTGTATTCTTCTTCTTCCACACTGTGTACAACTGCTGCAGGCCACCTTGATTCTTCAGGATTCTGCTGAGCAACAGGAGAGAAACTGCTGGGGCACTTTCTTGCCTGTTGTGGCCATAATAGAGCTTGCATGACAGCTGGCTGATGATCTTTCCTTCTTGAAAGACTGAATAAATTTGTAGCCAAAATTAGTGACCAGTACAATGCATGGGCTTTTTTTTTTTTTTTTCCCCCTCTCTAATGAGCTATGTTTCTTCCACTCTTCTACCCATATTCTCTCCCCTGGAAATTATCTCATGCAGCAAACCTTCCACAACTTCAGGCTCTGCAGAACTTCCAATCCATGAGCATTGTAGCCAAATCCTGTCAGCCATATATTTTGCCCTACAGCTTGAAATGGACAAGTATGAAATCCTGAAATCCTGAAGCTATTGGTTGGGATGCAAATTATCTCAAAATATGCAAATATTCTCCAAATAATTTGCATGCACTCTAGTGCTCAGAACTGTCCAAATCCGTGACAGCAGTGTGACATACAGAACAAGAAGAGAGGAGCACAATGCAAAACATGCCAAAGAGATCTCTTCCACTTCTATGTTTACTGTTCTTGCCCAAAAGGGAGGTATAACTTGGATTCAGCAGCACAAAGTTTAAGAAGGAAGAGGAGACATTTTACAGGCACATCTAGAAAAGGAAATTATTTTGTTGGGAGCTATAAGAATTTTCCTTTTTAAACATGAGAAACGTCATTCTGCCTTTAAGCTCTTTCCTACTCTTGTCTAGTATAGAGACTGTCTTTATTGCTGGTCTAATTAATGTCATCATTGTCTTTTTAAGTCATCATAAAAATAAAGAAATTTAGAAAAAAGCTTTCTGCACCAAGCTTAACAGAACCTGCTGAGTTTTATTCAGCTTTGCTAATTATATAAATTGAGTATGCTTTGTTGCCTAAAACTAAAGAGGGTAATTGCTTTAAAGTTTTCTTCCTTATTTTTTGGATAGAGTATGGAATTTATGACTCTGGCTGGGCAGTGGACCCCTCAGTGGCAACAACTCATTTCAGAAACAATAAATGTTGTCCTTACACTGTCACTGTGGCCACATCAAACCATTGCTATGGCTGCAAGCTAAGAGAAGAAAAAAAGAATCCCTTTTATTATTGCTTTTCTGTGCAGTCATGGTAACTTTGCAAGGTTCTTTCAAATGTAATTTTGCAAATCTTAAATGTAGCATATTATATTATATTATTAACCTTATATTTCATATCCCTTTGATAGGATTCTTGAAGTCTATACAAATATATCAGGTAGCTTCAAATTCATTCTACAAAGAAACCTTAAATGATATGGTTTCTAGAATGTTTTTTCCTTTGCCGGGAAATTCAGTCTGCTTGCATATATCATCTGGAAGGAAAACGTTTCATTTGAGTTCAGTGAATGTTGTTTTAGGTTAATATTGTGGATTTTCTTTATTTTTAATCGTTGTATACCTCACACATTTCTTTAGAGTTTCAAATAAATAATTTGAAAATTTAAAAAAATTATGCACATATCTAGGAAGACTTTAAACGTTAATCATATCCATTCCTTCTATTTAGGCACCTTTGTTACTAAAGTCACAGCTACAGATGCAGATGATCCAGTTTATGGAAACAGTGCCAAGCTGGTTTATAGCATCCTGGAAGGACAGCCTTACTTTTCCATTGAACCACATACAGGTAGGCAACTGAATATGAATCCTTGGGTTATATTTACTCAAATGACTGTACTTCTTACATGGTACATGTAATGCACATAATCAGGGAGCATAAATATATGTCTGTCAGCATTACTGAGTTATAACGTGTCTCACACTTACAGTCTGATCATGTGAAAAGACAAAGCAAAATCTGTGTTAATGATAATGCAAGTAATAGTAATAATATTATTACAGAAGTTACTGAAGCAAAACTGAAGGTAGTGGAAGTGCTGTGTGACTTATAAGTGATTAGGTACTGAAGACTTGGCCTGAGGAATTTAATGAACACCATGTGATTTTCAAAAAGAGGGAGTACTATTTCCAGCTAAGTACTGTTTAGCATGGGAATTTCAGTGAATATGTTGTGTGTTCTCATTAAAAATATTTCTCTTTCTTGACTGGATGGATCTGAAGAAAGAAAGAACGTGGTACAGAGTATATGAAGTTTTATTAGCATGCATTTAGCATGCATGACTTTATTTCTCTATGATTTTAAAGTCTTGAGTGACTCATCTGAAAGAGGTGCTAATAAATCCATTCCCGCCCGCTTGCTGTACATATGTCACACTTAAAGAGAATTCACTTAGTTATATCTGAGAAGCGTTCTTTTAAAGCCATTTGATATTATTTGTTATATTCTTTCATCTGTTACTTGATGTTGCTTTTAATCACTCTGAGTAAAGCAGCTGTGGTCTCCTAAAGAGAATAAAACTATAACTCACTTTATAGCATGCCAAAAAATCATCTGAATTTATGTGGCCATAAAGAAGTAAAGCAGAAGTAAACATTCATGTACTTGTGCAGATTAACAGGGTTATGAAACAAATACTAGAATAAATTATTAAAAGATATTTTGATAGATCAAATGTGCACAGTTTTCTGAACAAGAGCACTCTTTAAAATCTGGAAATCTTTAATACTTTTTATTGAAACTGTGTAGGAAAAAGGTAAGTAGTGTAGATCAATAAATGGGATTCATCCATTAAATTATTTTCTTCTGGCTGAAGGAAAACTGTTCTGAGTCTGAAAACAGTCTCAGGAGCATAATTCATTATTTGATTTTATGCTGAATGTAAAAGAGTTCTGCAAAAAATAATTCCAGCACTGTGCTTTGAAGAAACATTTGCTTATTTCAAAAATAAGTGTATCAAGAGGTTGTTATCAGTGAAGCTGATACTGTCTGACTTGTCAAATGTCACATGGAAATACAACTATGCAAAGATCGCTGACATCAAATGTCAAATTACATGATTTTGTTTTTATTTCTACTACAAATTATTGTCTGCAGTAATGGCTTGTGTTAGCTGTATTAATTAGAGGAGAATTAACTATGGGCTCTTTCACAGTTTCTACCATGGAAAGTTCATAAAGTAGTTACTGTTATTGCTTTAACCCTTCACATCAGTTGAAATGGAGTATATTCTCCAACTACTTAAAACATTTTTCAATCCTTTCACATGAAATAGCCTGAAAGAAAATTTCCCAGACCTAAAAAATTGTTTAATTTGACTCTGGTTTATTATTTGCATTACATTAAAAACTTATGCTTAATCCAACAAAATAGCCATTCATTACAGTGGAAAGTCATTTCCATTATCATGAAAGCCAGAAAAAACTCAAAGCTTTTTGGTGAACCTGAAAATCATGATTTTTCTCCTGTTTCACTACCATTAAATTCCTCCTCCTACCTTCATTTCCAGTTATAAATATTCCTTTCAGTAGCAGTTCAGTTACCATGAAAATAACATGTTACTTTCCAAAGGGAATGTAATCATAAAGAATTCAACGGAGACTTTGCCACAGTCTCTGGGTAAGTGGCTCCATATAATGGAGCTGCTTTGGAATGAATAAATGGTTCCTGATTCCCCAGTTTTTTAGATTTTTGTAGAGCATTTATTATGTTCTTCTGTAAATCATTACAACTGGATGAGTTTATGTACTGAAACCATCTTCTCCTTTGCCATTTTCATGTAGCAGTCTTCATCTGTAATACAACTACAGTACTACTCTTACAGCTACGCACAGGATAGTTTGTTAAACTGAAGAGCATGCAGCTGTTTCTGTCATATTCAAAGGTTTTATTCATTGTTCATAATGCTTAATGTTTTAAATTTTTCAAAATTTGTGATGTATCTTTATACACTTGGAGAATTAGAAATCTGGTAGCTGTACTAAATGTCAAAATAGGGATAACCCTCCAGCATCCATTTGTTGTCTAGAATTTATGAACAGCAAACATACATAAAAGTCTAAGCAAACCAGATGCAGGTAGTCCTGTAGATACTGCAGCCATATACTGTGCATGATGAAAAAGATTGCTTTAAAAGGCAGCTGACCTATATCCATGGTTTGTCTAAAGAGAAGTATTTCAGAAGAATATTACCACACTGTTCATTTTCTTGGTAATAAGTGAATTTTAGAGCAAGGGTATAATAAGGTTTATTATATACACCAGACAGAGTTTGTGATTTGTTACATACAGTCTCAAAATGCTAGTAGTACTATACTAAGATAACTACAACTTTGCAGTATCTTGTGGTACCGAATATTTCACCTTTTAGAGATAGTGGTGCATAAAATGCATGCACTTGTTTAGCAGCTGTATTATTTCGATATTATTACTGTTACCATGGACAGACAGGGTAGAAGGTGCATTTTAACAAAAAGAATATTTCCAAAAGAAACAGGAAGTATATAGGTATTCAATTGTTTCCTCATATTTATCTAACACTAGCAATGTGAACCCCAAGTATATTTGTTCTCCTAGTAAGTAGACCAAGAAAGACCATTATATTATGCATTCACTTGTAGTACTCAGGAACCCAGCTAAAGTTTCCATGTGGGGAAGATGAGTAGACACTATGGTGAAAGACCAGGAAAGTTAGGAGCTTTGTTAAGTGGAAAGTCTTTCCAATACATTTGAAACAAAATTGATTTTGAACACAGATATTGTCTTCCCCAGAACTGAATCAGTATTCAAAGAAGTGGACTGTGTTAAAGTGATCCCCTTAAGGATGTAGATGTTTTCTTTCATTTATAGGATTGTTTCAAATATTGAAGTATATATTGGTATATACTTACCAACTGTTTTTCTAGATGAATGGTCTTTTATTAGCTTTGTCTAGTAGAAATCAAGACTAGATTTAGATCTTGTGCAGCTAACAACACCAGAACAAAAATAGATAAGCTATAATAACTTATACATTACCTGTAGATAGCCTATAATTTTCTTCTGGCTCACAGTAAAGATTATCTTACCTCCCTGCTTCTTTGTTTTAATGGCACATGGAGAGTACTCCAGAAGGAATAGTTCAAATCATCTCTTCCATAATACTTGAGCATCATCAAAAAGAGGGAGCAGAGGTTTGAGATGCCTATGGCATCCTTCATGCCTAGGGTAGAAAGGGCTGCAACACCTGAGGATAAATCCAAAGAAGGAAGCAGTTATATATACTCTTCTACTTTTTTTTTTTTTTTTTTTTCCTAACTTAACATTAACTAGGTTTAGTCCCTGTGTAAGTCAATTCTTGGTTGAAATTTTAACAGTGCTCTCAACCTCCTTATGGAAACAATTCTATAATACTGGGTGTGCAGAAAGAAGTACTGATAAGTGACCCATAAAACAATAATTTTCCATTACTGTAGATGAAAAATACATACACTGCTGCAGTTCTAGTTTGCAAATTCTTTGGTATGAGTTATAGGCACATGAAAGAAGGTAATTCAGAAGTTATTTTTCACTCAGTACTCTGAATATGGCTTAGGGTAAATGCTTTTTTAATGGCTTGTTCTGAATATTTTTACCCTTATCACAGGTGAATTATAACGTGACCATTGGTTAGAGAGAAAACATAAATAATACATTACAAAGATTCAGATTTTCTATGAAAGGCTATGCTTGCAATTTGGTGATATCATATGAATAACAGAACTCACACTGAACTAAAATATAGTCATTATTGTTTCATCTGACTAACTGATGTCAGGTTTGCTGACTACTGTGTATTATTATACAAGTTGTGTGTATTCTTTTGTAATCAAAATACTGACAGTCAAAATGCTGAGAGGGGGGCTTCCTACAAGTAGCTGAAGTATACTTCTCACTTCTAAGCTTTTTCAAATGTATTAAATCATGACTGTCAACTTTAAAATAAGATTACCATAATGGAACATAATATGAAGTGACACTGCATTCTACAATATAAAAATGGCAGAGAAAATACATTTTTGGCTGTCTCACTTATTTACATTTCACATGAACTTACTTAAATAATGTCACTTCTACACATACATGAAATATATGAACAAGGCAAATTACACAAAATGCACTGGAAAATCCAATGTATTATTCAAGGATAAAGCCTTACAGTATATGAAAAAGAACAGATTTTAAATCATAGAACCATAGAATTATTAAGGTTGGAAAAGACCACTAAGATCACCTTGTCCAACCATCAACCTATCAACCTATCATCACCATGCCAACTAAACCATGTCCCTCAGTGCCACATCTATGCTTTTGTTGAAAATCTTCAGGGACAGTGACTCTGCCACTTCCCTGGGCAGCCTGTGCCAATATTTCAGTGCTCTTTTGAGAACATTTTTTTCTTAATATCCACTTATACCTCCCTTGGTGCAATTAAAGCCATTACATCTTGTCCTATCACTAGTTACCTGGGAGAAGAGGTCAAATCCCGCTCCTCTACATACTCCTTTCAGGTGGCTCAGGGGAGACCTTATCACTCTCTACAGCCTCCTGAAAGAGGTTCCCTCATCTGCTCTTCATAAGACTTATGTTCCAGACTGTTCACCAGCTTGGTTGTCCTTTTTAGAATTACTCCCGAGCCTCAATTTCTTTCTTATAGTGAGAGACCCAAAACTAAACACAGTACTTGAGGTTCAGCCTCACTAGTGCCAAGTACAGAGGGACAATCACCTTCTTAGTTTTGCTGACTGCACTACAAGCAAAGATGCAGTTGGCCTTCTAGGCCAGCTAGGCACACTACTGCTCATGTTCAGCCAACTGTCAAGAACTCTTGACTAATATCCCCAGATCCCCAGCTTTCCAGCCACTCCACCCCAAACGTGTAATGTTGCATGGGATTGTTGTGACCAGTGTGCAGAACCTGACTTAGTTATGTTGAACCTCATGTAATTGCCTCAGCCCGCTGATCCAGGTAGTCCAGATTCCTCCATAGGCCCTTCTTACCATCAAGCAGATTAACACTTCCTCCCAAATTAGTGTCGTCTGTAAACTTACTGAGTGTGCACTTGATTCCCTCATCCAGATCACCAACAGAGATGTTCAACAGTACTTTTAAAGATTTAGTGTATGGCCCTGTCTGGGCCACAGTGTGTAATGTGAGACTCCCCCTGGTTCTGAAATTCAGAATATAAGAGTGTAGGCCAAGGAGGACTGAAAATGGCATTCAGCTGGAGTCAGGTCTGAATTTTCTGTTTTTATTTGCAGTCTTTATTATCTTCCTATATCGAGTCCTTGAAACACAATTCAGCAGAATAAAAATAAGTAAAGTAATGGGAGTAAGTGTCCTCAACTTTTGAGCTTCTGGTTTTTTTGTGATATTACACAATCTCTCTATCTAGTTCTTAATGTCCATTTTATTAATGCTATTTTCAATAGTAGTAGTACAAGCTGCTCTCACAGTACTGTATGTAGTGCTGATGAAGCACATCATTATCATAAAGAATACTGAGATGCTGACGAAAGGTCAAAGCAGTATAGCTAAGGTGAGAGGGACTAAGTAACATGACTTAGAATACAAGATTGATTGTATTTATTCTGTATAAACGGAGTAAAAGGTGATTGAAGGTGGATATAAAATCACTCTACAAATATTTGAGAGATGTTAGGAAAAGAGAGGCATGGAGACTGTTTCTGTAGTTACTAATCATAAAATGACAAGGTAGCACTTTCAGATTACAGAGAGATGGGAAAATAGTTTTGATACAGGAAATAACATTCAGCTGTAAGGAGAAGTCATGATATTTTTAGGATCAGAGCTAATTCATGGTCTTCTTCAGACTTCTTCTAAAGAGCTTGGTTTCCAAACAGTTTAGATTTAAACTCTGGTGAGATTGGTGGAGAAATAGAACGTGCTCAATATTAGTCACAGGTTAGATTGAACATTGAACATTGCTCTCTACATTAACTGGAGCAGCTGTGATATCCCTGCCAATTACTAATCTTTAACTGAAACAATTGTGGAAGTACAAGCTGGGATGGGTAGAAGTTGTTCTGTCTTAGCCAGTAAGATGTACAAACTAATTTCCTGGGCAAGAAGGCAGATGTGTGCATTAGCATATGGAAGATAGCTTCATGTGACCCTAACAGCAGTGCTGTTCCCAGCGTAGCAGGATCACCTCCAACACATGCTGGATTTCTGGAGTTTATATTTGATCACTAACACTTGCTTACAGCACCTTTCATTCTACCTGTATAGAACTTAATGCATTTAGGTGCAATAATGCAAACAGAGTATATTCAGAATGTATTTTCAAACTAGTAGGAACCTTTTATCATTACATGCTGAATATGCTGTGCAGCATTTGGAGTTGTGGCAGGGTGTTTGTACAGAGAACTGTTGATGATTCTGAGAGTTGTCTTGGTGACAGCCCATTAGAGAGAGAATTGTAGATAAACTGCTGGTGCAGCAGACCCAAGGGTCAGCCCTACAGTTCTTGCTTTTTACTTGTAAAGTGCAACCATTATGGGTAAGGTATGTAGGATTGGGTCCTTCAGCAGTGGGAAAAGCTGTCTTTTCTGATTAATAAAGAAAATATAAAATCATTCTGGAGTGATCTGAAAACAGTTTTGACAGGCTGTGGTTGGCAAAGATGAGTGACTTAAGATCAAGACAGACTGACATTTGAAAAATGTGATTTCTGTGCCTAGAGTATATCTAATAATAGTAGTAGCAAAAAAATGGATACCACATTTATGTCTTGCATTTCCGAGTAATACCTCTATCACTTTAGAAAGCTAGTGAGATAATTAGTATGACAATTTTCCTCATGCTGAGTAGAAAAACAGGGGATTTATATATAAATAATGACTTTCAAGAGACTGAAAGAGAGAGTGGAATTGAGCTACACAGCTAGATTAGGAAAACATCTGAAAAAGAAGCAAAAGCTACTTTCTGTAAAGTGTCTAGGAGAATTACTAGAAAATCATGAAAAATGAAATCCTAAAAAAGCAAGTTTCTAAGTGCTGTGCTATATGGTTATTTACTGCACTCATTCCCAGTTGGTGAGAGGGTGACCCTTTCACTATGCCAATGAAAACTTGTTCCACGGGAAAAAGAAATGGTAAGTTTCTAGTAGGAGATGAAAGCATTTTTTCCTTACTATGAAACTCAGATCCAAGATCATCTGAAATGGAAATGGCAGTACTATAGTAGGTTCTCACTGATTGTGATATTCTTGAACAATAACATATCTAGTGAAAGAAAGGTAATGTTCGTTTATTCACGATGGGAAGCTTGCAAGGTCTACTTCAAAAAGAAAGTAAAAATAGAAAAAATGCATAAATTGAGGTAATGTGAACTGAAAAAGAAGATAAAATAGTTTGTAGGTAACATAAGAAGCTGCAGACTTAATAAAACAATATTCGACCTTCATCTCTTTGTTTAGCAGAGAGACAGATGGTGCCACCTTCCCCATACAATTTTAAAAAGTAAACATTTTAATAAATTATGCACACTTGTTAGCTTCTCTCTTAAAATAATTTTTAAAATGTCACAGAATCATTCCACATGGAATTGTGTAACATAGCATTCAATTCCTCACCTAGTCACTATTTTTACTGTGGCTAACGGCTTTGATTTTAAATACATCTCCATCTGAAGGTAGTTCAGATACTTCTGTAATTGATAATTTTTCTACAAAGTTAACCAACTTACATAGCAAATACAGATATTTTTCTTGTCTTCCTAGAATAAAAGTCCTAGAGGCATTAAAACTTAGTAAGAAATGTGAATATTTGATGATAATTTTTATTTAAAAGATCATGATTTATTTGAAGGGTAAATTGAATTTTAAAATAGAAGTATGCCTGTATGACATTCTCAAAGGACTTGAATTTCTTTAAATTTCAAGAAACTTAGTCGTGCTCTATTCATTTCTTAGGAATTATAGTACTGATTTTCCAGAGGTCTCAAAGTGAATTTTTTTTATGGGCTCTAAAATATCTGAACTCAGTGTGTTTCAGGGGAGAACAAAGAATATATCTTGTGGCTCTCTGAAGAAATCACAAGATTGATTTTGTAGAAGTTTTGGTCCTAAATGGCTGTTGTATTTATTAAGAAACTTCATGAAGTTTTTAGCATGGAAGATCAAAGTAATTACTTAGCTCTTCCAAAATGAAGAAGGGAAAGTTCCAAAGCATGCTAGTTGAAATAGCAGGAAGTCTTCGTCAAAACACATGAGACAAATGAGATTCTTAAGACCACCTTTCAGGGTCAGATTCCAATTTTGCATAGTGCTTGCTTGGATTTATTCCATGTTCTCAATTATTATTATGTGTATTTTTTTAGTGTTATTATAAAGAGATTCTTAAAAAAAGAAGAGGAAATTGAAAAGTGGAAAACAAATCCCTTTTCCTGTCATTCTTCTTGCTTCTCTTCCTCTTCATCAGCTATTGCCTCTGTAACATTGCTTCTTTTCCCCTGATCTTTTTCAGTGTGAGACGGTGTATATTCTTCCAAATAGCTTCTTGAAAGTAGTCCACAGGGGAGCATTTTAACCGATTCAAGTTGTGAGGCAGATTGTGTGAATTGCTCAGTGTGTGTATTTAGGATCACTGTAAAAGTAAATCCCATTCTGCAGCTGTTTTATTTGCTATTGAGCAGTGTGACACCAATAGCTGTTTAGGCAAAGCAAGTCAGTGAAAAAAAAAAAAAAAAAGAAAGAAGAACTTCTAATATTGAGGATATTGTCATTATTTGAAGAAATAGCTTGGAATCAAGAGTCACTTATGTTGGAGGGGACCGTCATCTAGTTGGATCCTCCCTGCCATGGGCAGAGTCGCTGGCCACCAGATCAGGCTGCCCATAGCTCCAGTTCTTTTCCCAGTCTGAATTCATATCTGGGATTGCCTTGACACAAGTGCAACACCTTGCACTTGGCCTTGTTACATCTCATTATATTCTTGTATGCCCAGTTTTGGAGGTGTCCAGGTCAAATATATTACTTACTGATTTATTTTCCAGCCCATTTCCTCATGTTTCCAGCTTTAGTTAGAGGATCTGTAGCCAAATTGTAATTCCTTGGACTACATGTCCATTGCATTTTTTTCGGAGACCGAAGGTTTGTAAAATATTTTAGAGCACAAAGAGATGAAGCCTTATCTTAAGCAAAATGAAGAGAGACCTTAAGAGAGAACTCACTTCATAGTGAGCACCCTTATCCCCCAGATCATGAGATCTGCCCCTCCTCATTCTCAACCTATATTTCTCTGTTAAGTTCTTGAAAGACCTTCAGTGATGGAAATACTATAAATTCTACAAGCAGCCTTTTCCATCTGTACTTACTTAGCCTTCTCTGGTAGAAAGTGTTCTCCTAATGTTCTAGTAAAATCTGATGTGCTCCAGTTTAAACCCATTATTTCATTCACTTTTTAGGTCCATCATTTTCCCTCTTATCCTCAGTGGGATGGGAAAGTAGCTTTCAGTAATTTTTACATATTTGGCTGCAGAGTCTATGTTCATCGTTCCCCAAATGATGCAGACAAGATTTTTTTTCTCATAGACTTGGATACTCCTTATCAGTTGCAATACAGAAGAGGAACATCCAAAACTGGACGTGCTGTTCCAGCTGCGGGGTTACCAATATAAGTGGATTGAAAAGATTGTTCCACAGTTCTTGCATATTGCATACTAGATAATATATCATCAGAAAAGGTTTCAACATTTTTTACAACAAAATGCAGTTGACTCATATTCAGCTCTTTTTGACACCACATTCTTTTCTTTCTCATGAGTCATCTGCTCTATTGTAATCGTGAAGTTAATTGTTTCACCCACACAAAATACTTTTACTTGCCAAACTGAGTTGCACCCTACTTTTTTAGACTAGCCTATCTGTCAGAATTATTTTGAACTCTAATCCTGTTCTTCCAGTGATTGCAACTACTCCCAGCTTTGTGTCATCTGAAAGACTTGATAAGTTTTTCCTGTCCTCCATCATTCAAAAAATACTGAATGATTCTAGAAGCAGAAAAAATCATATGAGCCACTTCATCCATCTATCCATTTTGACAGTAAGCAATTGATAACTTTTCTGAATACAATTTTCAACATCATCTACATGCCTTACATTAGTTTTTTAGTAATTCTTTTATCTCACTTTTAAACTATGCTCCTGTTTGACACATATCATTGTTATCCATCATAGGATGCTGAAAGTGATTATGGTTTTGTTCTGAATATGTTTCTGGGTTGAAGTAGAGCAGGTTGAATGTTCAATGAGTTAATGTTCTGTGTGCTGTATGCCTATTAGTACTTAGTGAGTGGAATTGTTTATTAAAAACAGAAACTTTATCTTTGATTCAGCCTCTACTAAATAATTTATGACTAAGACAGTAGATAGGAGTATTGAAATTACAGATTGTGTTAGTATTTTCATTGAGAAAAAATCCCAAGTTTTATTCTTTAAAAATTACATGCTGGAATTCTGATGTAGATACTTTTTAAGGTATTTTAATTTTTCTTTTATCTTTCATACCATAGACAAGGGGTGTAGAGTTTTATACATCAAATGACAAATTAAAATACAAGCCTAGGAAAAAATGATCACTTCATTGAAATAGTTAATTTGAGTTAACTTGAGTTTTAGAGTAAAATAAAGAACAGTAAATGTGGCATCTTTTTTTTAAGTCCTTTGTAGGCCTGGTTTTACTATGTAAATCACGGTGTTGGTTTTTTAAAACATAAAATAAAAACAGGAAAACTGTCTGCCTAAAAATAATAATGGAAAAGAACTTCTAATAGGCTTAATACAAAACTAATTGAAACAATGTTTCAGGTCTACTAAGGAAAAAAGTTAATGTAGACCAAACTCTGATAGCCTGTGTTACCACACTCATTTAAAACAGTGAAGTTAATTGCAGGGTGGATTATTATTATTATTCCTAATTTCTTAATTCAATGGAAAAATGATTGATTTCTGTGAGGGATAGGAAAGAAACCAAAGTGTTTATCAAGAAAAAACATTCTCAGTTTTGACTGCAATTTCCTTGCCTTTTTTAATTAAATCAAAGTAAAAAAGCACTAATACACTGTTTTAAAAAACCTGAATTTCTTCTTTGTCCTTGGAACTAACAGACAACTTAACTGGACCTTTAGTGTTTTTATACCAAAATTTACCAATGTACATAAAATTACTGCAAAACTGAATTTGTATCTGTAGCTGATGGTCTTCTTCCCCTGTCCTTATTCTAGCTATAATTAAAACAGCTCTTCCCAACATGGACAGAGAAGCCAAAGAAGAATACTTTGTGGTTATCCAAGCAAAGGACATGGGAGGACATATGGGTGGACTTTCTGGAACTACAACAGTGACAATTACACTCACTGATGTTAATGACAATCCTCCTAAGTTTGCACAGAGTAAGTGCCATTATGTACATATATTCTCTAAGAATGCTATATAGCACTTTTCATAATTGTTTTTAATCTAGATTTTTTTAATCATCACGTTGCCCGGGTTTGTAATGTAATTTAAAAATATGCAGCTGGTACCAGAGAAAGATTAATAGTCCTTTATCTGATTAATAGCTTTAGGAAGGAGGGGATTATGCCCGTTACAATGTCTTCTGTTTTCCTTGTTATCTCTTATATATACATACAAAAGGGCTCGGGTTGTTTTTTTTTCCACTTTTTTTATTATGGTGTTTTCTCCTTTCAGTGCAGTTTTAGTTGCTTTTATATGCACTTCCATCTCATGCAGACCAAGGATACTACCAGTAAAAGACATATGTAACTGATAAAAAGAAAGAAAGATTTGACTAATTAGGTAACAGTGAAGAAAACAAAATAAGTCTGAGTCTAGATAATTGTTGATGTCTAATTCAAAATCCATATTTACTGCTGTGGTTCCAATAGATATCTTGCTGGGCTAGGTTAAAATGATTTGGCATCCTGCTGAGATTCTCAACAAGCTTTGTAGTGTATTTCAAAGATGAAGACAAACAGAAAGAAAGAAAAGGAAAGAGCATAATAACTGGTTCGATTTTGTTTGGAACAGGTACAATCTAATACGCTATCAGAAACTTACCTTGTTATCCAGTTTGTTCTGAAAAAACTTGTATAATATTAAGAGTCTGTATTGGGTTAGGAGAGTGTTCACATCTCGACTTCATCTAATTTTTACTTTTCTAGAAGCATATTTTTCTAACAAGGTACTTATGCACCATATGTAAAATTATTCCTTTTCCATAAGTACATCAATTAAAGTCCACTTTCGTGGTGTTCTGAAGACACAAGGAGAGAAATGGGCTTGACTCATTATTCAGCATGTGATAAATGTGAACCCCATAAAAAAGCACATAAAAATATATACGGAGAAGGATTATAAAATAAATAAGCAGAGGTAAAAGCTATTTGCAAAGAAAGAAAGAAAAAAAAATTAACTCATTGAAGTGTTTTTTTAACAGATAAAAACTCTATGCACAGTAAATGCTTTTCTCATCATAAAAGATGAATGCATGTATTTTTTATTCTGAGAATGCATGGCTTGCACTTGTGGAGTAGTGTTTTTCAACACATGATGACAAGTCCCCTAATAATATACACATCTGAAGATGAGAATCCCGGTTGAACCATATCACCAGAAAGCAGAGGGACACTTCTTTTACACCTGAAATGTACAGTAGCTCTACCTGTGACTGTGGATCTACTTCTACCACCTTGCATGACTTTTGTATTTGTATCAGCATCTTCTGTGTCAAAAAGCCTTTGCCAGCCAGTTTGAAAAAAGCTGGTCAGAAAGTCAGCAACAGAAGTGATGCTAATTGGTACATTTGCTGAAGGGCTCAGCAGGAAGCACAGAATTGAATGCATATGGAGATGAAACTGTATTTTCCCTTTGCAGTTTACTCATATCTGTTCTCCTATAGTTTGCATACAGTGACATGTTGACTGGGTAGGATGAGGAAAGCTGCATCACAAATCCCTGAAATATATTTTCTGCATGAAAAATGTAGATTAGCTTTCCTTCAACAAAGAGTGAATTGCTGTCTTCAAAGCTGTTATAGCAAGTGGGTTGCAGCATAGAATTCAAACTGCCATCTAGGAATAACAACTTTGTTGTAACGCTAATGATTGTACAACTTCATTAGAAAAAGAAAATTGTGTGTACTATAGCTTTATAATATGTATATAATGCATTTAATGAGAGCATGCTGTAGTAAATACTATAACTAGATCCTATTACAAATTCTGCCTTTTAAAACTGAGTATTCCAAGCATGCTGCCAAACGTTACAGATTAGTCATGACTCTAACCTTACAGAAGAGCTGATCAAGTCTGTAACATTTTTTATACTGTTAAAGCACAGTTTGCATTTGCCTGGAAAGGAAAATAAGAAAGGATCAAACTTAAAATAGAGTCTAACCAGAATGAAATATAAATTCATAAGATGTAATACATGCTGCTTTCACAATAAATTGTAATGAACTCAGAAAGCAGTGTGTTTTATAGGTTTATTGTTTCCAGGCAGGACAGAAATGTATATTTATAGTTAGATTTCAAAGAGTGTTAGCCTCCTGGGTTTTAGAAATGAAAAAGATGAACTTTCACTACTTCTATGATCTCTCTAAAATCACTTTAGAGGCATTTTAAAAGTCGTTGCAGTTTTTAACCTGGCAGTTTACCATAGATTATACTGAGAAGAACTGTGCACTGCTGTGAAAATCAAAGCTTTTCAGAGATGCATAATGTTTATTTTTGGTCAGCTCTGAACTATGATATCTTGACAGGACATTTCATAATACTTGAGAATAATTTATATAAAAGAGTCACCTGCATCATCATCATAATAATATTTTTACAGTACTTTGTAAGCTGTATTAATAAATCTGAGAAAAAATATATCAACCGAAAATGCAGCCACCTGTCTGGAGACTTAATCCACAAATCATGGGTAGCAGCATAAATTACAATACATAATTTCATCTATGGAGGTGCTTTCTGTACTAGGGCTGCTTTACCAGCTTCCTGTTGGTGAGCCATTCTGAATGTTCTGGAACAATTTTGATAGTCTCCAAATTATCTCCAGTAATTTAGCCTAGAAACTGAAATGAAAAAGAGATCATGTTAGAAAAGGCCATACATAAACTTTATGTATTGATTTGTGCATTTCTTATGGTTCCTTTCCTACTCTCTACTGTTGCTGCGGTAATCAGCTCACAAATAGTTTCATTGAAAGCATTGGAAAAAATTTGGTTTTAGAAAATTTGCAGTTGCACATTACAGAATTTCGTAGAACTTCTGTGACGAAAAAAGTCCAGCTTCAAAGTGTATTGCTATTGTTCTTAACAGTCTTACCTCCTAAACTTCAGTTCTTTTTTGACTAATTTAGCTACTAAGAATCACTGCAGTTGGTTGGATTGTATATTAACCATCACATCATTAAGGCTAAATTACCAAAAGTTTTTTTAAAAAAGGCATTTAGTAAAACTTTTTTAATGTAAAACATGCATGTGCCTTTTTAAGTCAGGTGGGTTAAAGAGTGTGGTACGAAGAAATAAAATTGCTGAGGATTTGAATAGCCTTTTCTATCAGACTTTAGTCAAAATCTACAAATAGTAAATGCAATAATGAACAGAATGAGAAGTTATTGTGTCTTTTACAGCACAAAGTTGGTGGGTTTCCTTGAACATTTATTGAGTAATTTTTACTACAGAAGTGAGGTAGAAAGTGATTGAAGCCAAAACCAGATCAAAGTAAAAGTTAAGGGTAAAAAGGTTAATAAAGATCAGAAATTGTAAATAGCATCTTTACGGTATTACTGTGTAAAAAAACCAAATTTTTGTATTTGAGTTCCATCAAAAGCATAGCTGCAAGTCTGTAAACACAAAGATAAGTTCAGCAGTACCTGCAGTAGATAGCATATGACACATTTACGGTGTTGAAATTAGCTTAATATTTATGTTCAGTAACAGTGAGCATCCGTGCAACAGGAGGCGGAATGCAACTGTAATGAAAAGAACATTCACGTGCAGTAATCTGAGCATTCCTATGAAAGAAACATGTTTTGCTGTTTTCAGTAAATAACTCCTGTAAATATGATTTGTATCATTTGCACATCTCAGGAGTTTGTGTTGGGGAAATATAAACAAATGAAGAGCACACAAGAAATACTGGAATCAGATGTAATGTTTAGTCTTTTCTTCTTATTCTTAAGGTTTGTATCACTTCTCAGTAATGGAAGATGTTGCTCTTGGTGAACCCATAGGAAGGGTGAAAGCAAATGACCTGGATATTGGAGAAAATGCTAAATCATCGTATGATATTATTGAAGGAGATGGAATGGATATATTCGAAATCACTACAGATGCCCAAACTCAGGATGGCGTTATTAGAGTGAGAAAGGTAAATTGTATCTCTTAAATAAAAGTTTATTTGAAGACTGTTGGAACGTGCTGGATTTCTAAGGGTCCTTTAATCTATGAACGAGATGTCAAACCACACTGATAAAAGTAGGGATGTATAAGCAATGTCCATCGGAGCTGCTGTTTAGGTGGCAGCTGGGAAGATTTCCATGGCAGGATTTTCTATTCTGGGCATGACTGAATCTGCTTCGGGCTTCCTGAGTCCAGCCACTACTTCATGTGCTCAAATGATACTGGTTTTCTTCCTTGGTTCTGAAGGGGAAGAGTGTATCAGAGTTTGTTTTGTTGGTGATGTAAATTTTCCTACAATCTTAGATGAATACTCATCAAATGCTTCTGCTTCTCTCACTTACTATATTGCTGGTCAAATACTGCTTAGAGAAAAAAAAGTATCATACCTTATTATGTAAATTGCTCGATGTATAATAGACTCAGTCTTCCAAATTTTATCTTGTTGAACTCTATTTGCTCAAGGAATAGTGATTTCAGTGAACCTTTTCAGTTTTGAAATGAGAACTGCCAAATTTGGGCCCAAGGAAAAACGACATCACTGTTTCCTTTTCTATGCTTTCACAGTCTTAATGTATGTGTGGTGTGGTATTTACGTGTACAGAACCAAAGGGGCATCCAATTATATACATAAATATTGTCGGATTCAGCAAATCTAGAACACAATGTGGCTAGTAAGGTCAGTGATATAGTAATTGCAGGATTGATTTTTATTATTTTCTGTTGAAGGAGAGCAGAGTAGATACTCATGCTGTGTTCTAAGGAAGGATTTGAGTATAACTCATAATGCTGGTATGAAGGTTTTTAAATATGTAGCATAAAGCACAGTAAATGATTCCTTGTTTAAAATAAATAAAAACAAGTGAAAAAGAAAACATGACATCCCAATACAAAAGAGGAATCCAATGAGTACTGTTAATGAATATTTAAGTTTTATCTGTGATTAAAGAGGTCAGACAGAATAGCTGTCAGAAGTTTATGTTTTCTATTTCTCGGTGAGGCGGTTAGCACCCTAGAAAAATAATAATATGGTGTATATCTAAATTTAGATCTGTTTTCCTAAAGAGTAAATGATGATATCCATCCCTGATCTTCCTTATTGTGATTTATCATATGTTGTGGTTTCCTTTCTAAACTAAGGCAATTAGCCTTTTGCCCCAGTTCCCTTGACTTCATTTCATAATACGTCTCTAAGATAATGCTGTTTCATATATTCATTTTGACAGCAATTATCATTTTGGTTCTGTCGCAGTAGGTAATGTATGTTGGGTATTGTTTACCAGCAGAATTTCTCCAGCATGAATTTGTGGGTTTTACACAATTCAGAGTAAATTTTTGATCTGATAGTCTGATTAAGAATGGCTACATGTATTGAGGTGCTGTCATTTCTATAAAGCATGTGAAATGCAATTGAAGAAATGATATAAGAGCTATGATTGGCAAATTGTGAATATTCTGATTTATAAATCACAATTCATAAGTATTAAAACTTGCTAATTTAAGACCTGCTAAAGAAGCATGGTTTTCTCATGTTTACTAGAGTTTGTGTGAAAGAGCAAATCCCATTAGACCTCGATTCATACCTGAAAAAAATCAACAAAATTCAAAAGTACACATATTTAATGCTTTGACAGAAAGAGATTTGCTATTCCTATTTGTGTTCTTGCTGGTATTTGCATTGCAGATTCAGAGTTTCTATGTCTTTTTCTTTCTATCCCTGGGACATTGTAATGCAAATCTTAATATCTTTCCAGTGCTTGGCAATTTGCATCTTTGAAACTTGAATCATTGTGAGACACAAGAGAATTATACAGTGAATATACTGGTGTGCTTCAAGATACAAACTTGAATCTCCTATAATGAAAAATTCTATAGTTCAGAACTGTTGCAGATTTGGTTTTTATTTGGTATTTCGTTTCTTTAAATCCACCGTGTTTTTATCTTCTCTGTTTTAATATGTGGCTGTAAAATTGTAAAAGCAGTGGTGACATGACAGGTATATTGGTGGAATAAAGTAATCAGTTTTGTATTTCCCCCTCTGAAAAAAAAATATAAGGTATAGAATTAAGTATTGCTACAGTTGGAAGAAATTTCTGAGAGATGTCTACCTCATTTACACCTTTAAACAGAAATGCAGAGTTATCTGAAGTGTAATGATATTGAAGTACATTCTTATATGATTAGCTCTAAGTTTTTCCATCTAATGCCTCTCCTGTCCAACAAATTATAACTGCTAGATATTTACCTTTCTCATGTAGTTCTGGAAATAATTAAATATTTATTCCTCATGGTGATAATATCTTGTATACAGTATTTTCTTATCTCCAACTAACAAAGCACTGATTAAATGCATGATTATTATGCAAGTCACATCATCACCAACAAATTTGCTCTATTTATCTGGTACGTAATTGTAGTGGTATAATTCATGAAAGAGAGTATTGTGATAAGTTTATTGTGAAAAGCAAGAAAACACTCTTGTTTTCTTTGAGGCTGGTTAATAAACATGTATCAATATATGCCTAGAAAATTTACCGTTTGGATTTCTGGGAGTGGGAAGTGGTTGCATAAAAACTCACTGAATGTGCTTAAATGCACATAACTTTCATCCATCAGCATTATATTAATTTGCTCTTTCTCTGTGGCCATTAGTAAAAGACATTTGTCTTTGTCATTCTTAACAGCCCCTGGACTTTGAGACCAAAAAATCCTATACTCTGAAGGTAGAAGCAGCCAACGTTCATATTGATCCTCGCTTCATCAGTGGAGGACCTTTCAAGGATACAGCAACAGTAAAAATTGTAGTAGAGGATGCTGATGAGCCACCAGTCTTTTCATCACCTACATACCTACTGGAAGTGCATGAAAATGCTGCTATTAACTCTGTGATTGGTCAGGTGACAGCCCATGACCCCGATGTGTCTTCCAGTCCTATAAGGTAGTGCAGCTCTAAAGTTCTCATAGAAAAAAACTGCTGGCAGAGTACTAAGTATATTTTTCTATACACTGTATGTATAATGCTGTTCTCCATCTGTTTTTACTCTATAAAATGCTTGTATAGGATTTCTTCGCCTTGTGAATTTAGACTGATCAATTTGTATCATTTTCAAAATCACAAAAATATTCCTTTCTACACAAATAATCTTATCAAACAGTAGGAATGCAATGAAATTAAGAAATAAAGGGTAAGAGGTCTGATAGGTTGGATTTTCAATGTATTTATTTTAAATAATCTGCTAGTTTCTACACTAACAATGTCAAGTTCGTTCTATGCAGCTGTAAGACTGTAAAATCATATTCAGTATTTATTTGACTAAACTCTTCCCTGGTTTTGTTAGAGGAAATCAGAAATTATGATGCCCAAATGACTTCTGCACCTTCATTTTTATATTATTTCCCTTTTTTTTCTAATTTGAACAAAATCTATTATTCCAGTTTCATCAGATCTGTGTCTTTTGTCTCATTTCCATGATAACACATCTTGCCCTCCCATTTTGTTAAACAGTGACGAGACTGTTATCAAACCATATTTTATTTCCTATGCATAGTACTGCTAAAAGCATTATGAAAACAAACAGCATAGCATCATATTTATAGTAAAAGTACATTTGGGGGAAAAAAAGGTGTACTAATGTGGTTAATAATTGGTTAGTAATCTTATTGCACCATATGTATTTCAGAAGCATGTGTTGTCATGTGCTCCAGGATCACCTCTTACCGCATATAGACTACGTGCATCTGTCCTGGGAAAGGGACACAGTGAATTCAGCTGAGCTACTTGTAGAGCTGTGCTGTAGTTTAGTAAGGGTGGTAAATTCTGGCTTATTGTGTAATAAGGTTTGAAAGATTATCATCTATTAGCATACAAATCTATTGATTCCAGTAGTATTTATTTCATGTTTCTGTTGTTATTTTATAACCATGGTCTTTTTATCTGCAGTAAATTATCTTGGATAAAGCTTGATCCAAGCGCATAGCAAAAAGCATGAGTAATAATCGTTCCTCCTATACTGTTTCTGCCCTCCTATAAATCACTGCCTTTCAGTGTCTTTCTCTGTGGAGAGATAAGCTTCACAGTGGCAGGTTTTCCCCATTCATATTGGAAGAGATTTCATCTTTGGCAATGGTGGATCATTTTCTTAATTCACAGCAGTCCTTAAAAACCTAGATTCGATATTTTCTGCCTCCCTAACAGCGCAGCCATTTATCTGTCACTAAGTAGCATGTCCTGTCTGCCTGTCATTAACTAACAGTGGTGATTAAACACTGACAGGGTAGCAGTCTTCTGATTTGAATCTCAGTAGGTGCAGCAAAAATAGTTTCTGCTCTTATTTACATTTGTGCAAATAAAGAATAGACCAAACTAAGTCATAACAGCAGTATTAATAGTACAGAAGGACTAAGAATCACTTCAAGTCTTCTGTTAAACCACTTTGGAGTTGTTCCTATAATTGCCATAAACTAACTAAAACTTCTCCATAACTTGTGCTGGTTTTATGGGAATTTGAAAACAGATATTATGTCCCAAGATATTCTTCTCTCCTTTTTAGAGAAATGTACATTTTATGTTTAGCTTATGGATCTGACAATACGCTTCCATTAAAAAGAGTTATAATACAATTAGCATGAAAAGGAAACTGCAAATGTATTATTAGTTTTCCCACATTTATGACTTGGCAGACTTTTTATTTTGTTTTATTTTATTTTGTACCAAATATTTATCAAATTGAAATCAGGAGAGGGTTTTAGCTCTTCGTGGTCTTGTGAACCTGAGTAACTGATGTTACAAAAGTTTCTTTTCGAATGCTGTTTTTGCATTGTGAATACATACTGTTGGGATGAGATGAAGTGCAATATAACAAACTCAAAGACGTTATGCTCACACCTCTGTAACTTCAGAAAATGTACTGTAAGGAAGACTGTGAATGGAAGTTTAAAAAGGCATTGATTCTTGGAGAAAAAATGTGTCCTATCTTAATGGAATTTACATCAAGCCCAAGTCAACTAAATAGCATATAAGTATTTCATGTTTTATTTCATTTATGGAATGTAAGAATTTCATAATAGTTTGTTACCAGAGCTGTGATAGTCATTTCTGCAGCCTTACATAAACTGCAAGAACTAAAAGATTAGGTTTAAGTAATGACATCTTAAAAATAATTATCTCAATTGCTGTCCTTGTCTAATTTTTTTGAATGAAATTTTAGACCTGTAAGTTTAAATGTAATTCTGTAAGATTTTTTTTTTTGTACTAACTTTACTAGTATCACAGTTTTCACTTGTAATACTTACCTGGGAACTAAGGAGACATTAAAGTGAGGTTAAGATATGTCTTCAAGTATGATTGCCTAAGGTTAGGCACCTGCAGCTTTATTCCTCCACAGAAGTGACCTCATTTTCAGAACTGCTGAGGATTGTACAGTTTGTATTAAACTGTTGAGTACTGAATGTGTGAAGTTCACTAGAAAATCAGTTTACTTGAATGTCCAAACATGTGTGTGCCTCGCTTTAGGCACATACACTTCAAATTAGACTTCATATTTTTTATCATACTTTTTTATGAAACACCTCATTTTTATGAGTAAAACTTGTTCTTCTGATAGTTTAAAAACAGAAAACTTCAGTGCGTAGGAAATCACACCTCCTCGTTAAATGGGTTTTCATTCTTAAGTCCTATCACACCTTACCAGTGTGGTTATGCTATCCTTGCTAATAAACACAATCTTTAAACATTTATACTATAACTTTGAACTAATTTTTGAAAGTGACTTGTATTTAACCAAACACATTGCACAAACATTTAAATGCAACATTCTTTGGCTCTGTTTCAGCTACATAATTTACCTAGAAATTTACATTTGCAAAATCTTACTATCTATCAGAGGCGACTTGTTTTCTTAAAAATCAGTGATGTCAATCTATAAAACAATCAATCCTTCAGCATTTGAAGTGTTCTGTAGGTAAGCAGTGATTCACTGACTGCTTCTGCCCATGCAGCCACTTGATTTGTAATCAAATAATTGGTGTGGTGAATAGTTCACATATCATTAATCTGAAATTTGTTATTAAAATAATATTTTTCATCCTTTTTAAAAATAACCATGAAGTCCACCATTTTTGTGTGCTTAATGCATTACACTTGAAATTATCAGCAATTACTGTGAAATGTCATAGAAACTGTCTAATAAATATGATGGATTATGTAATTAACTCTTGATCAGCACTGTCTTTTGAAGATGTTACCTAGTGAACCTGAGGGCATTTTATGACCTTCATAGTGGTTCCATACAGCTAATCACTCCTTGGGCAATAATTAATTATTTTTTTAGTCTGAGTTTGTCATATTGTCTTATAAATTATTATTCTATTGAGCTTTTCAATCCATTTGGCTATAAAACTGCAAATCTCAGGGGGCTCCATAAAATGTATTGTGATTGTATGGATTCATTAACTTCATTAAGTGGATTACAGGGATGTATATTTTGCAGGTTTTCCATTGATCGTCATACTGACCTTGAGAGACAGTTCAACATTAATGCAGAAGATGGAAAAATAACTTTGGCAACACCACTCGACAGAGAAACAAATACGTGGCACAATATAACGATTGTAGCTACTGAAACTAGTAAGTATTTGTGTATACTGAAGTTTGGTTGGTTTTATTGCCATTACTTCTAATAGTGTGTGCAGTGGAAACAATTTATAGCAGTAAAAAGTGAAACACTGAATTTTTAAGTACAACTTTTTTTTTTTTTTTTTTTTAAGAGAACTTAATTTCTGCTGAAGATCTTCAAAACTGCATTTGTTTCAGTGAATAAAGTAGATAGAGTTTGAAGAGATATATGGTGACATTTGTAGAGGTTTTATAGGGTAAATGAAGAAGAAAACATCACAGTGAGTTATTATAAGACAGAAGAAATAAAGCTTTGCTACTGTAGAAGTAGAGCATAGATTCAACCCAGAGGTTCTTTACCCTGAAAAATATTTTGTTTCAATACAATAAATGATTAAACACATGGGTAATGGTGAATGACAGTAGCTCTCTTTGGTGCCTATGAATAAATTACACAGCTATAGACAAGAACACACATTATTGAGACTGATCAGTATTCCCAAGCCAAGGCATGAGCCATGAGAGTCACCCTGCCTAGGAATATGGGTCCTACATTCATAATCAAGAAGAGTTTTTGATTAATTCGTGCTGTTGGTAGGATCTGATAAGCCATCATAATTTATTATAAATATTAGCTCTATATTTTATACTATAAATTTTGCAGTCATAGCATAGCAAAAAACAGATCCTGGAAGTAGGTCCGTCATCTGTCTGAAACATAAACTAAGAAAATATTTCTGCTAAAGTATCTATTCAGCAATCAGTATATATATGCATAATTCCCATAAGTGCGTGCACACTGGACACGTTATTGTAAGAATAGTTGTCTTTAGAGCTTGATGAACTGTGCTGCTAATTCTTGCATATCGAAAACAAGATGATTTTGGTGCTTTCTCTTCACCCAGAGTATCTTTTTTGAGTATATAGTGTTATGATCCAAAACTTTTAGTGCTCAATATCACAGTGCTGTACCTATGAACATATGAATGAATGGGAGAATAAAAGGTGCTTATTTGGCCCATATTGGATGATTACTTTTCCAGTACTTTTTGATGGTACTTGCTTTTAGATACAAGCATGTTAGGAATCTGTGAGGGATAACTGAAATGCATGTATATATGAGAGAGATATGTCTGAATATAAAATAAGCTCTCCATTTGTAACCTCTGTAAACTGTGTTCTACCTTAATAATCTGTGCATTTCATTGCTAATAGTGCAATAATACCAACAATGCCCCAGTAATTACTATTAAATCTTGTGTGTAAACACTACCTTGATAAATTTGTGACAATACTGGCAGTAAAGCCAAAGCAAGATAGTGAATCAAATTGCGTAAAGAAAGCAAGCTCCAGTTTCCTTAAACTGGTAGTCCAGTCCAACAACTACCAAGTTAATATCAAGCCACTTAATAATTCAGCTAGTTTTAAAGGAGAAAGGTATAAAAATCTCCATACCAGTTTTCTCAAGACTTGAGCAATCTCAGATCGTAGGATTTACCAGTAGCATCAAGAGAAGAATTATTAGTCTGTGATTCCAATCTTTTGAGACATCGAAAGATGTAAAGTGAAGTAATTTTACAGATTATTTCTGAATAATTTTTCAAGAAACTAATCCAATTTACTTCTTTGACCTCCTTTATATGCGTGTACCAGAACAAAGTTAACAGAATTCCACTTTTCTAAGTCAGATCAGAATAAAGTCTGCCTTCTTCAGATTTTAAAAACGTAATTGTATTTAAGAATTATTATTGTATTCAAGAAATAAGCCTTTCATTAAACTTTGTTGGAGCCTCAACACCTATCAGTGTTGTAAAATTGCTTCTTTTCAGACTGGCTATGAAAATAATAATGCCAATCCAGTGCTAAGCTTTTGAGTTCCTGCTCATGATTGAGTTGATTGAGTTGGGTTTTTATTGTTGGTTTGGCTTTGTTTTTACATTCCTAATATGATTATCTGACATTTACATAAAACAAGAGCTGAATTTCATGGACTGCTATGTCTGCTTCTTTAAGAGACAATACTATAAATTCCTAATGCAGAAACTAAATGTGTTCATAGAATTGTAAAGCAGGGTAAAATGGTCATTTTCACATTTTTTTACAACACAGTAATAAGCAAGATCTCTGTTATAAAATAGCAGAAATCTGTTAAAGGCAGACACAAGCAGCAAATGAAAATACAAACAGTGTCATCTCTATGCTTTTACTGAGAGTAATATTAATGTACTGCTTATCTCTCCCATAAAAATAAATATATTTCTATCATTCATACAGGAGCATTTTCTTTTCCTAACCAGGCTGCTTTCCAGGTTCAGTTCAGGGCTCACCTCTATTCATATGAACAATGATTGGACCATTTCACTGCCATCACAACTGCTTACCAATCATAAGTAGTGATATTCTTTTTTCATCATGATTGCCAACATGGTGGGAATACATCCTGATTTATCAACACTTTCATAGATAGACACCAAGTATTGCCAAAACTTAAATCACTTTTTTGGAACTTCGTGCTGGTACATTGCCTGCACCTACATTTGTGCCTTAAGTAGAAGAAAGATTTTTGAAGTTTTCTGCTGTCAGCTTTACAAAGTTATTCTTTTGTATCAACCCTCAAGCACTGTCCCGAATTGGAATCTTTCTGGATATGATTGGTCTGGGTAGACTGAGATTACTTCTGCATTTTCACCTAGCTTGAGGATGGAGAGATTATGATCCAGATAATTTTAAATGTTACTTGATTTTAATCTTTCTGAGTGCCCAGAAGGTAATCTAAACCTTACTTGTCTAGCAAAACTAGGAGCAGAAATTAGGAGCAGAAAGCATGAGCTAATTGGGACTTTTTAGTGTAAGTATTTAGCAGGCAAAAAAGGGATTTAATTTATTTACATTTACAAGAACATTTCCTATTCATAGGCAAGCATCTTTCTAGCATTAATTCAAATATATTTGTGCTACTGGTGCCACATGTAGTATTACCTTCATATTCTGAGACCTGTGCAAAGTGGTAGATTTTGGAGGATAGCATTTCCCTGCTTTTACTTTTCCATCATTGGAAGACACCTTCTAGCCTCTGTGAAGTGGTTTCTAGTTGCTTTCATTGTATAGAATCATAGAATCATTTGAGTTTGAAGGGCCTTTAAATGTCATCTAGTTCAACTCCCCTGCAATAAGCAGGGACACCTACAGCTCCGTCAGGTGCTCGAGCCCCATCCAGCCTGACCTTGTGTGTCTGCAGGGATGGGGCATCTATCATCTCTCTGGGCAACCTTTGCCAATGCCTTGTTACCCTCATAATAAAAAATCTTTTCCTTATATCCAGTCTAAAACTCCCCTGTTTTAGTTTGAATCCATTTCCCTTTGTCCTATCACAACAGTCCCTGCTAAAAAGTCTATCCCCTTCTTTCTTATAGCCCTCACTTACATAATCAAAGGCCATTATCAGGTCTCCCAAGAGCTTTCTCTTCTACATGCTGAGTAGCCTCAGCACTTTCAGTCTGTCATTGTAAAGGTATTCCATCCCTTGTGGCCTTCCTCTGGATGTGCTCCAGCAGATCCATGTGTCTCCTGAGGACAACACATCTGGACACAGTACTCCCGATGAGATCTCACTGGCTGAAAGCAGAGTGCAGGAGCTGCTTCCTTGACCTACTGGCCATACTTTTTTTTGTGCACTTGACCCCACTGATGATATCATTGATGACGATATTAAAGGGCCAAAGTACTCACCCCTGAGGGGCACCACTCATCACTGATCTTCATATTTAATGTAAGTTAATGCTTACATTCTTCATTATATATTTAAATTAATATTTACTTCTTTGTAGTTTGAATTCTTTCCTCTCTGGCCATGTAGTGACACCATTATATTGATGTATTATATCACAAGGATTGGTAAGAAAAGAGAATGTTAAAAAAACCTTGACCTCTTTGAAAAATCCCTCTGAAATACAGCTTAGAATTCACTGAAGAAATTCGGAGATTAATGCTTATTGCAAGAGAGATATCAAAAATTATTCAATCTTTGAATTGATTCTTAAATTTTCTTTCTACATTGGCTTGCGGCCAAGTTTACTCTGCTGAAAGAGTCTAGGGTGTATCTAGGAGATCACAGCATATATGAAACAGGCTCATTGGCAAAATGACTCTTCCTTGGAACATACCTTTTGATCTGTGGATATGAGAGGTGAACTTTGTTTTCTGTCACTGATTGAATTTTAAATACTGAATTAATGACATTTTTTGTTGTTGTTATATGGTTAGGACTTATATGACTGAAAGCTAAGGAGCTTAAAGTTGTTTGCCACAGTTGTGAGGTTTTCTCGGCTGGATGCTTGAGAGAATGATGAATGGATATAGCCTTGCTTTGTAAGTCAGGGCTGAATCTGCTTCTCTTACATTTGGGTCCTCTGGAGCTAAGTCCCGAACAGAGAACAAATCTGTGGGCATACACTAGTATTCTCTGAGAGTCTGAATTGCAGTGCAGTAAGTATGAATGATTAACTTATAGGCATTTCCTTTGTTGTCTTTTTTTAAAATGTATATACATCCACAAAGGCATATCACATTTTTGTTATTTGGTACTTTTTTGAAATGGAATTTCTGACATTCAGGAAAGTCTAGAAAAGTGAGGATCCATATAGGCATGTGTAATCCTATTCATCTGAACACATAAATACAGTTTTTAGTTTGTATAAGGTACAATTATAGCTGTAACTACTGTTCACATTGACATGCTTGTGTTGCTTGCATTAACTGGTTGGCAATTTTGCTGGGCAGCGAAGCAGAGCAGAGTTCAAGCTGAGCTAACCTCCTCAGTATTCTCTCAGGTTCTTATATAGGTTTTGCAGTACTTATGGAGTTATGTGTTGTCAATGGTTCTCAGCTACTACAGGAAAATCAAATAGACGTGATTTATTTATTAGAACATTTTTGCTACAGTTTGCACAGATTCTGAAGAGTTCATTCAGATCATTCAAGCTATCAAATTGTCATACATACACAAAGCATATGGTAATTATACTCTGTCAACTTTATGCCTCCATCTCCATGGATTCCCATTTCCATTAACAACTACATTGAAGATATTTCCTCAGTGTCCTCACTGTGTTACTCATTAATAGTAAGGAATACCCTATACTTCAGTGATTTCTGGTTAATTGATATATCAAGAGCAACGATAAGTGGAGAAGTAATGTAGTTTGAAACTAAAACCAAGACTTATCCCTGAAGAACTAACTTGGGCAAGAGAGATGTGTATTAGTAACATAATACAATTGCATTAATATTCCTCCAACTTAAATACGAATATCCTGATATTTGCATTTTCATCCCTCTTAAACTATATCTGAGATCTGCTTGATATAGGATTCTATTTAATTCTTTTTTTTTTTTTTTTTTTTTTTAAGTATGCTAGAATGCATCCTGTTTACCTGAAGTTCTCTTTTAAAAGTGAAGTAATCCTTTTCTCAAGCATGTGTGTACTACGCAGTGGAAATTCATTGAATAATATCACAGATTTAACTAGAAGAATCTTCTAAACATATTTCAGTTTGTAGTCTGTGAGATTTGTGAAAAGCACACCAACAAATGACAGAAATCATAGCTCACAAACTCTACAGAGAACTAAATGATGATACCTTTAAATTTCCCAAGCTTTCTGGTGTAGCACTGAGTGGACTGTTCGAGATTGGTGTGTTCTTCCCAACCTTCTTCTGACCATTTGCAGTACTGGATTTCTTCAATTGCATTCAGACCAAATCTCTATAACAGTTTATGAGATACACCACTGTGAGCATATTCAAGCATAGACAAGTTCTTTTATAATTAGTATAGACTCCAGCCTTTTCAGATATAGCATGAGATAGAGGGATGAAATGTGCATCCATTTGAGCTGTTTCATCAGGTTACATAAAGGCTCTTCCAGAATTTCTCTTTTCTCACACATGCACAGGCATGCAGCAAATCAGTCACCAGGGCAATTCCAAGCCTACTGCAGAACTGAATGGGAGAAGATATTTGTTAGCTTAAAGTAATCCTTTTAGCCAAGTTGTAAATCTATGAATGAGGTTTTTAATTGAATTTCTGTTTTCCTTACACTCCAGACAATGTAGTCATGGAGCTATTATTTTGATGTTGATTGACTGACGATCAAGCAACCCTTGTTATTCAGCTACACTTGCCAAACAAAAAGCATGCCAGTGGCTTGTTAGCATCCATCTCCTTCCACCAAAATGTTTGTCAAAGTACTAGAGCTGCCCCAGCTAGTGGAAATTCTGGTGAATTATTAATCAAAGCATGAAAATAAAGACAAAATCTTGAAATGGAAATGGTGATTAGACCAAAAAAAATATTTTCCAAGCATGGAGAATAGGAATCTCAAGGACAAAGCTGCGGGTTCTATTTGACAGAGGTAATTACCCATATACCAACTGCATTCTTTTGAAATGAAGAAGTATGAGGCAATTTTATCACGTAATGGGAAAGGGCATAAAGCCAAGAAGACTTTTTATGGTTTACCAAGAATATAAATGCAATAATTGAATCATCGCCCAGCACATGCTCTAATAAAGTTATCTACATTTTATATTACCTTAAAAAATACAAAGGCAATAATTAAAAAGGAAAGGAGACATAATTACTCTTTAGAATAAGCCTTCAGCTATGATGTATTTAAATGCCATGAAAACCTTTGCTCATGCTTTCATTTATTTTATTTAGCCTTTTATTGTAAAAATGACTATAGGCATTCTTGGCAATAATACCAACATTTTAAGGGGTTACTTTGGTGCATTATATAATTGCCTCTAATTTAGAGCTGAGTAAATTTCAGTGTTTTAAAAAGATAAGGAAATAAGCCATTATGGAGGTATAAACAGGTGAATCTCAGGAATCGTGTAGAATCATAGGGCGGCTTAGGTTGGAAGAGACCTTAAAGATCAATTAATTCCAATCTCCCTGACTTGGACTGGATACCAGCCACCAAGTTAGGCTGCCCAGGGTCCCACCTAACCCGGATTTGAGATCCTCCAGGATGGGTCATCCACAACTTCTCTCGGCAGCCTCTGCCATGGCCTCACCAACCTCTGAGTAAGAATATTAAACTTTTTCACTTCACTTTTTTTTTCTGACTTATTGGAACTCAAACTAGATAATACATCATTTTTGCACTAACAGAGTCCAGCACGGTGGTTTTTATTCATTGGCATGTAAAAAGAAGACTACACAGAACTCCATAGGTTCTAGTGGGTTGAAGAGAATTAGTCAGTGGAGGGATGGCATGATGTCTAAAGTAGTTTGCTGGTCTTAGCTATTAAAGTGCATTAAGACATGCAGCAGGCTTTCCCGTCAGTGTTTTTCATAACTCATGAATGGCAATAGATAGCATCCACATGGATAATAGTATGGGAGTGGCGGTATTATGAAGGAATATGAATAGGAAAGGAGGGCACTAATGAAACATTCTGTATATAAAACAGACTCATTAGTTTAGGATATAGAATTAAAATTCAGGTATGAGGAACAAAATAAAAGACTGTAACCTCTGATTTCAGAGAAAAGAATCTAAGACAGCTGCAAATAAAGCATCTGAGTAATTAAAAGGACAAAAAATTGAAGAGGTGATAAACATAAGAAGGATGGAGAGATCTGCATCAAGAGTAGCTTCTTTCATTTTTGTTTTCAGGGCTAGATATCTTAGTTCTAGCAAGTATTATTCCTCTTAAAAATCATGTGCAGTATTCTTCTAGTTTGATAAGAACTGATTTATTACTTCTAAGCAGAATGTAAATATCTATCATCTATTTTTTTTCCCTATAAAACTGAAGTATGAGAGTAAGTCAGAGTAGAGGTTTTTAAGTAGACTTGCTATAGTCAATCTAAAGCTGTAGGAACTTTTTTTTTTTTTTTTTTTTTTTTCCCTAGAATTAAGAGTCAGGGAAGCATGATTTGAGCTCCTAGTGAAGTTGCTGGATAGCAATGATGGTGTTGTCAGGCTGAAAAACAGAGGATTTGTAAAGATACATACTGATATGTTAGTGAGATCTTTTTGCCATTGATGTGCAAATAAAAATTGTTCAATTCTGAACCTGTTTTAATATCAGCACATCTAGCAAAGTTTTATCCATGAAGGAAACATAAAATCAATGAATAGCACTGCTAAGAAATAAAGATGAGCTCTGAAAATGATGAAATTTAAATACTTCTGTAGTAAAGATGCGTTTGATAAAAAGTTTTATTAAAGCGTTTTGATGTTTTGTCTAACAATAAGAGAGGGGTTTCATTTAAACTTTTAATTATTATCCTTTAATCATGAAATCATTTAAAATAAAAATCCCCAAGTATTCCAAATGTTCTCAATCACTCTGCTTATTGTTGTTATTATTGCTGATAGTTATTATAAAATTTCAAAGCTAATTATAATCGACAATAAGACCTTGCATATTTGAGTCAATATTTTATAACATTTTAATATGCATGATGCATTAGCATATTAACAATGTAATTGCTCTAAAGTGTGGGCCAGATTCCTGACTCTTCTATGCTAGTGCAACTCTCTTGATTAACTTGGAATCAAGCAAATCATGCCACTGTACATTTGTTTCATCTTTAACTTTTCTTCAGATTGCTTCCAGCCTGTTTGCTGGTTTGTTTTTTGAGACTGATCCTATTCAGTTACTCAGCAGTGCCATATTTTCTGGACATCTCAGCGTGATATTTAGAAATGAAAACTTACAACTTCCTAGCAATGATTTACGCATTACACTGCCTCAGAAGTTCTGAAATCTTAATTAGTTTGTGGTGTGACGATCTATAAGAAGCAAAGATCTAGCAGCATTTCCATTGTGCTGTTGCTATTGGAAGTTTACGTAATAAAGGTAGCAGAAAGATGTGGTTTCCTATTGTCTGCCTCTTTTGTCCTTACTGGTAGATGCCAAAGGATGAAGGAAAACAACTTTTCAGAAGCTTATAGTGGGCTCTGCCTTCTGTTACAATTACGGGACTGTAAAATTGTCCTAAGTTGCAGATGCATCCAGAGATCATGGTTGTGGTTAGTTTTGCTGTTGCTTATTCTTGAAGTGACTTATAATGTCAAATAAACTTGATTTTTCTTTTATTTACATTGCTTTTGAAGAAAAAAAAAAAAAACAGATGAAACTTCAAGCATTTCTAGCTTGCCTTTTCTTATGGCTTGCAAGTCCACTGTTAATAGTTCTTAAGCCTTAGACCATACTTTTAATTTCTGTACTCCTTAACAGTTCACCACTGTTAAACAGTTAATTTACTGAAAGTGGCATAATTGCAATCTACAGCCTGACTTGCATTCTCAACAGAAAAAATAATTTTCAACAATGCAATACTGTATCAGAAATACAGATTGTTTTCTGCCAACATTTGTTTCAGCATGGTTTCTGGATAGATGTGTGGGTGGAAGGATGTTAGCAGTGTACTTTTTTTTTTCCTTAAAGATTTATTTAGGATCTGTGAATAAAACAGCATTGTTTTCATTGTCATATACCTGATGTGACTGTAGCAGCTTCAAATACAACCCGTTCAAGCAGCTATACTAATAATTTATTTTGAATTATGTATTTGTTTACTCATATTGATGTGTCACATATATCTTGATTATGTGTCACTGTGAGTATAAAGCTCACTGTGGTCAAAATTAGATATGCAGAAGTACAGTCTCTAAGGACATACTGTTTGCAAGCAGAGTTTCTGACAAGAGACAAGTACCCATAATTGCTACTCAAATATTGAAAAGGTGCTACAGTTGCTGATTAGGATGCCCCTTCTAAATCTCTCTTCAAGCCTTACCCCATCTCTTTGTTCCCTTAAATTTAATAACTGCCCTTCTCTCCTAGTGCTTCTCCAATGCAGTCTAATCACTCTGTTATGCAGTATGTAGATTACATATAATGAGGACTCATGTTACCTAATACATCTACTATTTACTTTGTCTTCTAGCATTTTCATTACAAAGTCTGAGAAAAAATAGAGATGATTTTTCACTGGATTTTTCGAAACACAAATATGGTGATTTAAAGGAAATCACAATTCAATGTAATTTATAATAACCTGAAATTTGAATTTCTGGATTGTTGGATTTGCTGGAGAGTTGCATAGGCTTGACATTTCCCTCCAGCTCTTAGGTGAATATGATTTAGTTTTGTATCAGTTGTTTACTTCAGCTCCTTTAAGGACAAAATTACAGCTCACCATGGCCTCTTTTCTCTGACACACTGCAGCAGCAGATAACTTTTCCTCTCTTAACTTGCATGGCTAAATTTAAACAAAGCGATGTTTTTTGATTTCCTCTTATAGCTAGGGTTCTGGTAAAAGAGACTCTCTTCACAGCTGTAAACTACATTTGAGTGTTGTTTTGCTGTTCTAAGCTAGCTTTCCCTTCCCAAGGCTTTTTGATCTATCTCTGTACATTCAAAGAAGACAATGCCATTCATACACACCAACCAAAATATAATACTTCTACAAAAAATTACGAACATTTCCCATTGCAAATGGATCTTTCAATTTACCGAGGATCAGAGGTAATTATGGAGTAACTATGTGTTAGGCTGCTGAATAACTGTACAGCTTAATGGTATGAAAAATAACAAAGAGGTTGCATTTGAATATCAAATTATAGCCTACCTTCAGTTATGCAAAATGGGAGCTAACCGATTCCATCAATACCTATTGTGTCTATATGAAAATAATATATGAATATTTTATAAAGCATTGTTTGATACAGAGGATACAGTTTTATAAATTTTTGAAATTAACAAAGTACCCAGTTGAGGTCCTGGTTTTAATTTAAATCATATTTAAATTTTAAATCTTATATTATTTAAAATGTAGGAAATAGGTAATGTAATGTAATGTAAGGAAATGTAATTAAACATAAGGACTGGATTAAGCTTCCAGAGTAGAAGAGAGCTGATTAACCTCAGCAGAAGTGGAATCAGGCCTTGAAGTGAAAGGGAAAAACAAATACAAATGCAGCCAGTTTTAGTTATTTGGCTACTACAGTTGCACGCAAAGAACTCTGCGCTGGGTTAGGTGTATGTCACAAATAAGAAAATGATCTGTTTGGCCTTTTTGCAGACGTTTCATTTTTCTGCAAATTCATGGTAACTGCTTCAAATTTTCTATTCGTTATGGCTATATTCAATAATCTTTGTCTTACATGAAAAAAAAAAAAAAAAACAGCCCACAGAAAATGAAAGTGAAGACTTTGTCTGAGCAAGGCCTGAAGAATATGAATTTCTATAAGTAACATTTTCTGTCATGGCTTTTGCATCTATCACAGAAATTTTACTCTTTGTTTTTGTGTTAGCAGCAAGCCTAAAGTGTAATATGGCCTTTTATCCCAAATCATACATTTACGTATTGGTTAAGGTAGGTAGGTGGCCTATCTTAGTCAGTCTTTACAGATGAAGTTATTGAGCTCTGGAAACTTTTAACTATATATTCCACTTTGAAAGCATTTACTTGAAAATGTGCTCTGTCCTCAGTTTCCTCTTCTCTTTGTTCTTTCCAGGACAAAGTCAAAATACACTTCTCACATGTTAGCTACTGTGGCCACTGTGTGTGTCCGTCCTTGTTGTGACATGCATTTTCTGACTAGTTTTCATGGCAGAAAAGTGAACAAAAACGGAGGAGATAGAGGTGTTGAGCAATCCTTGGTGAAACTTGCAACAGTTTATCAGTGCTGAAATAGAAGCAGAATTTACTGTAGCTTTTTTCTAGATTTATTCTTCTTTTCTTTTGAAGACCGTAAGAAATAAACTGAGGGATCTATTGAAAGGTGGCAAAACTTTTGAACGCCATAGTTATTTTTCTTCCAAAGAGTGACTTATGGAACAAATCTGATAAATATGTTTCACATCTTTTTCTTTCTCCCTCCCTCCTACACACTTGTACATGCAGAGATTCACCACAATCTGTACTCATCTAGTATGTCCCAGTGTGCGGAAATAAATATAAATTGAAGATTAATTTTGAAGAAGAGCTTGTTTCTTGTCTTAGCTTCTTATAGAGAAGCCATTCTACTATGCATTGATATGTTCTATGCTTATATGGATATTCAACAACTCTCAGTATTTTCTTGTCTTTAAAAATTTAAGAATTTTTTGGGTGGTTTGAAATCTTCACGGAGACCCATTTGTTTGTTTGTTTTATGGTTTGATGGTTACATTTTATCCTAATTGAGAAATAGCTTATGGTCCGTTCTTTTTAAAAGAAATGATGCCAATTACTGTGTTGTTTTTTTTTTTTTTCCTGGCAATTTCAGAGTCTGTTTCAGGCAGTCAATCTCTTTTGAATCAGATTACTACGCAACACCTCAGACAAATGAGCACAGCTTTTACTGCAGTATGTGATTTCTACAGTTAAGCATCAACACAAATAAAATTTCTGTTTTACAGTATCATCTCTGCTCTCAGAATACTTGAAGTTAGACTTGCCAGTTTTATATGGCAAAAGAATTGTAGAAGCTGCAGTATTACAGAGATAAAGGATTGCACAAAGAAAGCAACAACTTAAAAACATAAAGGGAAGATAAATTTGTCCTGCATTTAGACTGCCTTACTAATGTCATTGGATAAAACTTTGATAAAGGCTTGGGGAATAGAACAGTTAAAATACAACTTAATAAGTTTGAGGTATGAGAGATATAAAACAAGTGCTGTTGTTTTTTATTAAGTCAGTGATTCAGATTTTGTTTTGATTTCTCTGTTAGAACTAGGACTTCTAATTTAAAATATTATTAGAGTAGAAATTTCACTGAATCAGAGAAGCATGAAATAACCATTTCCAAGCCATATGATGATGATAATACTAATAAAATACGTGTTATTCTGCAAGAGTCTACTTCTATACAGGTACTTAATTTTACTTAAAATGCAAGACAGTTTATGACTTTTTAAAGAGAACCTTGATGTGATTTTGGGTGCTTTAATTAAATGAGGGAAAAGTGGATCAAACTGGATTTCTTTTTGTTAAATAATTGATGAACTTACATTATTTTGGCAGACAATAATTCTGTTTTTTAATGAGCACTGCTTTTTAAGACCAGTGACTATCAAGTATAGATATGCTTAATATTTTTAGATATTTCACCACAATGTTATAAACTTTCAAACCAAGCTTTTGCTTCTCACATGACAGTCCCAATAGTGCACTTGTTTTGCAAGTCCAAAGGTAGGTCTCTAAGTTGTGCATCACCATAAATACAGCTGATCAAATCTTTACAAATTCAGTTAGTTTGTTAAGAGATAATGTCTCTATCTTTATACTCTTGTCAACTTCAGTAACCAGTCTTACAATCTACCTGAAAAATGAACGATTTAATCTAATTCTAAATTCTGATGCCTTTGCGGCTCAATGGAAAAGAAAAAAAAACAAGATGTTAAATTTAAAAAAATAAGTGAAATTTAATTTTGTCATTATTTTAGAATATAATTGACTCTCTATTCACAAATAAGGAAAATTTCTTCATTGAATACTGATCAGTGTGAAGACAAGCTGTGTACGATGGCAAGAATCTAGCATTCTCTTTCTTCATTCAAGGCTGGGAATATATAGGTGTATGCTTTACATAACAGGTTTCCAACCTTTTTGCTTTCCTGGGCCAAGTGACTGAAGTGGAATTGTATTCAGCTGCAGAATAGTGGATACATATTTTATTTCTGTATATTTTTTATTAAAACATAAAGGAAAGAGAGCAGCAAAACCATAAAACTAGAAGGATATTTGATCTTGTTTTTGTGAAACTAATGCATCAGTCTGCTTCAGTGGAATTGGTTGAAATTCTTGAGCTCTCAAAGTGTTTTACTGCTTCGAACTTTGCAGTCATTTTAAGTTTGAAAACAGGCAGGTGAACCCATTTCGTCTTGTCAGTGCTTGGTCATTACTTGCCACAATACATATAATTGGGGTGATTTTTATTTACTGTGATTCTTATTTAATTATTAATTATTTTTCATTTAGCATGAAGTGAATAATTATTGAAAATGTTACAATGACAAAGTAATGTTATGTATTCAGTGTGGTAGGCAGCACAAGCAGTAGATAAGATTTCCCTCTCTTTCTCAGCAATAAACTTCATCATAGTCACCAGAACCCTAATAGGTAGTAGATATCCCCTTGGTCAGACATTTCCAAACCAGTTGGGTCTCACTTGTGTTTAGTGAATTAATTTTTTAAATGAATTCTCATCAAGTTTCTAATTATAATATCTTTAAATTTAATGTTTGTATTTCTGATGAAAGACAAACATTTTGGGGGCAGTCATAAGAGACATGAATAATTTCTTTAGAAGCTTATCTAATTAATTACATTTCTCTGTAATGTCTTTAAAATTTGAACTGCCATCATTTCTTTAATTTGGATAAAAGCAAATTTTTAGTGTTTAAATATGACACTAGTGCTTAGAATCCTGATAAGGTAGAGATTTCATAGTCTGTATTTTTATCAAGATTTTAAAAAGTGTTTTATATTTTAAGTTTCTTGATTTGCATACTAGTGTTTATTTGATGGCATATATGCTCACTTCACCTGTTAATAAAGAAAATCGCATCATGTGAAACTAACATAAATATTACTCTTACAGTATTTTGATAGGAATTTCTTTTTCTTCTGTGACACATCTCTTTCTAAATTAAAACTTGTGAGTCCTATGACTAGAAAGCTTTTAAAATTTGATGCCTTGTAATCTTCAAAATCCTACATGGATATAATTTGTGTATTTCCATCTATCTAGAAAATATATAGACCTTGTTTGTAGCACTAGTACCTTTAGTGATAGTGTGATTTTATTCTTTTGAAATAGAGAATTTTATATTATTTAAAATTAATGTTATTAGAGATATTGAAATTTATGCAAATTTAGATTTATGGGTGAAGTGTCAAAATGTTTTGTTTTAACATACAAGGAAAAACAAGATGCAAGAGGTAGGATATGCTTAGGTTACAGTACAGTTAACTTGAATCAAAACCACAAAAAATACAAAGTGCATTCTGTGGTTCTTCCTTTAGTCACCTCTACAAATTGTAGAGCTGCTACAAGTCACACCACTAGCCTCCAGCCCACTGGCATAGCCTAACTACTTCTATTTTTTGACACTTATTTTTACAGTTCTGTTGAGTATAAATCAATAGCAACTTTTGCCCCCCAAAATTAATGCTGTCTTCTCCTAAGCTATTTCTACACTGCCAGAGACTAGAACCCAAATGGACAGCTAAGTTGTCACAACTGTACATACATTAACAGCCTGACTTAATGCAGGAGTTTTCTTGCCTGCAGTAACAATTCAGGCAAAAGCACATAGTTAAATAACAAGTCCAACCTACAGTTTAATTTGCAGTATGCAATTATTAGAATTGTTGATGATACAACTAAGATATTGTGTTTGTAAAATAATATTCAGGAAGAGATGGATTTTGAAACTAGGATTGGATTACTTGTAAGCGTATGCATGTCCTATAGAACATTTCTTGAGTCTTCAGATCAGCTGATCACCTCAGTTTAAAAGGAATTCATGCATTTGCTTTTTGAAGAAAAACCATAAAATCTAAAATATTTATTAATAATCCCTTAGAATGATTATATTGATCTCGAGGAAAGACACTAGAATGTGACTGTGAAATTTATTCAAAGTGGAATGTGAACTGTTGCTTTAGCTTTTCTTTCCGTACAGCTTAATAAGATTATTCTACCCTGCAATGAAAAAAACCTGTTTACACAAAATAGCTTTACACTACAAATTATGAGACTTTACTTCAATGAAGAAAGAAGTTCATAGGTCATTTTTTTGGATAGCTGTAATTGAATCAAAACACTCCACTTATCCAGAGTACAGTCTAGTTTTACCTATGTCAATCTGCAGTTCCTTTCTTGCTGTTTTCACATTAATAGTATTTATAATGGAGAAATAATAGATGTGCAGTCAGAATAACTAATAGAGTAAAGTGTTCTGTGCTCTGTGAAAGATAAACAAAGAAATAAATCTATGTTGTTTACAGCCTTTCCTTTTTCCATGTATAATGAACTTTATCAATAAAACAATACAAACTTCATCAAAGAAAAATCTTACCAATTTAGCCCAAGAAAGGTCTTCATGGAGATAATCTCCAACAAATGCTGTTTGCAGTAGGGATGTATTTATTCTTTTCAGCCACAAAATACTGGCCATCCTTCTTTATCTCGTGCTCCAACTACAAGTCACATCGTTACAGATCAGTCACATAATTACAGATAAGACAACTCAATTAAGGAAGGACAGAAAGCATATGGTTTCTAGTTAAGAATTTATACATAAAACCCAAATAAAATATACTTACCTTTTATGCTATGATTTCTTTTCTTAGGGAACCACAGTCAAGTATCCCGGGTGCCTGTTACTATCAAAGTTCTTGATGTAAATGACAACGCTCCTGAGTTTGCATCAGAGCATGAAGCCTTTTTATGTGAGAATGGGAAGCCTGGACAAGTAAATATCTCCATGTTTTTTATGTTGTATAATTTAGAATGTTAGAATGGGGTGCAGTTTGTCCCTGTCATTTTATCTTTAATCCAAAAATATGTGCCTATTTGTTCATGCTGTTAACATTCCTTTAAGATATATCTATAATCATATTCCCTGGTACATCTCTTTATATATGAACATATATGTTTTTAAAATATAGATTTTTAAGGTAAAGGTTGGTATCTTGAGACAATATCCAGAAAAAATGCTGAGTGTCTGTAAGCTTCCCCTGCTTCCAGTATTTTTGATGGAGCTCATCACTTCATAAGTTCATGTACTTTAATAGCTAAAAGTGTAATCCAGTCTGAATCTCAGGGAATGAACTAGATTGCTGCTTGTGCCATATATAATTTAGTAGTAATGCTTAAAACAATCAAACCATTTTCCCCTGCCTATATCTAAGTTACAATCTCTGTCTATCTAATTCTTACTCATTTTTCTAAGGTAATTGGGAAGAAAAAAGAAATCAAGAAAGCCAAACACAGTTTGATGGAAAGTCAAGTGATTTATAACTGAGTTTAAAGTATCTAAAGAGGGACAGAGCGTTGGAGAACTTGAGTTTGAGATTTTCCTTATATCTCAGAGGAGAAAAAGAAAACTGATTTAGCAGGTTATTTCCTTCATAATTTGATGAAATTAGAGAGCTAGCAGAGAAATGTATACAACACCCTACAAGGTGAAATACACCTAGCTAGACTTCAAAAGCAAGGTTTAACCAGTGTAGCCTTTTTCAAAGGAAATCAAGAAGATTTCTTAAAAGGCATTTATTTTGAAGACAAATGTACAGAGTTAGGGAAGAATATATCATATGCCAAATAAACTGCAAGATAAAAATTCAAGAAAATGTTCAGACTTTTAGAAAGTAAAGCAGCATAATAAAGATTTAACTTTTGTCCATCTTGAGAAACACAGCATGTTACAGCAATTCACTGTTTTGAAACTTTCTAATTTATTTCTGGCTCGTGACATTTTATTTAAATAAACAGCAGCTGACAGCATGACACTAGACTTGTTAATCCAACTATTCCTGTGTCTCATGTGGGTGTTAGGCATTGAATTCACTATTTTCCAAAGTAGGTTACCTGACAATAGAGTTAGAAATGATTTTCTTTTACTAGTACTAAATGACAACTCTATTGTAGTATATGACAATCTATCTCTACCAAGGCTGGATTGTTACTGTTGATTTAACTTTCTAGCATCCCTATTTGTTTAATAAAAAGGTGTCAAACGTGTCACTTAAGAAATAAGAATTCTTTCTACTCACTGAAAAGATTGGAATGTGCCCTTATGAGCAGACATTTCTCAGGAAACAGTTATGTTACTGTTGGTACTGAAGTTCCTCTAGCTCAGTGTGGGTTTCTGTTTAGCTCAGGTTGATTTCAGAGGCTGAATAGTTATGTTTTGTATGCTATCCTAAATTATGAGTATACTTCTTTAATTTTTTTAATCCAGAACTTGGTAAGCTTTCTTCAATTCAGAAAGATGAGCTGCATAGTGTATTCTGAATATATTTATCAGCCTTCAGATGGCTTAAAAAAACTTGAAAAACCTTCCCAACATTTTCACTTTGTAATAAAACCAAATTTTTATTTGAAAAATAAAAGATGATTGGGAGTAAGCTCATAAAAGTGGCTTTTGTTTAAGCACTTATGGACAACTTCTGTTAAGCAATATGTTCAACTTACCATCACCTCTTATGCTCTCATTCTGATGGCAGATGTCTGTTGAGCATGAATTCTTGTGTGAACTTTATAGATACTTTTTCAGTATTTGGCTGACAGCATGGATAAGGTGACACCAATTCTGCAATTTAATGTTTTAAACAAACAAAGTTATGAGAACATTAAGTATGCACCAGTCCAAAGTAATGAAGTTTAGATTCTGAATTTGTCATTTAAAATTTATTTGCTCCTGTAAAGGGTTTATTATCTGCACTACTGGATTAGTTTTTCTTCTGCTTAGTATTTTATATTCAAATTCTCTCTATATTCATATAGGAATAAATCCTTTTAATCAGTCAAGATGTAGAATTCCAAAAATGAAGTATGTCTCGGCTACAAAATGTGAGAAGGAATACCGTTTCACACAGAAGCAAAAGCCTACTTTGGATAGTTCTCCAAAGTTTAAACTGAAATATTACAGGTACAGGAAGGGCACAATCAAGTTTTGATATTTCAATACATTTAAATTTATAAAATTAAATATAAGTTTAAATCGTATTTGAATCAACATAAAGGAATTATATCCAAACCTTTCATGGGACCGTATTTGCAGCCCCTACATGTGTTGCCTGATCCATCCAGTTCAGTATTTTAAGTGTTCTATTTTGGATTCCGATATAATTGCAAGTGGCAATTGCAGCTGCTGGTGATGTGACAGAATGTATTAAAAACTGTTGACGTATAATGTTACCAGATGCATATGCTTTGTTTTATCCTACATGTAACAGTAGTACAGCCTGTAGGAGATGATGAGGGGCAAAGTGAAAGTGGGAGGGAGGAGATGTGTTCTTCTGTTCTCATATGCTCCTTGCACGTTTTTGCACACAAAGGAAAGTTGTCATAAGTATTTTCTGTCGGTCTTAGGAAAAAAGACTTTAACATAATGTTACAGTACTTCCAATTTAGCAATAAAGCAGCTCATAATTCTCCCTTTACTTTTACTGGTCCTCCCGCACTGTTCTCAGGTTCACTGTAAAGCGCTGTTTCCTCAAAACTAAGCTGCAAGAATTTCAAACACTTCAATTGCATAGGCAATGATGTACCGGAGTGTAAACTTGCATGTAAACTAGAGCAGTATAAAACAGAATACAATGCTCTCTCAGCCTCTGTCAATTTTATTTAGTTCTTCTAATCTATTTTATTAGATTGGCTTTTTCTAATGTTCAGAAATCTTCAGATAGATCATTGTAGATCCCTGTAGAGGATTGGCTCTACGTGCAAAGTAAAGTAAAAATGCTATCATGAATCTACTGCTCATAGTATTATGGACCTGCAAAGTAATTTTTTAAAAAATCATGTACAATACTGTCACTTCAGAAGTGTTTTCAGAGTTGGAGGAACAATGTACTAATTATTAGGAAATATTCTAGATCAGTCTGCTGAGTTGCATCACAAGGAAGGACTTTTAAACAGTACCATATATAATAGTCACACGTAGGCATTTATAATGCATTGATAACACTGGTGATAACTTTGTTTTTCTATTTATCCTTCTACATCATTCATTATCATTATACAGGTAATCTTTTTATAGGTATTATTTCACAGTGGTTTTGTAGAAGTACAACACAAATTTGCAGACTATAATGCTGAGTTGTCCTAGGGGATCGTTTAACTATTAATTTCAATCCTGAGTTGCTTGTTGTGCAAAATATGCTCATTTACTGTTTTCCCAGTAAGTATATGTACAGAATCAAATATATACATGAATTTTTAATACAACATCAAAGTTGAAATTTTATACGGGATAATTTCAGAAATTTCAAGATTGAACAGCTAAAGAGATATAAACTTCCAGTCCAGTGCCTAGAGATAAGCAATGCAAAAATCTGTTCTCATTTGGTTATTATTATTGATTATTTTTGTTGTATGGAACACACATTTGTTCTGTATGCTATTGCATGGAGAAAAAAAAAGTAATCTTAGTAAAAAGTAAGGCAGAACAGCCCAGGAAATTTCTCTACCATGTTATTAACAACAAGTCAAGAGTTGGAGTATTACTTAAATAATATTTCATGAAATGATTACAGAGCAGTGACCAGTAAATCATGCTCATCAGCATACTAGAATGTAGTCATGAGTATCACTGGACTTTACTCACGTCAATGGAGTTATGCTTTTTCCATTTTTTTTCTTTTTTTTTCTTCTTTTTTTTTTAACCCTCGTGTTAATGCAAGCACGCAAAGAAATAAGGTTGCTATGGGAACACTAACTCTTAATTCCTTTATGTGTGCATGTAATCCAACAACTGTAGTATTTCACTAAGCTTGTCTTTTGCGTATGATGTTATTGTGCATTTTCACAGAACAAATGATTTGGTAAACAGAGAGGGGAACTGTTGGAAAGATTGAGGGATATCTGTTTTTCCTGTAACAATATACACATATATATACAAATATATACATTCAGATTCTATTTCTTGAAAATTTCCAGTCTAGAATAATGCAAGAAAGAATTAACACTCATGTAAACAGTGAAGATTAAATTGCAAAACCATTGGAAAAACTGTGCCTATTAAGTGCACTTCACTGTGCCATTTTCCTTTTTCCTTTAGGCTGCCACATTCTAGCAGTGTTTGAGAATTTGAACAATTCTAAAACATACATGTCTAAAAACTACTTGTTTGAAATGTCATTCCGAATTGTACTTACCTAAGATGCAGAATTTGTGGTACCTAGTCCCAACCCGGAGACAGATACACGTAGCTATTTCAGTACCATATTTGTCTGCAAGGAGCAAGCTGAGAATGTTCCACTCCTGTAAATGGAATGGACAGTGTCTGTATATAGGTTTTCAGACAGTTACATTTTACCACACTCTAGGTGAAATCCTAGCTCTCTAGGATTCAGCATCTTCTAATACATGCATTTGAAATCATGGCAATCAAAGGTTCAAACTTGGCAGATAGAGCTAACCAAAAAAAGAAAAGAAAAGAAAAGAAAAGAAAAGAAAAGAAAAGAAAAGAAAAGAAAAGAAAAGAAAAGAAAAGAAAAGAAAAGAAAAGAAAAGAAAAGAAAAGAAAAGAAAAGAAAAGAAAAGAAAAGAAAAGAAAAGAAAAGAAAAGAAAAGAAAAGAAAAGAAAAGAAAAGAAAGGGAAAAAAAGGGAAAAAAAGGAAAAAAAAAGGAAAAAAAAAAGGAAAAAAAAGGAAAAAAAAGAAAAAAGGGTTATTTAAACCATCAAAAACTTTTTCCAATACTTTTTTGATCATAAGTCTGCCCTGTCCAGAATGTATTATTTGGCAAGGAAGGAATTCACTAGGAATTCACAGCTTGGATTTTCCTAGAATATCCTACACATTATGAATCCCTATATCAGAACCTGCTCAAATATTTTTACATACATAATATTAAATATTTATGTTTTGATGCTGGTCCTTGTGGTTGTCTAGTAAGATTTTGTTTTTTCTTTGATACTTGAAGAACATAGAAGACAAAGTGTGATACTGAGTGCTATTTTATATGTAACATACATGTCGATAGTCATAATTCCTCTTGCAGTAAATAAAATATTAATTATTAGCATTTTTTAGTGAAGCTTTGAAGATCTGAAGTATGTTAATATGTTTACTTTTTTTGTTCTAATCTTTTAAAATGAAATTTCTACTGTTTTGTAATTTGAAATTAATTGTCCAAAGAATTATTGGTAAAAGGCTTCAGTCGTTACATAAATAAATACACGAGACAAAAATGTTGTTAAACTCAACAAACACGGCAAAGTTCAATAATTCTCATTAAATGTCTAATAAACCCCATCTAGCATGAACAAACCACCGCTGAAATTCATGTCTGAATGCTGGATATAGATTCATAGTTTTCTTTGTTTCTACTCCAATAGAAAATCACATGGAATGAAAAGCATCTGCACTATAATATTAAAATACATATATCAAAACACTTTACTGATTATCTTAAAATGTTTTTTCATCTTTTCTTTTTCCATACAGCCTTGTATGATTTGAAGATGATCAACTGCAGTATCATTCTGAGTAGTGCTGGAGGTGAACAGTGTCAATGATGGTGCAGATAGTTGAGGTACATACACTGCAGATGCTGTGGTTGATCATATAAATCATACAGGGTACTTCATACAGAGTTATTCAAAGGTATTCAGCCTATCCAAACTCATTCCTCTTCTAACTTTAGTATCCTGCATTATTCTGGTAATCATTTGCTGATAATAATATTATTAAAAAAAAAAAATCCATCTGCATTCCTAGTATAATAATATTTGAGGTTTTATGAAAATTAAGGAAAAAAATCCTGTTTTCTTCAAAATTCCAAATACAGTGTTTCTGAAACTCTCTGTCTCTTCTTTATTAACGAATAATAATTTATTACTTGCCTAAACTTTAGCAGTTCTTGCTGCCCCCTTTTATGTACCCATCTCCCCTTATTCTCTACCTCCTCTTTCCAAAAACAATGTAATGGGCTAGATCTACTCTCCATTTTCCAAATGTTTAATCTAACACCTTTAACAACCTAGCAGGCTTATACATTTGCAGTTTTAGTCTGTCATGTAAAGAAGCAAGAATATGTCCTATAGAATGAAATGTTCTTTGCAATACTGTATGTTTATTGAGTGTGAATTTATGAAACTGTTTTCTGTTATAGGTAATTCAAATTGTCAGTGCTGTTGACAAAGATGATCCTAAAAATGGGCATTATTTCTTGTATAGCCTTCTTCCTGAAATGGTCAACAATCCAAATTTTACTATCAAGAAAAATGAAGGTAAATATAAAATATATGTAATATATACCTGAATAACTGTTTTGAATTACTTGATTGACTTCAATTTGTTTACCAGTTCGTTCCTTGGGCAGTATCAGTGTAGGTAATCTATTTAATGGTACCTTAATTACATCTTTTACACCACTTCTGGTATCTTTAGTGTGGATCAAAAGAAAGTAAAATGTATACTAAATTTAGATCCAGCAAACAGCGCATTGCTTTAAATGAGATTTTAAAGGATCAGTTGTATTTCTAGTAAGTTGAAATTCCAGAGATAAACTCTAAAATGAAAATGTTGATAAATATCATCAAATGGTCTTATGGGGATGTAGATGGGAGAATAAATTAAATATCTATTAAATCCCACAAAAGAAACACATTTTAAGCCTGTTTGTTGTCTGCATAAGGGTTCCAGAGTATTTCAGTTTCTTTTTACTAGAAAGAGGAATTTGCTAAGTCATCAAAGCCCAGAAGGGCACTTTGTATCACTGTGCTTTAGAGCTCTTCTGAAAGGGCATGATATCATTTTGTAGTACTACAGAAGTGGAATTTCATGCACAATGAAAAAATACCCATTTAATATTGTTAAACAGCAGCTTTAGACTGATCCTTTTTTTTGACACACTCATACTTAAAGGTCATATGAGAAAGAGCTGGGAATAATCACAGGAATGTTACAAACAGTGCTTTATGTATTTGTACTTACGTGAATATTCAAAAAAGTTCTTCCATTCTGGATTTTTGTTTTATTTCAAAATAAATGTTACCCAGTTGGGAATTTTAGTTAAGTAAAATCTATTTTTTCTCTTATTTGCAATGACAATGAAGGAAATCCTTGTTATAATAAGACGTATTTATGCAGCATATGTGCACAGGTGTAAGAGTAATGTATGAAATGTCAAATAAAAAGAAACTGTTGCTTTCCTTTTTATTATTCTAGCCATTCCAACGAAGAAGAATGATGGCACCATTTTTAAATGCTACTGTAAAAACCTAAATTCTTAAAAATACAGATTTTTTTTCTTTTATTAGACATTTTCTCTTGCAGCATTCACTAAGTATATCTCTACTTATATCTGTACTTCATGTGGGAAATGTCACAATGTTTTCTGCATTTACAGAAGAAGATTAAAAATTCTCTTCAAAATCCATTTCATAGTCATCAATAGTGTAACATAAATTGAATTAAGCATCCTGAATGTTAGGTGGCTTGCTTTGTACAAAGTCAACAAAGGTCTTAGCATTTCTCATAATATTTAAATACTTAGCTCACATAACTAATTAGCTTTGTCCTTCCAATCTGTTACACATTTAAGACTCACTTCTCATCACAGCACACCTGACCTGAGTAGGAGTGAGGAACCTTTCTGTACAGCATTCTAAAAAAATAAGTCCAGTTTTATTGCAACATCACTTCTCACTTTTGCACTGATACATTTTAATGCATTTTAATTGGTTAAATATGTGAATAATTTTATAACAACCAGCTGAAATCTCCCAAAAGTAAAAGTCCACTTGAAGAGACTTTTCTGATTTTACCTTTCGGTATCCATTAATGAAATTTCCACTACACATACCACCCTTTTCTATCAGGATCACTCAGCAAGTAATTCAGTCCATGGCTGATGCTAGAACATGATCTCCCACAAGAATCAGGTATTCCTGTCAAAGCCAAATCAGAGTATAATTTGGTTGAAGTGAGGTTTCTTGTCATTTAAATATAATAAATCACTAATAAATTATTTAGTTATGCCAGTTAAAGACTGGACTTGGTCATATCTTTGTATTGCATATATCTGCCAGATAAGCATGAGCAATTATTTGTATTGAAAAAGACCATTGTTCCTAAAAAAAAAAAAAAAAAAAAAAAGGAAACTGAAGTGACAAGTCAAAATTCTCCGTATTCATACTAATGCATTTATGGGCTGTACAAAAGCCAGTTTGCTATGTAAGTAAATGCCTATAACAAAACCTGTCTGATTTCTGAAGAATTGTCTTTCTGAGGATTAGATCATTGCACGAGCTGCTTAGGTTTGGAACTGAAAAACATTTTCTCATGCTGGTGGGCAAATTTCTTCACATCTTCCTCTGACATCATAGCTTTGCCTTCCTCCCCTGTTCTTGGCCTCCCGGTGGATTTCTTCAAGGCAATAGAGACTACCATGATGGCTGCTAAAGAAATGCTATCTTCTTATGGATCTTACAGATCAATTCCATTATCTCAGGAAATCTAATACAGAAATCCAATCTTTTATTTGCCAGCATTAATGATTTTTTAAATTTATTTAAATTGTTTTTCATGTTTTGCCTTCCTACAAAATTCTCTCCAGAGCAGAGGTAAACAAAAACACCCCTGAAGAGCTTTTCTGAAATGGTATTACCCTTTTGGATTCTTATTTTGTGTTTTTGTTGTTATTGTTCTTGTTGTTTTGTGGCATTTGGCAATGACTTCTGTACTTCATGAAATAATGACATTATTTATCTGATGGCATTAGAGTGTGAACTATGCAATCTGGCTTCTTCTGTGGGAAAAAGACTAATGCTCTATTTCCATCCTTCATACAGAAGGATATTTAAGAGAAATATATTTTGGAATTTTATTCTGCTATTTGGTCCATAACCACAACAATTAATTCATTTAGTTTGTTGCCTATGGGATAATTCTGTTGTTAAAACTTTCCAGATTGCCCCAAGGCAAATTCACAAGATACTTAGTAATTAACTGTGCTGCCCAATTATGCTACAAATGTTCTGATAAACTACTTTGTCATTAATAAATATGTTTACCAGGATGACAAAATGGTGCATCTTCACCAGAAACAAAAATAAAAACAAAACAAAACAAAACAAAAAACTTATCTAAAATTAAGTTATTTTATAGAAATTACCCCATGGTTGTAGTAGAATCTGTTCCTTTAATTGATATACTGGCATACTTTCTTTGTTTCCACTGTTAAACTTGCATATTTACAATCTCTTCTGTGTAGACAGGATGTCCTAAAAGAACCGTAGAGGCTGTAGTGCCTTTCCAAAGTAAGTAATGTAAAAATGTAAGTTTAACTGTCATCGTACATCTCATCAAATGTCTGTAGATCATCTCTCAGCTGTGTTTATTTTTCATAGCTCCTGATTTGTTCTTCCTGTTTTTTTTTTCAGCTCAAATGTCTGTTACAGAATAGTTTTTCTTAGGTTTTGTGCCCTTTCTAAATAGGCGGCTACTAATATGGAATCAATTGATCCTACTTACTGTCTCCAACTGGTATGCAAGGAACGATGCTCGTTTATCTTGCCAGAAGCATAAAATTCAATCCCATCAAGAGAGAAATAATAAAATTTTGGTAAAAATGTAAGAAGTTAATGCCACAGGAGAAATCATGTAATATTTTCTGTGCTAATGCAGGTGACTAAACCTGTGAGTCTATGCCGTATCAAAGCCTTGACTGCATGCTCAGACAGTGATCATTTACTTTTCACTTGTCTTTGGGCTGGGCCAGTAGGTAGAAGCGAAAGTGGGGAAGATGAGTGTAAGTGCTTTGTGTAGTGCTTCTGACAAAATTCAAACCAGCAAGAACCTAAAACTTCAGATTAAAATATCTGATGTTAGACAGAATATTCCCTAGCAATGTGTCGTTGAATCCGTAGCCGAATGTAATTAGCCCTTCTGAAAAGCTGTAGGAGCACAATTAATAACAAAAAAACTGATGGGAATTCAGATGACTGTTAAGTATTTTGTATGGTCATGGCATCAGAAAATTGAAATGAAACCTCTAGAAATTGAATTAGCATTAGTTGACATTGTTTTTTTTAAGGTGAGTAATCTTCACAAGGCATAACCTAAAACCTAATGCCAGTAGATGGATTGTGTCCTGCATTCCAAACAATATGCTTACAGCAATACCTGTTGTCAGCATTCACTTCCTACTATTCTTATGGTTTCCTTAGTTTGTTCAAGTAAGAACAGAATTTTGTGCTAAAAGCTTTTCCACAGATGTAAACATTTTGATATGCTGCCAATGCAATTTTTACTTTCAAAAGCTAGCAAATACATCTTTGCCATAAAGTGACTTCAAGTTTTTCCCAAAAGATGTTTCCATTGCATTTCCATTTTTCTCATGCCAAATTTTGTTTCCTAATGGAATAAACTCTGAATCAAATGTTCTACAGTGCCTTTGATGCGCAGCTTTTCTGACAGAAGTAATGGTGCATCACTACTGTATAAATGTGGTATTATGTACCTAAAACTAGGGCTCATATGGCAGCAGTAACCACAGGGTTTTTTGGAACACGGGCAGACCTTACCCTTACAAACCATCTTAATGACATGCATTTGTATTCCTGCAAAACTTCAGTAGACTTGTAAGTTATCAGCCTGTCCTCTAACCAAAATACTCAATGTCTGTCTGGAGATTTGAGCTCTGAATTTTGGCCAATTTGATTTTTGGGAGTACAAATGAAAAAGGTTGTTAGTTTGGTTTTTTAGTATTATTATTTTTTATTGAAGCATGTATACTTCAGTGATGAATTGTTTTGTTGATTCTCTCTATCGAACTTTATTCTCAGCCATGCATAGTCTATAATACTTAGAATATCTATAACAGCTCCAAGAATATTCATGTTTAATCGTTCATTTCTTTTGTGCTTACCATCCAGCAAGTCCAATCTGTCATTTGATCTGTGGTGTCTTGAAAGTAGTAGGCAAAATGTCATTCACATAAAAGGAAATATCCTGGTATTATAATAACTTCAGTCACTAACTGGCTTGCATGCATTTCTACAAATTGCACATCTTATACAAAATTTGCTATTTCTCATCACCTCTTTACTACTGATAAAAAAATGTTTCTAAACTATTCAGAAATAGCTAGAGAACAGGATATATGCAACCATTCTTTTTGATATTCTAAATAATAATTAATAAAAAAAAAAAACTGATTAATTTTTGAAACTATTCTATATCACTGTGTTTTAATATAATAAAACCTAGAATTTTTCCACATCTTTTCCTAAAAATATTTTTAGCAATGTCTGTCGAATGCATACCTGGAGGGCAAATCTTTTGTTCCCACGAGAGTAACTCATGCTAAAATGAGTTTCTTTCCCTGCCTTTCGCATTTCTTTATAAGTCTCTCTGCCATTGTCTCAGCTCGAGCTAAAGTGCCTTCTGTGGTTTTGATTGACTTTTCTTTCCAAATACGTACCTCAGAGCTAAGAGGTGGCACTGCTATTTCGTTGTCCTCCTTCCACTTTGCCCAATTTCAAAGTTAACCCACTGACCTCTGGTACAAATTGCCTTAGCAAAGACATCATTAAACCCATCATTTCTTGATGGATGTACAGTGAGCATCTGGAATAACAGCACCCATATGGTCCCTTGGATATTAGCTGTAAATCCTCTCTTTTTTTTACAGTTTCATGCAATTTTTCATGAGCTTCAGGAAACTTCGTGGCCCAGCTGCCATCCGTGCCAGAGGATGTTTCATGATGGCAGTTCTCCAGGGAAAGCACATGCTTATACATTTCCGATGTGTATAATTATCATCATCATTTTTTATACATAAATATGCAGACTTTCAGATTATGATTCTAAAATGTACCAAATCACTTGTTAGTTATTTTCTTGAAAAGTAAAATTAATAATTAGTAATATTAGTAATATTTCTTACAAACTATAAGTATTTTTCTATCGGTATTAGTGGCATGGAATAGCATTTAAAAGACCACAGCTAAAATTATAAAGGAATGTGTTGCATAATCTGAGATACAGTATTGATCAACCTCTCCCTTAACAGATGTAGTTTTGTCAGTGGAATCACAGGGAACACTTACATAGCCATTGTAAAAGTAGTAGAGTTAAAAATAAATTATGCCTATGTATTAACAAACAACAAGTACAAACTGGTCTATAATCTGGCATTTCTGTTTCAGGGTCTGCCACAGGTCATGTTTCTTCCAGGAGTTGATCATAGAGTAAAATGATATTTTGATATTATGAATATTATGATATTATGAATATCATACTATCAATTTTATCTTCAGCATGGTATTAAAACTGGAACTGTGTAAATAGCAAAGTTTAACATTTATATAAACTGAGGATAAGAGATTATTTCTATTTTTAGGAACCATATAGTTAATAATGCACTGATTAATATCAAATTACTAAAATACTTCTAACTTGGTTGAGAGATTTTATAAGTACTTTAATTTGTTTTTATTATAAATGATATATTACAGAATTTAAAAGACAAAGGTACAAGGATGATGTTGATGTTTTTCTGAGTACAAAGGTCTCAGTTTTACCAAAACAAAAAATACAATAGATAGTGAAGCTCCATGAAACATTTTAGTTTTGTCAACTCAGAATACTCTGATGTGAAGTTGTATTTCCAAAAGCTCCTATATACATTTTGGATACATAATTAACTTTCTGATTAAAAAATAAAAATGTAACTTATTGGCTCCAAATACCACATTCTATCGATAATCTACTGGTTAGATTACACTCCAGGATCCAAGCACCTGTCAAAGAAAAATGTGTCAAGTCTTTCTTGGTCTACATACTGGAAAGCAAGTAATAATTGTAACCCAGTGGTGTGGTGGTAAGAAAATACTGTGCTACCTTGCCTCCTTCACAACTGGAGCAGGCGGACAGAGAGATCCTGGCTTGACAGGAAAGGACAGATTCTAGCTTCCAAACCGTTAATGTTCATGAAGTGATATTCAACCACTGCAAATACTTTTCCTAGGCAGGTTGTTGTGCCTTAGCTAGTAAGATTTGGGTCCCTAGAATAATTTATTTTTACAACAGAGGAAATGCAGTTCTGTATTTCTAAATTTTAGATTCCTTCATTCTTAGACAATTGGCTGAACTGATACTGATTTAGATCAGAAAATACGTTAAGTCATTCTTCCTTGGAAAAGTAATTATTTTCTTATATACATATCTGACAGAATTCTAAGTTGTAATATCAACTTGTAAAGTAGTAGACTAAGTTTAATGACCGAAAAAGATGAGCCCTTTCTGCTAATGATAAAGCGATAAGTGAAACCAGGTGGATTTCAGTACTAGAAGTCTTTAAAGTGTTCTAAAATGCTAGAAGAGTAGCGGAATTTTGAGTTAATTATAATATTACCACAGGACCCCAAGGCATTCCAGTAGCACTCAGAAGTTCTGTCTTCCCAGATAGTGAATGCATTTCCATTACCATTGTATGATTTCATATTCCTGTTGAAGTAATGTATTCAACTCCTTTCAACTATCCCGTTTTGCAGTCCTAGCAAGGTTGTGTTTTCCATGGTGGAGCACTATTAGTCCCATCTAGTCTAAGAATGCCAGTGCAAATATTCTCAGTATATATCTTTCATAGCTAATAGCTTTCTGCTTCCTTTTCCCTTTCTTTCTTTACTATCATCACTATTGACTGTGTTCTGTTGTTCTCTGATGTTCTGTTTTCCCTTGATGTTAAATACCAATTGAGTGCTATTTGAAACAACTTTGCTGGCATAGAAGGATGTGATGTTATTTTCTGAAGTGAAGATTCCATTAATGTGGATGGGAAACCAGCATTTTTCTACTCCAGTTCTTTTTGTGCCACTTCCTTCACTGACACCTGCTTCTACTGTCTTTCCCATCTTTCTTCTTGCATGCAGATCACTGCTCTTTCTGGATTCCCGTCTATTTAGAAGCATAGAGCAGGTGAAGACTAAGTTCAGTTCCTCTGCAAACATACTTTTTAGCCTAATCCAGATGGTTTACACCTTCTTCCAATGGTTATGTGCTTTTCACCACTTTGATATGCTAAAAAAGAGGTGAACTCTTCTTGGTGCACATAGCTACTCTAGCTGAATGTGTATGTTAGAAAAATAGAATCAGCTCCTCAAAGGCTAACTCAGCTACCAGCTTCCTCCACGCTTTGACCATTCTGCCTATTCTGTCCATCTGAAACCTTATTCACTCCTCTCCTGTATTCAGGATGCAGGGCTCCAGACAGACAGATTCCCTCTCTCCTCCGCCCTAAGCCAGAAGTGATCCACCAAGTCTTCATTCGACTGGAAAGGCCAACCTGATGAATGAACCAGCAAGGAGGGGGCCATCTGGTAAGCCAATTGTCCACTTCTAGGCATCTTTAGGCTCTTCCTCAGCTCTTCTGTGTTCCCCAGCACATCTGTACGTTCACAGTATTGTTGCTGGCAATGCATTTCTCTTGGAGCAGTTCTGTTCCTAATGCTGTTTAACTTTTCAGTGCTGTTTTAGTTTATCTCTGTGATGACAACTTCTTTCCAACCCTCACAAATGTAAACTTTTCTACAACTAGAGAAGAGTTATATATACAGAGTGGAAAGTAAGACTCATTTCCACAGCATCATATCCTTGCAACAAAAGCATTTTTTATCCTATGAATCAATCAGAATTAGGTAGATATTTTGGTACATTTGTGAAAACATGACCCAGCTCAAGCAACAGAAAATGCGAGCAATGAAACACAAGATAATAGTGTATATATGCTGCATACCATTACATGTACACCACCAAAGAGATTTTACTTCACGTATTTGTATTTTATTAATTGTACTGCTACTAATATAATGCTGCAAAGGCATCAATTATGTTTCATCTTTTAAATCAAACTAATTAAGAACCAGCTGTAAACTGAATGAAAAAGATCTGAGGTCAGTGTTGTGCCATATGTATGACAGTGCTTATTCATGATGAGGAGATGGATTGGACAGCTGTGAATTTTCCTGCTGTAGGAGTTTCATTATGCCCAGAAGGTGTCACATACTTATCTTTTTTGAGTTTATTTCTTTAATTTCACAACAAAAATAAAGGGAGGTAAGCAACGCTGACATTACTTGAAAAAAAAGCAAGTAAGTGATAAAAGGTTATGAAAGCAAAATAAAAGATTTTGGTCAGATAATTTACAAAAATTATTTTAGTAATGATTATGTAGAACATGGATGAAGGAAATAATAGAGATACAAATAAAATCTTTGGTATGACAATTTCAGCAACATAGTGGAGAAAATAATAGTAATAATAGTGTCTCAAGACTGCAGTACTTAACAGAAAGGAAGGCCTTGTCCTTACTGACTACAAAACTTCTAAGCTAAGAATTGTCAAGACAATAGCAAGATTCACAGTACCAGCTCTCTGGAATTTTTAAAGGCTCCTGTAGAACATAGCTTCTTGAAACAAAAAAAAACCAACCATGACTAGTTACAGTCTAGGACTTTAAAGGTATTCCATAGCAGTATTTACCTCTTCTCTTATCTACATCAACTTTTAAAATCACCAATCTCTAGTCAAATATGTCACCAAACACATCTATTTTGTGAAATATTTTTGCATATCAAAATGGAATTTTCTTTCTCTTCCTTCTTGCTTCTCAATTCATTGCTTTACTGTAAATGTTAAATTTATTTATTTTTCTTAAATGAGCAAACAAGACAGAACAAAAATTTATGCATGTAGAAGCTGGAAAACAAGTTCCAGTCTTTTTAATCTGGTAATATCTGTTTGGACAGATTGTTTCCAGGGTCTATAGCAGTTACATGGCTCCTTGCATTTCACAAGTGTTCTAACTATGATTATATATGCAGATTAGTAAGCTTAGTATTATCTCATTACATTCAGAAATGTTCTAACATACATGTTGCTTTAATGTTAGGAGAATTAGCCAAATTGTTGTCCTACATGGGCAGGCAGATCAATTTTCTGAATGTGCAGGTCTTAATCAAGTGAGAGTGAGAGGAGAAGCCTGCGTAACTGTTCTGCACCATCATTTGTCATGTTGGGTACGATTAATGGGTTCTTTGAACGATATAAGTATTTCTTCCGCTAGCTGACAGTTTGCATTGAGAATATAAGGTTCTTAGAAAACAGAAATATCTTTCTCACCAAAATAAATCACAGGATCTGTTGAAGAGAATATTTAAAATCTCCAAAATGAATTGTGTCATTTAGAACTCAGATTATGCAGGAGCAATCTTCTCCACCATTCCTTGTATATTTTTTCTTGGTTGTTTGTGTTTTATTGTTGTTTTATTATTAATTGAGTGTAGAACATTTGGAGAGAAGTTTTACAATTTTAATCAACTGTCATCTGCCAAAGTAGCACTTTTGGTTTTGTAGATAGATCTCATTCTTCCACATTTTTTGCAGGAAACACCTCCTGCAGTGCAAATATGTTTAATTCACTGTGTAGGAGTAATAATGACCTGGAGCTGAAGTTTCTGGTAGGACATCAACCTACCCTTTCATCATCTTAATATCTTAATATATTCACCATCTAAACAAAATAACCTTGTTATTTTAACAGACCTCCTTGACTTTCAGTTATGTTTTGTTTTGTTCTGTTTTGAATGTATGCATTTTCTCCCTAAGTAGCTTATTGGTAATGATAGTACAAAACCCTATTCTTCCTGATTTTGAACTTCATAAATTTATTGGTTGCTCACATTATGGCATACTTTGTTCTGTCATGCTCTAATACATTCTGTTCAGGAGAAAATGGAATTAATTTATTATTTGCTTTAATTGAATATTTATCCTGTTGATTAATTAGAAAGTTTCAGCTATAGTAAAGATTAAAAAAACACCCACTCTTCCACTACAGCAAGAATCTAAAAAGGCTAAAAATTAAAACAACATAAGAGGAAAACATCACCTATTAACTATTAAAGATTTCCACTAATTAGTGAAATTCTCATTTTATAAAACCGAATTTTAATAAACCCACTATACAGAAAATATAAAGCATGCAGACTATTTGCACATGGTTCCTCCATTAAGATAAAAGGTACTCATTTTTCACACTTAGCGTAAAGGATTGTCTAGATAAACTACTGCAAAACAGTTTAATGCGAATTAAAAGAAATAAGAATATGTTCCAGTTTGCGTCCCATATTGAACCAATTACACAAGTGGTGTATAGGAAGGAAGGAATTATTGGAATTATAGTCATTCTTCATAGGAGGTGACTATTACGTTTGTTATTATTTGAACTCTGTGTCTGTGCATTCTCCTGAAGTTGTCTTGTATAATCACATTTATCTCATACCCTTTCATTTCACCCTCACTCCCTTAGAGATGACTATTTAGCAAAGGGCTGTATTTCTCTAGCAAGAGAAAATATGGCAGTGACTTATCAATTTTTAAACATTTTGGCCAGTGCTTCACATGCCAAGCTTTAAGGAATAAGAGAGACAAAGCCCCTTTTGGTTGTTTAGGTTTGTTTTTCTTTTTTCCTTTTGTACCACTTATAATATTTTTCCATCAACTTATGATTTTTTACTTGTCTTGTAAAATGAGCTACATTGTTGGTCTTCATTTAATTCTTTCTAATTAGGATGTATTCTAGTAGAAAGGAAGTAGGGAATTTGATGTTCCTGATTGCCAACAACTTACATTCTGTACCAAGTACAGAAAGTAAATGAAAAAAAAGTTGACTTCTCTAGTTTAGGGAGAGAGAGTAGCTAAAGTGATAAGACGTGCATACTTGATAATCAGTGCCGATTACAGGGATTGAAGATGGGCCTTGTTTGAAGTGAGGTAATAATTTAGCTTGTTAAGGAGAGATAAACAGAAGAACTTCAAGAAAAGCTCCAGACTTCAGCTTGGTAGTGTTGGAGTGGAAGAGCTAGTGGGATCCTTGGAACGTAGCATGAATGGATATGTAGCCAGACTAACATGAATCAGCCGAGCAGTGATAGATGTCTGCCCATATTAAGATAGGAAAGTCGTATCACTTAGCTTCATCTAGCCTCTAATTGTGTGCTCAGGTAAATAAGCTTCACATTTGCTGTATGTTGAGGGCTATGTTGGGGAGTAATTGTTTACTACAGTAATTTTTTCATAGATTTGATTCTATAATAAGAAATAAAATATTATGTGTAATTATGAATGGTGTTAGGCATTGCAGTCATAAACCTTAAAAAGGAACATTAGTGATAATCACGGAATGATGATGCATGTACTCTGCTTGTACTCTGTAGGCTATTAGCCTAGTTATGTAATCTCTGTGTTTGTCATTGTGCCATGCATACAGTACAGATGTTCTTTTAAAATGTTTTTCTGATGCTCACGTATGACATAAGTAGCACCTATTAGCTGCTCTTTATGGATCACAAAGGAATGAGATTTTCAAGAGCCCATGATGGTGTCTTTTTTTTTTTTCTTTTTCTGAATCTCCCAGTTTGAAAACATGTAAAAGTGATTCTATAGCTCAAGCAGGGAAATGGCGGGGACCAGACTGAAAACCTGGAATACTAAATTCAGAGGAAGGTAGTTTAAACTCAGTTCTACACCATATGTCACCTTTTACATTGTCTCTATCTATTCCTACAGCTTTCGTCCTTGTGCAACCATGTTCTATTTTTTATTAGAAAAATAATGTCTTGTAACATATTTCCTTGTTTTGTGCTTGTCTAACACACAGATGTATTTGCTAAAAACTTTGTGGGGTTTAAGGACAATCTGTCTACCAGAACCACTTGCTTCAAAACTTTGTATAAAGAACGTGGCTTATTCTAGACTTAATTTCATTTTTATTGATCTTTTTTTTTTCACAGTAAGGAAACTTATCTTTCTCAAAGTATCTGTTGTTTTTTCTGCTCTCCGTTTGCACTGCAACAGTCTTCTTTCATGATCATAATTGGTTTTGGTATATTAAGATGCATTCTCCTTTGCAGTGGAATTGCCCAGTTTCTTGTGATGCTAGTGCATGACCCTGCTTCATATTTTTACTGCAGCTCTTGCCTATACACTTCATTCGTGCTTTGGCAGACTCTTCATCATGAATTAGAAGACAACAGGAAACAATTTCACTGTGATATACAACTTTTTCTCTTTACATGGAGATGTATTACAATTTTTTCCCTTATAAATCTTCAGATTCATAAGAAGAAAATGACTGAACTTTTTTTTTTTTTCTGTTTTGTTGCATGCGTATTTCAACTGTGACTGACAGTCTTTACTATTTACAGAATCTCTATCACTTTGGATACTAAAAGGCATGTGGACACTCTCCTGCTGTAGATGCCCTGCTTGAACACTCTTTGATTCTGTGAAAATTCTAGATCTTATGGACTAGTTCTATAAATTAGCTTGCAGATCTATAATATTTATTAATATAAGGACTGAGTTTGTAATAACTCCATGGCTGTGATGTAGAATTTGAATGCTGGCATCTTTTCTCTCCTTCTTCTTTCCTAGCTATGGTGTTTATAGCGTGTATGTAAAGCTAGGGTCTTACAGTAGGTATGGGTCTTGAAATTTACAGATGTGCCCATATGTTCCTGTGGAACTGAGTAACCTGTGTATACTAGCTTGGAGTTTCTGGCTATGTCAGGTTTTCTGTACGTAATGCTTACAGGGTGTACAAGTATTCCTGAGAGCATCTGGAATGTTTTGTTTGGAAATTTAATACCATATATTCCACTTTACATGCAGGAATATTTTTTTTCCATTTACTGATATTCCTTATCTAGATGTATTTTACCGTGGCCAGCATTTCAACTGAACATTAATCTTTACCATAGGAGACTTGTCCTCATTGAGAGATGTGCACATAATAACTTACTGTGGATGCTTTAGGTATAAGACAGGAGTATAAATTACTGCTATTAATGTTATGATGATAAAAAATTGTTATTGTTATATGTAATCTGCATATAAGACTGTCTTCAAAAAGTCATTATCAGTCTGCCTGTGTGCCCAGGGGCAATCTTCTCCCATAGCATTTGAGTCTTTCAAATTACAGAAAGCTAATGTAACTCTTGATGACATTTACAAAAACATATTATAGCACTTTTTTCAGTCCTCTCACAGAAATTTTTCTCAGTGAAGTTAAAGGGATTTCTGTGTATATAGAAACTGCAGGGCCTGGCACTTTTTAAAATCAAAGCCATGCTTTTTTTTCTTAAGCCACTCCATTTGAAGAAAATGTTAAGTAAAAATTTTTTTAATCTATTTTTTGATTTAAAGGGCCTCAGCCAAAGTAAGTTGCGTTCAGCTTTCAGTGCTCTTTGGCAGAGAGTACACATTCTAGATTTCTTCTCATAGCAAGTTCTTATGTCAGACTTATAAACACTAGAAAATTGTCATTTTGTAATGTAGATTCTGACAAGACCTTTATTGCACCAGTACATTAGGCAGCATTCCTGTAGATGCTAATTATGTTTGTTTGATTGTTTTGTTTTTGTTTTTGTTTTTGTTTTTTGAGTGTTTCTTTTTTTCCTAACAAATCCATGGTTACAAAAAAAAAACCCACATTATAATGGAAGTACATTGGTATGGCCTGATTATATGTCTGTAACTAGTTGTAGGTTGGTAGGTCTGATTTCAGATTCAGTTTGAAAGGAGTGTTAAATGATCTACCAGTGAAGTAGTCTAAACTCTTGTGGTGTGCATATGCATGTTCCACAGCATAAGGATTGAAAAAATAATCATTATGGCATAGGGAAGTGCATGTTAATTTTCTTAGTGGGAAACTAATTCACTTAAATGCCAAAAACACGTCACATTTTAAAACCAGAGATATTCCAACTTTTATTGTTTTCTTTTTAACGTTGTATTTATAATTTAAATTCTAGAAATCTGTGATTACATTAATTTTTTTGAAAACTCTGAACTTTTGTGGATGCAGGAATTAAATCACTGAATTAAGGATTGAGGAAGGTGAGGAACATAGGATCCTTGGAACTCTTCCATCAGCTACCAAAAGTGGTATAAATTTCACTGAATCTCCTTGAGATTTATTATTACACGTAATAGATCTTCAAGTCAATGTAATGTGTAAAAGTGTAAATCTTTGTGACCTAAGGGGCTTAAATATCTGTCTTTCATTAGTTTCTTTCACCTCCTAGCTTGCACTTGTAAGTATGCATTTATAGAAAGAATAAGAATCTATTATCTATAAAGAGAAATACAAATGACAAATCGTAGGAATGTTTTGGCTCTATTTATCTTCTAAGTATCCTACTGGAGTCTGGTAAAACAATAAAAGAGAGTTCTTGGTTTAAATGGAAAATATTGCTATTATTCTATCAAAGCATCACAATACATAGTATTACTTTCTGAAACTTTTTGGTTAAAATAACAAGATAATAGAATTAACTAGAATATGTAGATTTCAAAAATGATCCATCAGTCTATGCAAATTGCTGTGTTAATAATGTATTTTTAATGCTAAGCACATTTGACAGCCATTTCATCTCTCTTTCTAAACTGGAGCTTGGCAACCTGCATTAATTCTTATACTTTACAGATGTAACATTCAACGCACATGCCATGTAGTGATGTGATCCGAATAAAGTAAAGCATGTCAAAGCAATGTGATTATTAGTAAACAAGATTGTGACTGGCTTGTTGAATACAGAACAGAAAAATGAGAGGCAAAAGCCAGTGCTGTTTTAGCGTATCTTGCATCTTCACTGGCCTGAATTTTCTTCAGATATGGAAGTGTCAATCATAACTGGCACAATGGAACTTGGAAGCGATAAATAGGCATAAAATCAGAGTGGATGAGATTGAAATCGTGGCTGCTGAGTAAAGTTCAGTGAGAACTGTGGTAACTGTATAGCTTGAACAGACCAGAGCCCAAGGTTTCCTTTTCTGACTTGCCATTATTACCTGTAAATTAAAAGAGAGAGGGGAAAAAAAGTATTTTATCCTAATTATTTCTCTTCCCTGTTAATAATAAAACTATTATTATTTCACACCGTGCATGCCTCAACATGATTATTTCAGCAACTGGGATTTTCTTTCCTTCAGTGGGTTAAAAAAAAACCAAAGCACAAAAATCCAATAGTTGCTGTTGTACTGCAAGTGACCATATAGATATGTTTGATTATAGCTCTGCTGTACTAAAGGTCAAAGGAAAGTTTTAGAATACTTAAGAGACAATTATCTAAAGTTCAGACTTTTCCAAAGGAATAGAACTAGAAATTATACAGACCATTATCTAAAGTTCACATTTTTCAAAGGAAAAAGGTAGGGGGAAATGCCTATGCCATTCCTTTGCTGTTATATGTCTGGTTTTGTGTTTGTTTTTTAATTCTGTCAAGAATTTATTTACTGCACGTTCTGCATGACATTAGTTTTAACATGATTATTCCCCTTTCAAGAAATTTTAATGTAACAATGTATCCTTGTACATGATTAAATATTATTTTGCTCATGATTCTAAATTCTCCACAGCACTTTTTATTTCTGCAAAGAAAATGTGCTTGGTTGCTTTATTCACTAGTAGATGCAGCAGTTCAATTCTGGGATAGGCTATCATTACTTCACTTAATTGGTAAAGAAACAAACAAACAAACAAACAAAATACATTAAATGTTCCAATTCTTTACTTCATCAATATATTTTCTCCCATGAAATATTTTCTTTTCTTGTGTTCTTATCTTAAATGAGTATAGAAAGTCTAGGTAACTAGAAAAGTAGAAGCTCAGTAAGAGATTTGATAGTACGTCATAGGCATGTTTTGTGAGTTGTCACTATGTATCACTATGGTGCAGTCAAGAGAGCACAAAAGCTTTTTACTTTTGAACCTGACATCTGCAATCAAACACGATAGCAGTTATCAATCTAGTTTTCGGAAGATATCACAGGTTTTTGACATTCATAGAAACCATGTCAGTTTGAACAATATCCTGTTATTATTTTGAGATACCCTTTGGTCACACTCTGGCATATATGTAAAATTACACACAAGATGAACATAAGTTCTCATAGAAATGTGTTTTTGTGAATATATACACCAATGTTGATATATACTGTGTTTAATTATGAAACAAAATTGTTATACTAATGAACAAATAATGTTTTCTTCACCTACTAAAGATTGGTAACCTTGTAACAAGCAAACTTAGAATCACTCCCTTTTAAAAAGGTATTCTTTTAGCAGGTGTTACAGCCAAAGACAGAAACAAAATAAGCCCTGTCTTCCAGAAACACAGTTGTATCTTTCAAAACACATTAAAAGCATTATTTTGAAAGAAAGTTACTGATATTTCTAACCTGTATTCTAGCATAGTATGAAAAATACACATCAGTTTTCAGCACAGGGCCTATCTTATGAATATAGATCATAGAATGGTTTGGATTGAAAGGAAGCCTTAAAGATCATCTAGTTCAGTCCTGGAGTACATCTTCCACTAGATCAAGATACTCATAGCCCTGTCCAGCCCGAGTTTGAACACTTACAATGATGGGGCATCCACAGCTGTTCTGGGAAACCTGTTCCAGTGTCTATCCACTTTCATCATGAAAAATTTCCTGCTGATAGCGAATCTACACTGAATGGTTTAAAACCATTGCCCCTTCTCTAGTTACTGTAAGCCTTTCAGTGTCTGTCTCGCAAGTGCAGTATATGTATACAAAGGCAAACCTGTAGTTTCCCCACAGGTTTCTTTTCTCCATTATGTACAATTGATGCTTTGTGTTGCCTCCTCTGTTTTTGTGCTAGATCAGCAGGTACTGAATATTCTTTCACACTACTCTTGTTATTGCCAGAATAAAGACAAATTCTGGACAGTTTATGGAAAGAAATCACATGGACAAGTGTGATCAGTGAATCATTGGTGTTGCATTCATTGGTTTTGTTTCTGCCATTCTAGTTTAAATGTGTTTTATTTGTTAACCCTTTTATAGAAAGGTACGCATTATTAATGAAATATGCAAAAGAATTATGATTAAGTTATATAAAAGTATGTAGTCTTTTGAGAGACATCTGTGTCATTGGACAACTTTATTAGTTTACAGTCTCTAAAATAGGGATTGCAATCCTTCCTATATGTCATTATTTCTTTGTCTTTAGGTTTGAATTTTAAAGAAAAACAGAAATACCAGTGTTATTACAAATCTTTTGAAAATCTGTGTTTAACATTGTGAGGTCTGCAGTACTGTATAGTAAGTACTACAGGAGGCATGTACGTGAGTTAACAGTTGTGCAAAGAGCTGAACGTCCTGTCTGGTGCATTTGCAGTTGACTGCTAAATATTATATAACAAACATTTCATAGAATTAGGTAAGTTCTGGTTTCTCTGCATGTACTTCAGGAGTATCTAGTGAAGCCTTTATAATAGCAAGTTAATCCCTCTTTTATTTCAAGTTTTTCTATGAGAATGGAATGTCATTTATGAACTGCGAAAGGAAATGAATGAGCTTCTTTTTTTCATTAGAGGAAGCAGGAAGTACCATAATAAGGATATTCTTTCTGCTCTTCTATTTTTGCCAAGTCACCCTCTGCTTTTAGATAAACATGTACACAAAGCCCCTTAAGATAATGACATCAGAAAATAGTTTTGAAGATCTAATAAACATAAAGAAACACATATATTTGCTTCTGAAGTATATAGCTGTAAAGTTTCCAATTATGATTTTCTTTCTTCATGTAAGTAACATATGCAGCATAGATTTCTACCACAAAGTCCTTAATACCATTAATGATTTGATCTTTCTGAGAAAATTATAACAGGTAGAGAAAAAGAAAGGAATATGTCTGTGTAGTTATAAAGTTGAACAACAGGAAAGTCTACTCTTCTCAAAAGTATTACAGAGATCATCAGAAAATTAAAGATTGCAGTAGTGTGTGCAGAGAAAATGACACTTGGATATAAAGTGACTGCTTCTGTTTTTGTTTTTTGTTGTTGTTGGTCTACCATTTTATTATCTGACTTAAACTTGCAACATATGTGTCTTGTGCAAAGGGGAGATGAAAAGGTTGACTCCTGACTCTTAATTTCACATCAGGCTTGGTGTCAATGCCATTAGAGTCACTCATGTCTGAAAAATACAAAAGTTGCATTGTATTACAGATATTACATTTACTTTCAAAATATTCATCCAAAAACCTCAAAAGAGATCGGGAGTTCTTGAGAACAATTGGAAATCTGCATTAAGCACATGGTCCTGTTTTAAGCATGGCCTCAGTTATGCTTATTGTAACCACTTTTATCTAAAAATCACACTGGACATCTTCTGAAGACCTACCATACTGTCACGCTTTGTTTCAGCTGTGACAGAGATATTCCCACAGCAGTCTATCTAATGTTTTTTTCACAAATCTGCTTGTAGGCAGATCTAGTAGAAGCAGACTCCAGAGAAAACTGAAACGTATTCATTGAACTTGATTTTAAACCAAGATTTGGGGAAAACTGTAAGGTGCAGCTAGTTACTTTATGCAGTTAGTTAATTTCTTATAGAACTGAAATAAACAGTGCCTGACAGTTTCATCCTCTAGTTGCTCATAAGTTTTTTACTTCCTTCATTTTTGGTCAAAGTATTCCTTTTCTGCCTCCTAAATGTTTCTTTGTCTAATGGAAAATGGAAAATGATTCAGCCATTCAGAAATCAGCAAAATACTTCAAAACAAAACAAAATATTTCAGACATTAGTCTGCATAAAATAAAGGAAATAGTGTGAAATTAGTTGAATGTATTATTATTATACCAATGTCATTCTCTGAGAGAAGTAGCTTTCAGTATGATCCATAGATATTGTGGTGTCCTAGTCCACTTTTTTGTATTAACTGTAAATTTTGGAAACTGAGAGTTATCTAAATGAGTGATTTGATTTTAAGTTTAAATAACATGGTAACAATGAGCTGCAGATCAAAGTTCTAGTTATGTATTTTTGGAGATGTGTTTTATGTGACCTCATGCTGATGGAAAAAATTGTGATGAGTTAAGAAAATTATTAAGATCACTTAACTTACACTAACCTTTAAGCTTGCAAGATGGAATATAGGTACTAGTCCATCCTGTGTATTTGGTACATGATCAATGAAATGGAATTTAATAGGACTGTGGAATTTCAATCAAGTTCTTCAGTCCCTTCCCTTATAGAAGAGTAGAGCATTTAGGGAGGCTCACTTTGATACTGAGAATGTCAAAGAACTTTCTGAATATGCCTGCCTGTCAGTAAGGACTTAATGTTTCTCTCTACCTGTGGCAGGTTGCCTCAGAGCTTTATTAATAGAGAGGGTTGAGGTTTTTTGTCTATGTGTGATTTTCCATGCTTTGTTAAAAGTAACGTGAATAAATAAGTAACCTGAACAGTGCTACAATGAAGGATCAGCAGGTTAATTGGAAAGATGAGTGGAAAGTGATCGTCCTCTCTCCTGCTGAGAACCTGCTGCCAAGTTAATTCATGCAGCAATGCTGGAGGTTATTCCTGGAGGAGATTCCTGCTGTTCTCTCAACTATGGGTAAAGAGAATGTCCACAGAGAGTAGAAAGCAAATCAGATAAATTGAGTTTATTGCTAATCAGCTGCTAGAATTTATTTGCAAGTTCTGAGAATCAACTAAAAAGTCAATTGGAGAGTCATTGTTCTTCACTCAAGAGTCCTATTTTCAGCAGCATCAAGGGATATTTAGTCTTAGGAGACAGCAAAGAAGGGGAAAACATTTGTTGCTAAACAAAATCATTGGCAAAATTATTTGGTTATTTTTGCTTTTTTGCTTGTTTGGTTGGTTGTGGGGTTTTTTTGTTTGTTTGTTTGTTTGTTTTTCCTGTTGGCCTCTTCTTACTGCTATTGCTTATTTCCTCCCTGGGGAAAACAAATTGTCTAACACAGTAGTTTTTTTCTTCTCTTCTATTCTCTTGATACCTTATTATATGATGTTAGCTATTCAACCATTATAACATCTTTTACACTTGAATAATGGGGATAAATGTCCCAAATATCCTCCTTGTCTCATTTCTTCTGACCAGAATTAATAACCAATACTGGTGCTAGGTAGTTTGTAATACACAGCACAGCTTCATTGATTGGCAGAAATAGGCACTTTGTTTTCTCCATCCCACTTCAGTCCTCTTGTTTTTGTCACCTATAGATGCTAGTGTTCAGTGTATCAATCCAGTCTTCTGTCTTGGACAGATAAGAACTGTACCAGGCTTATAGGAAGGAAGAAACTATATAGGTATGGATTTCCAGAACACAAAATCGCTGTGCTATATAAATGTAGAAATCTTTGGAGTTCTGAATAAATGACTACAGATGTGACTCAGTATTCTGAGTGGGACTTCTCACAGAGAACTGTAAACTGAGTCTCACACCGTTTTCTCTCTTAAAAGGTTAAAGCGAAAGGATTAAGGATGCAACTCATGCTGAGATATTTTTAATTTTTCAGGAGACAGTCAAGTGGACAGACAAATTTTTCATTGTTTGAAAATGAAAGTGCTGAGGAGGAAAAGAATGCTATCACATAAGAAGTGCACATTAGTCATATATTTTGGTAAAACTATATACTGATATTCAGGAAAACATAACTACTTTTTTTTTTTTTTTTTTTGGCTAATATAACCTAATGTAATGTTCCTTGCATGTCAGTTAGATAGCAAGTATGACTCTGAGAGTGGTTTATCTTTCACATGTATGCATTAAATCATTGATACATTCAGCCAGCAAGAAGGAGTGCAGGTTTTTCTTAATTTGAAAGGTGTGCTAGTTTTTGACTTGAAACATACTTGCCTTTTCTACTTCATCATAGAAGCAGATAAAATAATGAGCTATCATCAAGGAGTTGCATCCTGTTTGAGTTGTCAGGATCCTTAAGAGCTCATTCTCTGAAATTTATCTGTAGTAGAAACATATGCTTCCTTTAATTTTAAAAAGAGCACAAGAAAGGACTGGTCTATTTATTTAGCCCCAGGGTGCTATCAGTTGCGATGTGACTGTTTCTAACTTGAATAGATAAAAACTCTGGATTCCTGGAAAGAAAAATCTTCAGAATTCTTTTTGTTCTGCAAAGGAGTTCTGAAGTGTTCATATGAATACTTCTTTACAATTTGTAGGTAGATCTTCACTTGTGTATTCTAAATGCTATGAAGATCTCTGATACCATTATATAACCTGTGATGTAATTTGTAGGAAGAACTTCTCTAGGTTGTATGAATGTGATTGGTAAGTTCTTCCACCAAGGAAGGGAGACAGGAAAACTACAAAATCAAAGACCCTGAACTTCAGGTGAAGACTGTTTAAAGTTCAGTTTCATGGTCACTGAATGAGAAAGCAAGCCTCCTGTGTTCCTTTGTGAGAATCGACTCCCCCATATTCTTAAATATCATATAGTTTTTCTTCATCTTTTGTTTTATGTCAGTAATAAATTAACAGTTATCCACTGATATAGGTTCAACTTATTATTATCAGGTCCAAACCATGATAATATTTAGTAATCATATTCTGTAACTGCTGTTATTTTCCTTACTAGTATATATCTGAAAGACATCAAGGATAAGATATTGCATATAATTTTTGTTTCTGTTGGAGGAGGGGAGAGGCTGGAGTGTTAAAAATGTCTATACAGTATTAGTTTTGTGAATGTTTTCTCCTTCTTTCTCTGCATCTTTCTTTTCTACTTCATTAACAGCCAGCTCTTTGGAACATACTTGTGTCTTTTATGTTGTGGTAGTGGTATATGCTGCACAAATACCAGGGCTGTCAGAAATGTTCGTGGTGATCATAATCAGTGCAAATTAAACATCTCTAAACTATTTCATGTTTCCAAGTGAGCATCTGACCAGTACAAAGATCAAAGTAGATACAAAACTTTCTTATAGTCACTATATATATATGCAACCACAAGTTGTCATGTACTTCAGCTACCTTATTTTTTGGTTCAAACTCAGGAGATGTAAATAAATCAGTGGCTTGCATATTTGACATGCTCACTGATCGTAGTTTATAACTGAGCATGTTGACACATACATGATCATTGATGTTTGAAAGGAATATGTTGTTAAATTGCTAGAATCTCTAATTACCTAAAAGCACTAGAAGATCTCAGGTGCACACCCAGGAGTATTATTCACAAACTACCCGTGTGTTGAAAGACCACTTTAGATTCATACAACTATATATGATATAACCTATATGATTTCTCTAAGCAAAATCAAATTTATTGGAATAATTTATTGAAGCAATCAATTACAATTTTTAGTATTTAAAATAGCATTTAAAGTATCAGAGATACTATGTTTGAATGAAACTGAGAACTAAATGATTATGAGAAATTTAACTGTGTTGGAGAAAGAGGACAAAAACACATGCATAATTAATACATCAAATGTTCAGCTTGATACACACAGAAAAAGCAAATGTCTGCATTTGCCAGTAAATGGACTGAGTCTTAATACCATCACTTCTACAGTCATATTTAACTCTAGCTATATTTAACTCTAAGGCTAAACTTAAATATCTGTACAGGCCTCCATTGGCATCATGAAAAAAATTCAACTTATTACCTTACTAAAATGGTGCTAAACCATTATGAGAAAAAGAAGACAAGTACATCTAAGTAAAAACAAACATATACATGACTGTGTAATTTAAAAAAAAATAGTGATGAATAGTGATGAACAAACATCAATAGGGATGTGCGCAGAGAGGAAAGTGAGGAATTGCCATTAGGTTCATTACTCTTGACACAACAATGCATATGTTGTACTTATTCAATTGGGGCATGGCAAGCCAGACAGGAAGGAGAATGACCACTCTATCACATGCTGATGATTTGATGAGTATTGTGAAATGCATATTTGTTTGCGTAGATGTTTTAATGAATGTGTTAAGAAAAAGCAGTGGCTTTAGCAGTTATGCTATGCAGTGAAACAATGCAAATTTTCCCTCTTTCAGATAATACTCTCAGCATTTTGGCAAAGCACAATGGATTCAGTCGGCAGAAACAAGAAGTATACCTACTGCCAATCATAATAAGTGATAGTGGAAATCCTCCCATGAGCAGTACTAGCACTCTTACTATTAGAGTCTGTGGTTGCAGCAGTGACGGTATTGTCCAGTCCTGTAATGTTGAAGCATATGTACTTCCTATTGGACTCAGCATGGGAGCCCTAATTGCAATATTAGCATGCATTATTTTGCTACTAGGTAAGTATTCATTTCACAGCCTGATGTTCAAAATCTTTCTGATTCATAGGCAGCTGTAAGTAAGCAGAGAAGTAAGCAGAAGAAGGACATAGAATCTAATGGAATCTGCAGCAGTACTGAAGAAACACATTTCAGAACTGTGTCTCTTCTGTACTAAGAACTGAAGAAAGACATACAAAACAAAGTTCCAGATTGAAAGAGTGTTACATATAAAATACATTAAAAATTATGAGACCAAAAACCAATTTACATAAGTAAAAAGGTGAACAGAGTGTATACTGCACCAAATGGAAAATAGTTTTGTTGTATTTATAAGATCTGTATGAGTTTACTCTGGATTGTAATGGCATAAGAGAGACTTTTTTAAAAGATAAGAAGCACTATGTATTTTAATTAAATAAAACATTCTGATAGAACAGTGAAAGCCTGTTTCCATACTTAGCAGCTTCAGTTTATAACGGAGATTTACATTAGTAACTGAGATTTTAATATTAAACTACAAAACAGCAAGTGTAACCAATTTAGAACTTAAGCATCTGTCCATGATTCTGGAACTGATGTATCTGAGATCTTTCTTTCTCTCTTGCTGTTTTATTCTCTTTTCAATTATATAAGAAACACCAATTTCCTTCTGTCATTAGGGCTCTGTATTCAGAAAAGCACTCTCAACTTCTTGAAAACTTCATCCTAAGTGCAGACCATTATAGACTAATGTTCATTGAATGATGTTAGTTTGACATTACCTAGATTTGGATCTTTTTTCAAGTGGAAAAAGGAAAAAGTTGTTTAAATTTGAGTTTCAAAAGTGGAATTATGCATTATCTTATGGCTTGTAAAAAAATTGAGTATCAAATGTAAATTTGAACTGATAATAAAAAACAGGACCAACCAGAGGTTCTGATCAAATGTTCATCACTTGAATGAAGTTGAACTTATAGGTCTTTCTTCTTTTTTCTACCCTTATTACCTTTATTTTCGCAAAAAACCAACCTATTATCATCGCTAACTATGCTTAACATGTATTATTTTTATTTGATTTTTTTTTAATCTAATTGGCTTGTGATGTTTTTTTGCAGTCATTGTAGTGCTGTTTGTAACACTAAGAAGACATAAGAA